>NW_022060599.1:0-600000 GCF_003285725.1 Scaptodrosophila lebanonensis | reverse complement strand
ATACCCGCTTGGCTAGGGTATAATTACTAAATGGAAACATTTGCACCAACACTACCAACATTTAAGTATGCCTTTGTCTATGTTTGTCACGGAGCTGTTTCTGTTTCTGAATGACAAGTTGACGTTTAGAACCAACCACACCCGTTCGAATTGCGTTCAGTGGAAGAACAGCAACAAGTGCAACGATGATTAACTCTCAAAAATGTTGATACAAAAAACATAAATCGGATTATAGAAGAGAGCAATTTTTAAACACAAATCAAATGTGTTAAGCACTTTTTGTAGAAACCCTACTCCTTTTTTAGAAATTATTCCAAATAATATATATGTATATATTCCATTAAATAATTTGCATATTCTATTAAAAAAAAAAAAACTTGGTCAAGTCTAAGGCACATTGTTCCGAAGCATAGTATTTTTATATCTGTACCCAACGGGTTTGCTAATCCGTGAAGTATAAGCCATGTACGTCCGTCTGTATGAACACAAGATTCCCGGAAAGTATGTATAAAAGCTGAAGTAACCGATCTTGGTAAACAGATTCTCTTAGGTGTTTTATAAATAGTTGGGTCCCCTCGGCTCTAGCATTCTCATTTGTTTGTATATAAGCTAACTAAAGAAAAAATCAATCAATCAAATCAATTCTTTCTTTGTGCTTTCTATAAATAAAGCTACAACATTCTAGATAAATGGAATTCATGCTTAGTATTAACCATTAGTCTACAATGTTATAATAATAATCGTTCTAATGTACGAAATTTGTGCTTATTCCTGTTTCGTTTGTGTGTACCAGTGGCTCAGAATTGACCAAGGTGTGATATTTCCCATGCCCATTTAATGGCGACAACGGCTACAGACCCTCCCGACCGATGTCTGTCGATGAAAACCAGCAAACATCTTCATAACGTTGAGCTCCGGTTATTGAGATGTGAGATGACGTCTCAAGTGTTAATGAGGAGGGCAAGCAGATATTGGATAGCTGGACGCTGGCGCATTAAGGTGTTAAACACAAATATTAGCCGTAACTGTTACCATGGTTGGAACTCTTGACTTGACGTCGCATTGACGTCACAGCCAAATTAAATCAGTAGTTCGATACTGTATTCAACAACAAAAAATGCCTAAACGGTTTGTCATTGCGCCGCCTCCGAGCTACCTACCAAAACAAGCTCATTGGACTGATTTTGGGCTTTAAAAGTGAAGCTTATTTAATTGCTCCAAAGAATATCTCTTATTCCAGCAAATTGAGGAAAACAAAAGTATTGATAAATGGAAACCTTGCGAAAAATATGAAATCACTTGATTTCCTTCTATTCAGGACAATTATGTACGTTTGGTACTTGGTTTGAATTAGCAAGGAAAGTACCAGTGCTAATGACTTTACTTAAATCAGTGCCAATTAACACGATATCCACGGAAATATTTGCAATAATTTTGAACGATAAATACACTCCAGATTCGCGAATCGAAAATTGCCTTTAAACTGATGCCATTAAGTACATTATGCAATATTATACAAATAATTTTGTAATATTACTTAAAAATAGAAGAGCACTTAAACAAATTAGTAGTTCAAATTAACAAAAATGATATTTTCAGTATCTGGAGTAAGCGTTTTCAGGGTCATCAAAAATGGATACATATGTATGTACATTCCAAAAATATTGTTTCGATTTTTGGAACTTGCAACTTTTAACACTGGCACCTTTTTACCGAAAGGTACAACTTCGTTTCGTGGTAAACATATACTACAGTGAAAACTCCCTTAATGGACACCTCTTTTATCCGGACACTCTCTTCGGCGGACGCTTCTTCTAAAACATTCGATCGGTGTATAAAGTATTTAAGTATCCCCTTAAGCGAACACTCCCTGTGGGCTACAACGAATGTCCGGCCAAGAGAGTTTTTACTGTATATATAATAATTAGGAACATATTTTTGAATGTAGATTAATATTAACCTGATTAATACAAGTATGTAAGTATACACACAACAAATGATTTATGTTTTTAAATATTTTTCTCCCATTCAATGCAATATTATTTATATTTTATGCATACATATGTATGTACATACATATCTACATAAACATTATGTTTCTATATCCTATTGCCAGACAATGTAATGGATTTAAAAATAAACGTTTGACGCTTGCGCGTGTAAGCCCTTCAAAAACGTGTAAGAAAGAAAAAAAGCTCCAATAACTACACAACAAAAACATTGATCGTGCGCACTTGAGCGCAAAAATAGGTAAATACACACTTATGTATCTACATACATACATATGTATGTAGGTATGTCTATGTTTGCATGTAAGTTGAAATGTATGCATACATACATACATAGATTTAAAGTCACGAAGCAGGTGACATAAAGCACTCAAAAGTGTTCACACACACACACATATACACACACACACTGTTTGCACTCCTACTCGATCTCTCATTGCTCCTTCTCTCGACCCACTTGAACAGCTGTGGGTGAAGTCCGTTATGCGCCGCTGCTCGCAGTCGCAGGTGCTGCGCTTTAAAATTAGTGCCAATAGCCGATGACAATGGCAGTAATTGAGGGGCAAGCGTTTAATTGGCGTGCTTAAGTATAATGTTGATTAAAGAACATGCAATCACTATGCTGAACAACAACTACAACAATATTATTACTAGGTTAAAGTAACTTAACAACAATAATAATAATCATTATCATTATAATGATAACTGCGAAGCGCGCGTCAAGCAGTGTGCGCACGCTTCAAGCAGTGTAACAATTTCTTCATTATTGGAGCTTTCGTTGCTATTATTAGCGATGACTAAATTTTAACAATAATTATTGATACGCAAATCAAAGCCATAGGCTAATCTGCAATTTATATTGTTTATAATATTTTTTTTTATCGCACACAATATGACACAATTGCTAGTCAAATTGTTTGTTTTTTTTTTTATTAATCCAGGAACCGTAACGTAAGTGTTTTATTTATTTAGAATTGATAGTTTATTTTGCGAATAATTACTGGATTTGGATTGTTATTAGTAAAAAGTGTTTAGCCCAATTTGCTTTTATCCCTAAAAAAATTTCTCTATTCAATTTGGGTTTTTATAAAAATTAATATGTGATTGGAATGTTTATTTTTCCAAATCTTCTATCATGTTTAAGGCCCATAACGGCCCAGACGCTCGATCTTAGAACACTTTTCTTTATTTGTTCGTTTTTTTTCTTTTTTCAGGGTCAAGCAATTGGCATTTTGAACAACCATAAAATAGGCAGTTAACTTAATTATTTTAAATCGATTGGACGGAATATGAAATAAAGTACAAGTTAAATGCATTTGACGATGTCTAAGAATAGCGTGCAGAAAATTATGTGAAAACCAACAAATGTCGACGACACGGCTACGAGTACAACAAAAAATGGCGCAAAGCCAAAGCAAATACACTTATAGTACTTAAAGCATAATATAAATTGTATATATAATATGTAGATATGTATGTGTGTATGTGCGAGGACGGATCAATAATTTAAGGGTATATAATATATAATAAATAAATATAATATATAATATACCGTATGTCCTCCTCTTTATCGGATGAAAATCTTTAAGTGCTTAATGGTTTCTTCTGATTTAGAAAGATGCAGAAAAATCATGCTGGAAACTTCATTAAAATGCAAGCCGAAAAATGTTTGTTGAATTCCAAAAATAAATAAAAGAATACCAACAAAATAATCTGTTTCTATTACTTTTTACCACCATGATGGATAATTGCGTTCCATATAATAATGCAGAACGTCAAAATTGTCATACAAGTCATCCACTACTTGAAGTTTAATTCTTTCGATAGTTTTTGGCACGTCTCCTTCTTTTTGGAATAGATATTTTTCAAATATGCCATAACATTTATTCCAAAAAAAGAAGCTTATAGCAGGCTTCAATCTTGTCTTAAATAAAGCAGTTGATATTTGATCGATAGATGGCGGCAGTGTTGAGGTTCACTTATTGATCCGCCCTCGATTATTGTGCGATTTGTTAGTCTTTACAACATATTTTTATGCATGCAATGTAATTTAAAATTAAATTAAACGAAATTAAACAAAAATAGCTTACGTATTGGCCTGCGACGCATTCTGGGAGCATTTGTTTCGCCGCTGCTGCTGTTTCTGTTGTTGCTGGTGGTGGTGGCGGTGTTGGTGGTTGAATTAGCGGTGTCGCCACTGCTGGCGGTTCTCGTTTTTGGCTTCATGACGCGCCCCCGTCGTGCCCAGATTTTAGCTGCAGTTCTGTTTTAGCTTCGCTTGTTACCCTTTCCTATGCTCTCTACAAGATGATAATGGATGGCGATGGCGATAGCGATGAGGATGACGATTGAGACAGCGCCGACCACGATTACTGTTAGAGGTGGGGGCAGCGACGGTGGGCGGCGGCGGGTAGTGGCAGCAACAACAGCAGCGGCGGCAACATCGTGCGTACATTTGTCACAGAGAGGAAAGAACAAGAGAGAAAAAAAAGAACAAAGAAAAATATACATAATTGTGAAGCAAAACAAATAGCGAAATAAAAAGCAACATTACAGACTTGGCCAAAATAATAGGCGCGCTAAATGGCAACTACCTGTACGGTTTACCAATAAGTTACATTACAGACTTGGCCCAAATAATAGGCATGCACAGCAACTAAAAAAAAAGCTCTAGTCCTTAGCTAGGGTTTTTGAATACATTCTAAGCTAAGTTCGATTTTAATCAATTCAATAACTAATATCGTTATTACCTAAAAGTTTGGAGTATTCTTTACGAGTGACTAGAGGTGCGCATGAGCCGTGTTTTTATCGTGACATATTCGAGTTACAAATTCTCATTTCGTGCGTGTTCGTTTTGCATCAAAGAGGCACGAAACAGCACGCATGAGCAAACACGAAAAAAAATTAATAAATGGCATGAATGTTGAGTAAATAACCGCAATATATAAGTAATAAATGAATCAAAAAATTCAATATATATATATATATATATATATAACTGGAGAGTTTAACAATAAGAGCAGTGGCGGTGCTGGCATATGTGCCTTAAATGCAAGTAATTTGTAATAGCTGGGAAACCCATCCAGAAGAATACCCAACATTTCTGTGAGCTGTAATAATATATAATATTTTCCGATACAAATTGATAACGACTTAAGCTTATAATAATACCAATTATAAACCATAGCCTTAGACGGTTATTCTAATTTCTTAGTTAAGAAACTACAAGTATTCATGTATTGAAATTGCAAAACAAATGTTTACACTTGTTTAAATATTGTAATAGGATTGTGTTCAACCGAAAGAATGCGGTATTCTATTGTACACGAACTCGTACATAAAAGGTTTACAAGCTTAATAATCCAAAAATAATTTTAAAAATTTCATTTCATTTCTGTTGCATAAACAGTGCAATTTACAGAAAATAGAGAAAATCTGCCATGATCTTCTTTTTTGGACTTGCTAGACTCAAAATAATGTGATTGGGTTCAGAGAGGTCAATGTTGCATTTAAAATTTGTACGCTTTCGAAAGCGATTTTGAGGAGTACGTCAATGGAAATCTAAACGAATTCTTTGATAAATCATTTGGCCTGAATATTACTAATGGCATCACATTCACAATTTCTTGTTAAAAATCGTGTTATTTGGCATCGCTTAATTGAATCTTTGGGAATGGTATAAACCCATTGTTCTGTGCGATTTCGATTCATAAATTCTGTCAAAGTGGCACACCTCGATTGAGCTTGTAATTTAGGGCTATTTGTTGAAGTTAGTCTTATTCATATGAGTGGTGTTTAAATTTTCTAGTTATTTTCATTCGCAAAAAGATTGGGTTCGTTTTCATGGAAGTTATATGCATAAAGTATATGAACTGTGACCTAATCAATAAGATATGGTAGTCCGAAGTAGCCACTTTTCGATGTAACAATCATTTTGAAAAGTTTTCAGTATTGTAGCCGACATAGAATGAACTTCCAATGTCCCATTTACTATTTAACTTAGTCGTATTATAGGAGCCTTTATATTAGTTGCATTATTTGAGTGTTCACTGTGGGCATTCAAAAGCAGATGCCTGGTTTATTGAGGTAGGCCTACTTTTATGACATTGCCTGTGACGGCGGACAGACAGACAATCGTGTTTCAGAACTAACTAATCAATAAGATTGCAAATTGTTTGCTTGCTTTTCTTATTTCATTGTATTTGTAACTGTTTTCTGTTTAGTTTTTACTTTTTGCAGCTTAGATAACAGTGGGCGACGGAATTCGCGAGTTTTGTTGCTAACGTAGCCAAAGAGGAAAAAAAAATACTATGAAATAAGAAAACCGGTTGCGATTGCTTCTTGCCGTTCTATCTTCGGTTTCATTTCTTCTAATAGGCTTGCAAGTTGCAGAAGTTGTTTTTTACTCGTCGCTTATTTTTTTCTTTCTTTCCACCACTCACCAAATCAACAAAAACTTCTGCTGACGCTCAACGTTCGACGGCAACTGAAAATGCGAAGCGCAAAATCTTTGGCGCTGACCGTCAAACAACAACAGCAGACGAGCGCAGACAGACAGACAGGCAAGCAGGCAGGAAGGCAGACAGGCAGGCAGGCAACAACAATAAATAATAACAACAGCAAAAGGAGCACTGTATATGTACATACTCGTATATACATATGTATCTTACAGCGAAGAACAATCACAACAAAAAGCCAAGAAATGTATCTTGAAATAAATAGAAAACATATGAAGGTAGCGTATTAAAAATACGACGCTACAGTTGTCAGCCCCGTCGTTGTGGGGTTTTGTGACCCCACTCCGTAAGCCCCCAAATGTGATATAAATACTAAACTCACTGACAAACTATAAAACCATGACATCGGTCAGTCAGAAGATAAGATAGGCAGCAGAAATTTTGATTTGGAAGAGACCCGTCGCAACTGTGGCGATATGGTTTACAATTGTTTATATTGTTTGTGATACATTTTATGCATCAAAGGCAATTAATTGAAGAAATTATGAAAAAACTGCACCGTAAAGACGATAATAATGATTATTTTTAGTTTTAAAAATCATTGTTGCTGTATCCGCTTCAGCTATGATTTTCCAGCCTTAAAGTAATTGTGAAGCATTTTTCAACACTACTCTGCTGTTTCGTTACTCTCTCATTTGAAGAGCTTTTTCTAAAACGCTTAAAGCGACTTTCTTAAATATAGATTCTCAGAATGACTCTTTTATCACTTTGTTACAATTTGGAAAAAATTATAAAAATGTAGCTTTTTGAATGAGAAAGTTAATGTCACATCTCATATTAGGCCCATTGTACGCTGAAGCTCAGATCGGCAACAGGCAAGTAGCGTGTAGATATAAGAGACACTCAAACAGAGGGAGTGAGGGAGAGAGAGAGAGAGCGACTCAATGGCAAGGACAGAAGGTGTAGGTTGCCCAACAACAATTGATAAGAAATATGATTTTTGTTTAATCAATGCTCTGTCTGCTTGCATACACACACATGCATATGCATATGAGTTCTAGGCATATGTATACATATGAATGTGTGTGTGTGTTTGCCAGACTGCCTTGTCTTTGACATTTGCAATATAATGGAAAAAAAAAACAGGCGAAAGGGCGGGCGAGAACGCCCATCTGGGCTTGACAACTATTTGTCACGCATGTGAATTTTTGTCTGTTTTTGTATTGCACAACGAGTTTTGCGAAATTGCTGGCTGGCCTAGCCAAATGACATTGACATAGTCACTTGACCTCAACACCTGATAACACCACAACAAAACAGAACACACAACAGAACTAACACACTATTACACACATCTGCCCTACTGGTCGTAAACGCACAAATAAATTGTGTCAGCAGCAGCAGTTGCTTGACCTAAATTCTTAGCTAAATAAACATATACAAAATACCGTTAGATTTATAGATGGACCAAAAAAATGAGCACATATTCACAGATGTACAAATGCATGTGTGTATTGTACGTATAAGTATATGTAAGTATAAAAAAAGCAGCTGAAACCAAAGCCACACGCATTACACTCGAGTTTCGTTTCGTGATGCAAAAAACCAAACCAACAGCCACGCAGTAAGAAAAAAAAGGCAGACACATAAATACATATGTACATACGCACGCACAAATAATACGCAACCGCACACTGGGCTACAAGTTCGCAGAATCCCAAGAACGAATATACAAAGAATATTCTCTTTATTTGCTTTGCCAGTTAATCTCATTCCGCGAATTAGCCAATAAGGCTTCAGTCAGATATGCAAACACGTTACCGTCATTGGAGAGAAACTCGTCATCTAGTTAGTAGCGACTAAATATATGTTTATTAATTTCCCCCATTGAATAAAATGTAATAATCTGCTTAAAAATTTACAACCAGTAGGATTTAATGTATTAAGCTATGGTGAGGCGGGCAAACAATGTGGCACTTATTGATTTTTATCACGCAACAATTAAAAATGAACCACAGTGCCGGGTCGCATGCGTAAATACAAAGGGTAATTACGAGCTGTAGCTAAGATGCTCGTTTGGCACAAATTTTAGACGCGTTCAACAAACTTGATTAACTGTTTATTGATTTGCCATCAAATGCATACGGAGGCGGCACATACACACAAGCATACATACATATACATTTGTATGTAAGTACATACGCACGAGCTGACGCACTGGGGGGGGGGGGGGGAGAACACGTGTCGTCATTGGGTTTTTGTTTGTTGTTGTTGTCGCAGCTGTTGCAGGACATACAGACAGACTGCAAGTTTGCTGCATTGCTTTTGTCCTTTATTAATTCTAGGTATATGTATGTATGTATGTATATTGATTTTTACCCGAGCCTTCCTCCAAAAGGGAATGCCATAACCAAATAACTGCACACGTTGCACGCGCCGCTAACAACACAACAATAACGAGACTTTATCCTGAGCAAGACAACAACAACGACAGCAAAAGCGAATTTCATAACCAACCGAAATGTAAAGGGCACAGGGCACCACGCACTTGGACCTTTTTGGCATTTTTGACTGATTTATAAATGCGTATTTTGGTATTTATTGCACATATCTGTTATTAAATAGCTTGCATTTAACATTACATATACGTTTATTTTGTTTTATTTACAACAAAAGAATGCAAGTGTTGGTGTTACCGCTTCATGGCTTAACGATAATGAGTTTGTTTTTAAAACACCGAGACACTTGGCATTCAACCAAAACAGAAACACTTAGATAGTAGTTACTAAATTGGTAACAGAAAAAAAAAAACAAAATAACCACAACTAAATAAACAACTATTAACAATGCACACACACACACTCACATCTCTTCCAGACAACTGCAGTCGCGGTAACAGCGCGAACTTGAAGTATACTCCTGGCTTCATTGACTTGAAATTTCAAACTGAAACTGCGCGACAGGCGAGTATAATAACAGCGAAGAAAAGCGGCACAAAGTTTCAATTTTCCACCCCTTTTCACAACAAAAATAAAAAGCGCGCTTTTGCTATCGATAGGTTCGCCATATGCCATCGATAGGCATAAAATATTTGCGATAGATACAGCTGTGAGCTTATCACGACCACCTATCACTCATCTCTATTAAAATAATCAGACAAATCGTTATAAATGAGTTCATATGTAAGTGCATTATTTTCAAATTTGCATGCATTTTTTAAACGTAAGGGAAAATTGTAATCCCACAAATATGCGCATGCTTGTATATTGCACTTATTGCAATGCACTCACTATGTATGTACTTATGTATGTACATACATACATATGTACAATATATGGTCGTCTTTTGAAACGCAGTCACCATTAGAAAGGGGCGTTGCCAACATAACATTTTTATTACATTTTCGTTCTTTCAATATTGCCCTTGGAAATATAACGTTAGGGCCTGGAAAGCACCTGTGGCTTTCCTGTGTGAATGGGCAAAGGGGGTGAAGAGCGACAACTGATCTTATTTTAAAACTGGTCCTCATTTCAATGTGTAACACTGTGTCGCGCAGACGGTCTGGCGGAAAAATATCATACGTATTTTGAAATACTGCAGTTGCTAATATCACTCAAGTGTTGTTTTTTTTAAATTTTCGTTTTTAAATATTTATTTTTTCTACAATAACAACATAACTTCATACGCACGCTTGCGTTTACATACATACATACATACATAATTCCATTTATCATTGCACCTCTGGCCGTTTTGCATTTTTTAAAATTTAATTTTCATGTGTTTTTACGATTTCTGAGTGCTATTGTTTGCCTAGTGATATCAATTGGGTAAGTCTAATTGTGCATATACACATAAATGTAATATACATATGTACATACCTATACATATATGCAGACACATACATACATAGGTGGCGTTTACACACAATCTATGATCAAGTGTATATGCACTTGTTTCGCAATAAATGTACGTTCTTAGTTAGTGTTACATACATTCTTCTCCATATGTATGTACATACATATACATATTACTGAATCCGATGGTCAAACATTTTTTTCTCACGGTTAACACTGTACACACATCAGTTTGTATATACATACAAACATATGTATACACACATATTAACTCCGTAGTTGCATGCCTTTATTTGTCCTCTCCCACGTCTTAGCCCTGCGCGATTGAAAATAGGTTTTTCTTAATTGTTTTGTTCTAATTTTTCTTAGTCCAAGCAATTAAAAATATGTATATATGAATTTCATTACTTATTGTTTAAAAATTAAGTAAAGAAAATAATAAATTTGTATAGCATAGGTTTGTCAAAATGACGAAGGATGACAAAAATAAGGATGATGTTCTAGGGTTAAAGATCACGCGCCATTTTGCATTTTTGTGCAGAAACAGTATTGCCATTTCTTTTCATCGCATTGCCTATTTGTCTGGGTACAGGGCAACGTCCGACAGTTTCAATTACCGTTTCTTTTGCGTACGACACAAATTGCTTAGCAAAATAAAGAGTTGCATTTATTACGCGTTTTTATTTGTGTCCATATGTATGTACTATATTATAATAGCGTATACATTATAACGATCGTGTTAGAATTGTTGTAACTGGTGTTAAGCACGATCAATATACATATGTATGTATGTATATAGTACATATGTATGTACGTACTATCTGGGCATATGGCATTATAATTACTTATGTACATACATATGTATATTCTACATGTTCCTAATGTCTACATATGTATGTATGTATCTTAAAACTCCTTCTCCCCCCCAGAAGCAATGGTTCCTCGTCCTATAACTTCCGGCAGCCGCCAGGCACCAGATCCGTACGATCAATTTTTGGAGAGTAACAACTTCTATCGCAAGCACACGGCTCGAGATGCCTCCAGTCTGTTTCGGATTATTGCAGAACAAATGTATGATACCCAAATGCTGCACTACGAGGTTCGTCTGGAGTGTGTGCGCTTTATGACCCAAAAACGACGAATTTTCGAACAGCATGTGGTAGGCGACTATGACAGTTATATGCTGGATATGGCTAAACCGAAGACCTATGGGACTATGTTGGAGTTACGCGCTATGTGCTGCATGTATCGGTGAGTTTCTTGTACTGTAATATATGTAAGTAAATAGCAGAGAGGGTTTACTGACCTTGTAATAAATTTTCAAACATTTAGCTGGCATGCCATGTATCTTAGAATAAGGATGTAGCAAACATTTAAGGTTTACGAATTATTAAAACAAAAGAAATGTTTGGACTACAAATTTTGTAATACAAAAAGGGAGGGTTAAAATAATTATCATTTATCTACGGGTGATAATTTATTTATGAGTTTCTTTTCTTGTTGAATTAATCTTGTAATGGCCTTTTCTTTATAGTCGCAATGTCGTACTCTTTGAGCCCTTCAATCTGGGTACTGTGGTCACCTTTAATAAACACTACATTGACAACTTCCGCGTTTTCTTTGCTCACGAAAACCATTTCGATTCGGTCTATCCTTTGAAGTATATTGAGTCTGCGGCTATTTGTCAGGGTAAGCGATTGCATCTAATTGTGTTCAAAAATAATATTACTTTAAATTGTCCAATGTAGCCATTTCATTCAAGTTGCTTTACAAGATGTTCTTCAAGTTGCCAGACGTTAGCTTTGCTATCGAGACAATGCTGCATCCGCAGACCTTCAATCTTGGTTCGTACGAAATGGAATACAATAGTGCCGGCTATATCGTTCGCGTCAAGTGCAAGGATGGACGCAGTTTCAAGCTGGATCTTCCAGAGGAAACAAAGTGCATATTAGAGAACTATAAGTTGTGCAATTTTCACAACAGGATTCACTACCACGCCAAGATATTGCAGCAAAGTACAGTGAGTTTGGCGAAACGACGTGATTTAAAAAATGGCACAGATATACAGACATCGTTTGCCTCCAATGAGCAACTGCAAATGTGTCCAAATAAAATGATATCGTGTGTGCGCCAGCTTTTAGATGATGGTGAGTTTATTCCTTTGAGGAAAATAACAAAAAACCCGTTTTATTATGCTCTCTAATCGCCCATTGAGTAGCGTATGATTATAAGAAGGCTGCATAGTCATATTTTTTTCCATATATTATTTAATCCAATATTTCAGGTATAACACCATTCCCCTACAAGGTGGCCAAATCTCTGGATTCGCATATGTATCGCAATATTGAGTTTGATTGCTGGAATGATATGCGTAAGGAGGCAAAACGATACAATATGTATGCTGGCGATTACAACTTTAAGGTAGGCGCGTGAGCTTAGTCCTCATCAGCCCTTTGTAACATTTTTACACACATACACAAAAACACGCCAACACTCAAGCACACATATATACACACACTCACACATACTCACCTATATGAAAAAACCAATCACCAGCTTCACCTGATCCCTAAACTTTTCCAGATCGGCGCCAAGTGTCTTTGGGAGTTCCAACGTGGAAGCGAAATGCTCACATGCCACATACAAAAAATTTCAAAAGACAAATCTCTCTATATGGTGTTTGTGGAAAACTTAGGCCAAAATGTATTGGTAGGCGATATTGCGAGAAATTCCTTATACTGTTATATTTTTTTTTGTTTTTTAAATTTCTTTTTGGTTATTTTTTTATACCACAAATTGTTGGTTGCAATTTTGCACACAAGTTATTCGACACATTATATAATTATTATGAAGCTGCCATAGAAATGGCGAGTTGAGCAGAAGATATGCTTACAAAATATAATCCTATTGCTGTCGTAAGAATTTAGTTGGTTATTGGCATACATTTTTTCCACAAGCAAGATCAAGTGGACTGTTTTTAAAGAGTGAAAGAAAAACTCTTGAAGGTCTGAAATCAAAAGAGTTCAATTAATTTTTATGTTTTATGGTTTTCAAACAAAGAATTCTTTTGCTGACTAATCATCTTTATATCACTGTACATTCAAGGTCACATACCAATCGCTTCATCCGGTTCCGCCACATGAGTTCCGACCCTGGTCGTTGCCACAGCGTTATCAACGTAAGAGCAATAATATAACAAGATTTGTACACAGATCGAAAATGTATAAATGGAAGAAGACAGCCAAAATGTTCGAGGTGGCCCCATATTTCGAACCGGGGAAGTGCGAGTCAATGGTGGAATATAGTGGCTATGAGCTACAACCCATGGATTGTTTCAGATATCAGCTGATCTTAAATTCTCAGCAGCAGCCGTTCAAAACCAAACAGGGCAGCAATATTACTGAAATCCATGACGGTCCAAGCACTAGCAACAATAGCAACAGCAACAGTATGGACGAGGAGAACATAAACAAGGATTCAACTCGGAGTGGCCAAACGGATCAGCAAATGCGTCATATTGACAATCCAATGGAGCGTTCACGTCAACCTCGATTTTGTGCGCTTCAGCAACAGCAGCATCAGCATCTACAGCAGCAACACATTGCCAGCACATGTGAGAATACTGGGATCTCTGGCGCCACCGGAAGAGCTGTAGGTTTATCTTCGGCACCTCCGCTGGCGGCTAATTATTCCAGCTATGTGTCGATACGTTCTGGACCATTGCCATTGCCTCTGCCACATCCGCCACCAGCAACAGGAGCAGCAGCCGTTGCCAATGGCACAGGCTCGTGGCATTTGGGACCCATCGCCCCAATGGGCATGACCGATGAGTTTCACAATGTCTTTTCACAGCCGCAGCCAGCTCAAGCAAATGCCGGCTGTGTATACATGCCATATGGTTACCCTTCGCCACAGCCACCGCCCGGATCAATGGGTGGCATAGGACCGCTCGGACCGCTGGGACCTCCACCACCGCAGCCTGCACCTTTTGTGCCGCTATCTCCAATTCTCGGTCCACCTGTACCGCCACCACCAGCAACAGCATACGGTGGCGTTATGACACGAGTTTTAACAACGCCAACGCCATCTTATTTGTCAGCATCCTCCAGTCCCAGACGATCAGAGGATCAGGAATCGGCTGTTCAGAATGCTGGAGCAATGCAGCCGGCATCACTAGCCGATAATCGTGAATGCAGTGTCGAGCCGCGACCCTCGTTACGTCCCAATGGCGATGATTTGCCTGTAGATGTAGGTACCTTACGTTACTTCTACAATATGGGTGTGGACATGCACAAACGTATGACACATCGCGAGCGCCTTACGGACACGGCGGAGGTAATTGTAGCTTAGAATCACATTATCTTCATTCTAATATCGCAATTTTCATTGCAGAATGTCCAGACATCCTGGAATGGATCTCAAATATATGGACCCCCCCATTTGCGTGCGATAAACAAGCCAGAAGAATTGAACTTCAATGGACCGCACAATTGTGAATATGAATGCCAGCAAAACGGAGGTGGAAGTCCATCAGAATCGTCACACCACTACAATAACACGGACCAATGCGCAGCAAACATAACAGTGGGTGCCAGGATAAAAAATAAATTATGTTTAATATTTACTAACAACAAATTGCCGCAGGCCAACAAAATGGGAGGAGGAGGAGGAGCTGGCAAGCATGTAGAAGCTGTTGATGAGGTGGTTACAGCCACACCACCACCATCACCGGACGGCTCGAATGCTGAACAAGAAGTGGACAGCAAGACAGCTGTTCACTATAATTCAAGTAGCAAGCGCCCGTATAACAAGCCGCGCGACAAACGAAACAAGTTCACCATCGATGTTAAGGATGCGAACTTGAATCGTGCCGTGGCGTTGCTCCCCACGCCAACACCATCGCCCAGCACTAATGGTAAGCACTTTAACTATTACACAACGCCGCCGCCGCCATCACCACAACAGCAGCAGCAACAACAACAGCAGCAGCAACAACAACAGCAGCAGCAACAACAGCAGCAGCAGCAACAACAACAACAGCAGCATCAACAGCATTCCATGTACTTTACACGTAAGGGCGCCGGAGGAGTACAGGTAGAAAAATACTATCCAACCCCTTATGTTTTCTTTTTTCAAAGTCTGCTATGATTATATGTATATATTCAAACCTATAAAGTACGGGTTCGAAACTACATATTGCTATATAAATTTGTATTATGTTTCTCGCAAGCTTCGAATTAGTTTTTACCCTACCTATAAAAAATGTTAATAATATAAGAAGGCAGGACAACCATACGTATACTTATCCATATGATCTCCTTATTTCTAACCCCTGTAAGAGGCAGAAGGGGGAATGATAGGCAAGCCTCATTATATACGAAACTATAAGCCATATTTGCCCATCTGTGTGAACTTGCCATGTAGATTTCTTTATATATTTGAACCCAAATAGAAAAGATATTATCTAACTCTCATAACACCTAATATCTTACCACTAATTTAATACGTTTAATACTTTTATTAATAAAGTCTTATTTGCCTTGCAGCCACCACATGCATGGAACATGGCGCCGAACATGATTGGACGACCCTATGAAATGCCAAAAAAATTGTCCATGCCAAATGGGGTAACCAATGTTGGTCATGTTAACAACAATAATAACAACAACAATTGCGCGAATAAAACCCAGAACTCGAACATTACAAGTAAAATACAACAACAGCAATCGCAATTGCATGCCACTGCAGGACGCCACTAAGCAGCAGCAGCAGTAGCTGCAACTATTATTTGTTATATTATCTCATAATTGCATGCATGCCGCCGCATTTCTCACAATCATCTTATACTATACATATTTACATACCGATATTATCAATTTGTATTTTTAAACTTCGCCCTTTTTTCTATGCTGCCAACATTATTCCCTTTCACAATTCATCTTTGCTATTTAAACATTATACACTACATTTACATTCCATTTGCATCAATTTTAATGAATGATCCTGAAGCGGCGCTAGTGCTGTCAGTTTCATTTTTTATGGCATGTGTGCACATTCTCTCTTACATATTAATCACATCTAAGCAATCGACTAAATAGAAAAAAAAAGAAGCCATAATTCAAAGACAAACATAATAGCCACGAAACTTTAATCAATTTTTAAATGTGTAACATATAGCTATTTACAATCATGTGCGGTTTTATTAGCATAAATTTATAGCTTAAAGTAGGCTTTACAAACAAATAACAAATATCACTTACGTATATATATATATATATGTATTTAAAATATATATTTAAAAAGCAACAACTATATAAAATGTAAAAAAAACAACATAAAATCTAACTAAAACTAAAAAAAAGAACGTTAATTAAATAACCAAACTCAACCACACAAGAACAGTGAAAATATGTTGTTACAATTTTAGTGTTCCTCAGATTTTTTTATAATCGATTTTATGGATGGGTTCGCAGAAGGATTTCATTTCAAATTAAATGGATGCTGTGGAACAAGAAATACCACATACTTGACTATAGAGATTTATTTGCGATTAAATTTAATTGATTTCTATTAAATTTTGTGTTGAAGTTGGGTAGAGTTGGCCAAACACGATCTCAATAGGAGAATACGTTAAGCTACATACTTGGTTCTGGGCTTGACGTTTTCATCT
Organism: Scaptodrosophila lebanonensis; assembly: GCF_003285725.1. NCBI lineage: Eukaryota > Metazoa > Arthropoda > Insecta > Diptera > Drosophilidae > Scaptodrosophila > Scaptodrosophila lebanonensis. The sequence goes on along the minus strand of NW_022060599.1, from coordinate 583,010 downwards.
CATTACTGGTTCACTTTTCTCTTGTAGTAGCTAATGGGCACATTGTCCACAACGCTAAATATAAGATCAATGAGATACTGTAATGATTTGCCATTCTGTCTTCGCAGCCGCACTATTTGGATATCGCCAGTTTGGTTCGTATTAACGGGCTGTAAGAAGTTTGGCGGAACAATAGATGCAAATATTTAAGAGAGGAGCAGCCTGTGCTGTACAGGTAATGTACCTGAGAATTGGTCAGACATATTGCGGATAGTATCAGGCACAGGCAGAGCAGGGCACTAACTATTTGGTATGTCATCGATGGCAGATGGCGACGCATCATGTTGCTGGCGAAACGCGCGCGTTTCTCGTAAGCGCGTCGTTGAACTTGTAACAGTTTCGCGGCTTTTCTTCAAGCCCAGCCCAATTAGCCCAGTGAGTTGCGCGCTTGAGTGTTTTATTTATTTTTGTGCGCTTCGCAATTTCTGCTTACAAACTGAAAACGTTTTGCAAAAACTGTTGCATTTTTATGCTGATTTTTCAAATCGGAAAATGGGCGTCATACGACGACCTACTTTCGATTCGAATGTCGCTTGCAGTTCCACTTAGAGATGGCCGCGTGAGTCAATTCAAGTGCATAGGAAAATACGTTTCTCCAATAATTGGTATAACGGATATTCCTTCCTATATACTATAATATATAATTATATACTCGTATATAAGCACGTTTTAAATTTCGAGCAGCTTCTCTGATTTACAATTTTGCGCAAAATCTTGAAAATACTTTTTTAAATGGCTGGGTATTGTTTGTTTCTTCTCTAACAGCAAGTATTTATTTTCTAATTGGTTTTTCTACCAAACCATACTCTAGAGTAGGGTTTTCAGGGCTTATATATTGGTTTTAAAAAGCGCACAACTTGAAACTGTTTTATAATTTTTAATTCTTAGTATGCATTTCATTTTTGGATGGAAAAACATACGAGAAATAGCAACAATGTTAGAGCTAGAGGGGATTATCCTTTCGGACTCGGGAGGGAACGAAATGGACTCGAACTAATAGTTGTTTTTTTTTTTAAGTATTCAAAATATGGCAAGAATGTCCTAAAAAGTATATATGCCTTAAATATAACGAAATAAAAATGGATATACCCTTGCAAATGCAGTAACATACTGTTCTTGATTTAGTAGTCCATTCCAACTCAAGGTTTGCACCATTATTGATGACCTAACAAAATGAAAAGTAATATTTGAATCACTCCTATATCATTCAATTGTATATAGAATCACAACATTTCAAATCTACGTGACTACATTTTGTTGCAGAAATGAAGAATGTTATTGCAAAATCGTCCGGCAGCTATAATATATTGTGATCCGATCTCACGTTGCATACGAACGATATCTCTCGGTCATATCTTTGATATCGATTCGTTTTGAGTATCTAGAACTTAGGGGTGAGACGAAACGCAACATATACATAGAATACCTTTATAAATGATGTAAAAAAAACTAGCGTCTTCAATTCTAACACCATGCACTTATTGGCTAGCAAACGATTATGCACTATATCTATATTTAAGGGTCTCTTTATTAGGGTCTTACTACCAAATTTCAGCTTTAAAGACACGGTCAGAAGTCGGTTTGCTGGTCGGTTTGTGATCGGCAATGCGGTCCTGAGGCTGAGGTTTAGTTGCTTAGCTCGATAATATTGGTATTAGTGTGCTTCTTCTTCTTCTAATCACGATCGTTTCATTCTCGTATCTCCAATGGCTTGTCGAATTGTTGCTTTCAGCTGATTCCAGTATTTATATGTTCTGAGCGGGTAATAATCGTTGGCGAGCTTGGCACGCATTCCGGTGACCTCAGAGTGGTCTTCAAGCTACACTGAGAGTGGGAATGTGGGGGGAGGAAAAGGGGGGGAAAAAAAAATAAAAAATGCACCTTGATTGTTTTGATTAAAAATTTTTTTTTTTCAATTTTTTTTTTATTTGTTTGCATTGGAACTTGCTCGCCCGGTACTCGAGACACGGGTCGTCGAAGCCATTTAAATCTTTAGTAACTAAAGCCAATTGAGAAGATTTGGATACGAAACTGGTTCGTTGTTCCGACTAGTCAATTGGGCGTCTCCAGCAGCGCTTAGACTAGATGATGGGGGGGCCAATGGATTGGACCCATCACTTAGTAGCCTGGAGCCGCATTATAGCCGGGACCGGAGTGTCCTTGGCCATAAGGACCAGCTGGGCCGGAACCATAACCGTCACGTTCGCCAGCGATGTTGGCCAGAGCGGAGAGTCCATGGTTGCCACCCTGGAGCAGTTGGTAGCCGGCGCTAGCGGCAGCGCTATCGGCTCCCGAGGCGTAAGCGGGGAGAGCGGGACCGCTGCCATGATGGGGTCCGGGACCACCGTGAGAAATGCGACTGCCATGTCCACCATGTCCACCATGTCCGCCATGTGAGCCATGTCCGGCATTCTGACCATAACCTTGCTGTTTCTCATTGACGAAATATTTCTCTGCTGGTGGCTTGACCACGTTGACGAAGACAGGCTCGACCTTGACGCGACGTGGGTGGTGCTTAACGTAGACCTTGCGCAGCACGATTGCTGGAGGCTTGTGGAGAACGACGGGTGCGGGCTTCACCACCAGTGGGGGATGGTTGACCAGCACTTTGGTGGGCGGACGCTTCACAATGATGGGCGCGGGACGATGAATGAGTATTTCACCCTTGTTCTGGGGATATGTGATAGATGAGGTGAGGGTGTTGCCCTTGGTGTTCACCGGCTTGTAGGGCAGGTTCTGGTCGGAGCCGTAGCTGCCTTGAGAGGCGTGAGCAACGCCAGCGGCTTCACCACCGTTTGCAACAGCGGCAGCACCGCCATCAGAGGCACCACCACCGATGCCTCCGATGCCACCGATTCCACCCAAACCGGCACCACTGCCGTATTCACTGGCTCCAGCTGCGGCTGCTGAGGCAGCGGCCGCATCGGCGCCACCATCACCACCTGGGCCACCATAGCCGCCCTGCTGCTGACCACCGTAGCCGCCAGCGCTGGCGCATGCCTAAAATTGAGAGAATGAAGAGAAAAAATGATGTGTAAGTAAGCTTCAATGTCAATCTCGTTTCATCTTCTTCTGCTTCTGCTTCTTCTTCAAGATGTCTCCAACTGAACGTACAATTAAGCAAGCGGCTAGCGCCCAGACGAAACTATATCTGTTCATCGTTTCGAATTGTCGTCGTCAATAGTTGTTGTGTTCACCGTGCTCTCAAGGCGAACGTCTGCTTTCTACTGATGCCCTAAGCTCTGGCCGACATTTCTTTAAATACGCTTCAACCTACGTGACATTTGACCGTCGGCTTCGAATGCTGCCCGGTAGTCTCGTTCCGGCCCATCGCATTGTTGTTGTCTTGGCCACCATTTATGAACATGCCAAATGCTAAGATACCCAGCATGCACGCATATCTTTCTTGGAGCGTACGCCGCAAAAAACAGCAAACCCGCTGCCCATCTATACACAGAACCACACACACACACACACACACGCACACGCACACACAAATATAGACCCATATATACATACAGACATACGTATGTAAGTATATGTACGTCTATCGGCGACCCCATATCGAGTGTTACAAAGACAACGAAGACGGCGTCTGAGATTCCATTTCCGCATTGACGCTTCAGCTTGTCGGCGATTGTCGAGAGTCGCGTGCCCCAACGATGGGAACAATAGCAGCTGCAACCAGTGGCCACTTAGTATTTGGGATGACAGTTTCCAGATGCGAATCGGAGAATACTTCGAATCTCTACAGTTCGGGATTATTTCCAAAAAACATTTGCAAATTTTCCCAACTTACTTTTCTGAAACTGTGATTGCTGCTCGAATCAATTCGACGATTATAGAAACATGTTAAATAATTCCATAGAGAATTATCGGTTAATATTTTATGGAGAAAACTCCAGACTACGTGTCGTGTTCAATAAAAACAGCCCATACTATCATAATTCAGATAAACGTTATCATAGCATTTATATTTATGTTCTTCAACCACTAAACAGTGAGCGAAGTAACAGTGTCTGTATATTCCCTGAATGTGATTTGCATAGGAACATAAAAGATACTATAACTACATATGAGTACTACATACTATATAATTCCGATCGTATGAAATCGTAAATATAAAAATCACATAGATATAGAGAACACAACTTCAAATCATCATAATTTTTGCATTTCATAAATCAGTTGACAAAAATTACACATTCAAATTTTATATTCAAAATTGGCAATAATGTTGATACAATATATAGAATAATATAATATAAATCGAGCCTTTCCTAAACAACTCAGCAATTGACATTCCATATTATACATATACATATTTTCATAACTAAGTCTTTCAAAGACTTATAATCATGTCAGCAAAGCGTACCGCACTTTGTTCCGACTCTCTTTATCTATAATTGTGGGAATTTCGTTATTTGTGCAATAAATAATTCAACCGGGCCAGAAGTCATTGACCTTGAAAAAACAAAACATATATACTTGTACATATGTACATACAAACATCGTATGGAAAAAGTGTTATTTTCAGACTGTATCAAGATCAAGAGAACCCACAAAATACTATCAGCATTTCGTTTCTCTGTCCAGTACAGAGTTCAATTAAAGGATCTATTCCTTGCCGTATTCCTAAGAAACTAAACCCGTTTAGAGATGATTTCCTGCATAAGGGGGATATCACATCTATATGATGGGATGGGGGGTAAAAAATTATAAGACATAGAGATTACATTTTTGGCTTTTTTTATTTGCATTATGAAAAAAAAAACAAATGTTTACTGTAAGACCTGTCCAAGTCACTTGGATCTAGATCGGCTCTGTTGGAGCAAGAGGCCCAAGAAGCGACAACCAAGCAAGCCACAGAGTTGGGCGCCCAGTTATCGATCGACTCGGCTCAGCTCAGACCCGCAACTTTAATAGCTGGGTGAGCCATAGGGTGAGGGGCTGGCGTACAGAGGCGCATCAGCACCGGAGGCATAGTTATCGGCGGAGGAAGCGGCGCCAGCGGCGGAGGCGGCTCCGGCACTGCCGTACTGCTGGGGCTGGTTGTAGGCGGGGGCAACCACAGGGGCCAATGGAGCCTCAATCTTCTTGCCTGGCTTGTAGACCTTCACGTAGACAGGGTTGAGGCTCAGGGGTGTGGGCACCTTGTTGATCACCTCCTGTTGGTAGATGACCGAGGGCTTGATCTTGTAGATGACAGGGTTGCCACGCACCACAGTTGGTGGGCCGCTGTTAACATGGGCTGGTGGTGCGCCCGGCTGGTGAACGATGATTGGGGGCAGAGGTTGGGTGGCAATCACCTGATGGTTGTTATGGCCCGATGGCACCAACAGGGAGCGGAACAAATGCTGATCCACAAACTGGGGGGAGACCACATTGATCTTGCCTTGACGAATGTTGCTGGCCAAATTGGATTCGGCCAGAGATTCGGCAATATCCTCGGAGTTCTTCAGCTTCTGGTAGGTGGGATTGTTGTTCAGAGCCTGGAGTTGGGCCTGAACGCGACCCAGACGACGTGCCTCTTCGGGCGTTGGCTGGATTTCGGCGGCATTCGTCAACTGGCTGGATGCTGGCTGTGAGCCACCGGTAGCCACATTCACATACTCATCCAGACCGGCCGAAGGACCTCCGGGCAGATATTGAATCTGACCACCACCTTGTGGACCATAATTAGCGCGCACCAACTACAGAAACGAATCGGCGATGAGGCAGAAGAAGAGAGAGAAAATTAATAATTTAGCAAAATGTATGCGAAAAATGTTTATGAATTGAGTTGAGCCTTCTTGCGAGTGCATTTCCCAAGTGGTTCGGGAAACCTACCGGTGCTGCAGCTACTGCGAACAGCGCGAACCAGAGACGAAATTGCATATTGCTAGCCTGGGTTTTTGGTCTGTGTTGTGTGCGTTGTATGTCAGCTCGGATCTGTACTGCTCGCTGCTTGGGCAAGCTGGTAGCTCTTTATAAGCGCCTAGGCCCGAACGATGCTTTTATATCGCGCACACGGCTACGTGATCTTTTCGATGCGAACTACCGCCGATTTCCGATTTCAAATTTTTACTTCACCGGTTTTGTTTTTCTTCCAGCAACGCGTCCACAACTGCTGTTCTTGTACTGTTCTGTTGCCAATTGTTTTTGTTGTTCTTGTTTTTGTTGTTGTTGTTGTCGCTGCTGATGTTGGCGGGTCTATCAGCAATGTCTCGATTCGCTTTGTTTTCTCTACAGACAATGCTGGGGCACGATAGCAATCAAAAAGTAGTGCGTCCAATGCTGTGTCGAGGTAAAGTCATCTCGCTGCCCAGCGACAGCTCTTAAGGCCCTGAAAATATATAGTATATAGTATGTTCGCGCCTATAAAAAAATTATGATGACGCCGTTTAAGAGAATGGACAGGAACAGATGACAGAGACGAGCAAATATTACCAATCTAAGTAAATACAATATGTAGTGTCTTCAACCAGATCTCTGGTATACAATATGCATAATCAGCAGAGTTTTTTCTTCTTCCTCTTCTCTCCCTTGTCATTAGTGAAGATTCTCTGTTTCTTGTTATATCTTCTTAGATGGTTAGATGATCTTTGAATTGCTTAGCTGTGCGGACGGTGCCAATTACTTGACACGATTTAAAGCAACTGACTGTGTCATAAGGCCATGAAATCGTTTTGTAAAGTACGCTGCCAGCTTTCTTGATATCTCTCCGAGTCTCTTTCTTCTGGTTAACGATGGTTAACGATTTTCGAAGAAAGGCAACAAATTTGCGACGATTTCTGAATGCGACTGGTCTCTAAAGTCTCTTTGAATATTTAAGATCGTTTTGAAAATAAATTGAGACTATAGTTTTAATTTTGTACAATTTTTACCCTCAAAATTTCGATTGGAATAAATAAGTATTATATTCGTTAAAAGGTACATAGCTACTTGCTATATACTCGTACAGCTATAGGTCTTACAATATTTTTGTTCTGACAAAAATAGTTCTGAAAAAGCAAATGCATCTTTAAAGAATACTAGCTTCTGTTTCTTTTCAACTGCTTGGGTTCAATTTAAAAAATTGTTGAAGAACAACATTTTACAAATGATCTTTTTAGTTAAGAAAGTTGAAATTAACGAATGCTGTATATGCTTTCTTGAACAGTTTTCGTTTTAAAAAATAATACTAATAAGAATACATAGCTGTCTTCTGTTTCTTCTAAGCTGCTTGGGTTAACTTTTCCTGCTCTTCGAGAACAATTTAAAAATCGTTGAAGAATAACTGTTTGGAAACGGATCTTTTTAGTTAAATAAGTTGTATATATATATTAACGAATTCTGTATACACTTTCTTGAACAGTTTTCGTTTTATAGTCGAAAAAATAATACTACAATAAGAAGAAAACATAGCTGTCTTCTTTTAACTTTTCCTGCTCTTCTTAAACAATTTAAAAATCGTTGTAGAATAACAGTTTGGCAAAGGATCCTTTTCGCTATAAAAGGGGAACATATATATTAACGAATTCTGTATACGCTTTCTTGAACAGTATTCGTTTTAAAGTCGAAAAAATAATGCTAATAAGAATACATAGCTGTCTTCTTTTAACTTTTCCTGCTCTTCTTAAACAGTTTAAAAATCATTGAAGAACAACTGTTTGGAAAAGGATCTTTTTAGTTAAATAAGTTGAATATATATATATTAACGAATTCTGTATACGCTTTCTTGAACAGTTTTCGTTTTAAAGTCGAAAAAATAATACTAATAAGAAAACATAGCTGTCATCTTTTAACTTTTCCTGCTCTTCTTAAACCATTTAAAAATCGTTGAAGAATAACTGTGTGGAAAAGGATCTTTTTAGTTAAAAAAGTTGAGTATATATATGATTCCAAATCGGATTCGTATACACTATGTAATACAAATAAAATAAAAAGAAGCATCCTTATCGATTGTTATAATTTATTTATTTTAAAATACTTAAATATCGTTTTTATGTTGCTAGGTTTGTTTGTGTGTGTTTGTAAGTGTTGTAAGTGTTGTATGTGTGTGTGTTTGTGTTCGTGTGTGTTGTATGTGTGTGTGTGTGTGTGTGTGTGTGAATGTGTTCAGTCAAAGGCCGCGCTGATAGATTTCGCTGGCGAGGGCGCGGGTGGGTCGACTGCCGTAATCGTTGAATTGCGATTTGAAGGGCAACAGCTGGGAGCTGTGCGCGCTGCTATCGTACGGATCGACATCGCCTGGGGGCGTGCCACCCGCCCGCCCCGCAGAAGGCAGCGTATCCTCGCTGGAGTTGATGATCCGCAATGGTGGCCTTTGTGCGTGTGCGTGAGAGTGTGCGTGTGCGTGAGAGTGTGTGCGTTGGCGTTGCTTGTAACGCGTTGCTTTGTTGTAGTTGTGGTCGTTGATGCTGTTCTTGTTGGCTGTGCTGCGCGAGTGTGCTTGGTATGTGTGGGAGTTGTGCTGATTTGGTAAATATGGCTGCTGTCCATCCAAATGACCCAAATGAGGGGCAAATGGACGGCCGGGGATATCTCGGGCAACACCACCATCAGCACCACCATCGGTGGCGGCACCTTCCTCATGCTCTGGCGGTCGTTCAGCACCCGGCAAGTACTCGTGATGCACTTCCTCGTGTATGCCATCGCGTGTCTGATTGATCAAGCGATTGTATTCATCGTTTGTGCCCCCCACCTGCAAATGTATCGCATGCTTGAAGTCCTCCCCCAAATGCTTCAGCCAGAAATCATCGTTCACCTCGCCCGTGGTATAAATGCGAGTGGTCTGGCCCGTTTTCGATTTACCCACCACGGCGCTGGTGGCTGCCAGCACATCGATGACATCATAGTTTTGTGGGTGATCCGCAACATCTCCACTGCCGCCGCCCTCTGTCGCATTCAGCTGCAGTTCCTCCACACGCGCCGCTGCCGAAGAGGAGGAGGAGGAGGACGAGGATGATGACGATGCTGTTCCATTGGAGCTGCGCGTTGTGCCCGCCGTTGTTGTGCTGATGTCCGAGGCCGTGGTGGTTGTTTCGGCAGCAACAGCTATCTGTAAATTAAATGAAAACACTATAGACTTTACTAACCCCTATTTCATCTTAACTGGAAATAAATTGGCAAATAAATGCTTATAGTTGATATTCTTCAAATAAAATTCTCTAAATGTAATTATTTTTTCAAAATTACAATTAAACGGCTTCAATATTCGAACTTTCAGTCAAATATTAGGGTTTACAAATCTCAAATTTCTCAAAAATTTGTGTACCTCAACAATATTCGAAATTATATTGCAATTGTTTGATAATGGGGGGTTTTTTTTTAGAATTAAGTTATACAAATTATGATTAAAGCATAAACTAATATTGTTTGTTTTCACAAATTTTCACCATTTTCTCATTAAATAATGTTTATCCATTCACCTGCACGATCACTGTCAGCAATATTAGACCAATGCTGGCCAGCAATTGCAGCCGGCAAATGCCGACTGATATGGGCATTGCCTCTGCCCTGGGCCGCCTCCTTACGCCCTTGCCGAAAATGTTGGAAAACACTTTCACAAAACAACAACAAAAATTGCGAAAAATTGTAAAAAAAAAAAAAATTGTGCGTCCGACGTTCAGCGCTTTCGCATATTTCTTTCTAACTGATCGCAGCCGCAGATACGAATTTCATTTAAATATGCGATCGCGGGCAGCGTTGCGTGCGATTTCGGCCAAGTGGCAGTACCTGAGCGCGCACAGACGTGCCATATGCCAGATAACGCCGACAATATCTGATTTTTGGGTAGTTGACAAACACATTACACTAAGGGCAAATATGTAATTTTTTCGAAAGAAATTCGAAAAAACAACTTCTTTGGCTTTTTGGACGCCCGCCTCTGCACTTCTCATAACACGCAGGTTAGTGTATTCGGGCTGTCGGTGCTTTGTCTTCGCCACAAGATTATTTTAAGTTGACAAAGACATTACACTAAAGTGAAAAATGTAATATTTTCGAAAGAAATTCGAAAAAACAACTTCTTTGGCTTTTTGAACGCCCTTCTCTGCGCTTCTCATAACACGCTTGTTAGTGTATTCGGGCTGTCGGTGCTTCGTCTTCGCCACAAAACTATTTTTAGTTGACAAAAACTTTACACTAAAGGCAAAAATGTAATATTTTTGAAAGAAATTCGAAAAATCAACTTGTTTGGCTTTTTGGACGCCCTTCTCTGCGCTTCTCATAGCACGCTTGTTAGTGTATTCGGGCTGTCGGTGCTTTGTCTTCGCCACAAAGCTATTTTTAGGAAGCTTTCTCTCAAATCGTAGAAGTGTGGCATTTCTTTGAGTGTGGCAGCTGTGTCAACCTTGCGAGCATATTTTAACTAAACCAGGGTCAACGGCTCGATTTTCTTGATGTCTAGTGGTCAATGGACGTGTTGTTGTTGCAGTTATTGCAATTCTTGTTTCTGTTTCTGTTTACGTTTACGAACAGTTGTCATTGATGGATGAATGGCATGGATGACACACAACAATGGCGTCCAACCACTTCCGCCTCTGTGCCATTTTGTCCAAAATAAAATGTTCAAATGTTTTGGAAAAATGGCAACTCAGAACACGCTGAGCAATAGCTTTTTGCCAGAGTAGCCAATATTATGTAAATAGGTATAAAAATTGAATTCTTTAAATTCTATTCAATTAATTGGTTCTTCTCCTAGAATATCTGTAGTCAAGAAAAGTGGCTAGAAATGTCTAATCCAGAGCGACAGTTTCGCTGCATTTTTGTCATCCATGTCATGCGTTCTCTTCATTCAATATAAAATAAATTTGACCTAAAATATATATATATTTTTTTAAAGACATTCGCTGCTTTTTGGCTATTTATGATCTTTATTCAAAATCCATTTATTTTTCAAGACTGAAAACGACTCGGATCCAGTATTCAAAGAACCAACGTTTAACATTTGTGTGGGTTTTCTTTTTATTTGATTTTTCTGCTATATTAGCAAGGACACTCAATTATTTGACTGTTGCTGCAAATTATTCGTAGGTTCCAATATTTCCATAAAACAATTTTTGTAGTACAAGTATGTGTTTAGTTTAGTGACCGGATCTGTTTTCGATAGTGAAGTCCACTTACAGAAATAAAGGGTATACGAATATGATGCAAGTTCTGTACGAGTATATAGCAGTTTTGTATTCTTTTATGATAATGATTCTTCATGAACAGACTGTGGTTTTACATAAATATACGTTTTGTATGTACTCGTATGTATATTTATATGTATTATCTCATTAATTACTTCCAGTAATGTAAATTCACGTACCTCTCGGCCCATTACGTTATCACTCTGCAACTCATGTGCGCCTGATCTGAGTATTAGTTTCGCATTGTCTTCTTGCACGGGGAACTTGGGAAGACTGCATTGGGGGCTGCTGTGTTGAAGTGTTCTTTTAAAGATGCTGTTCGGTTGATATTTCCAAAAGTCATTCTAGTCTAATTTCCTAGCAAAAGAACTACTTTTTTGATGATGGGTTCGTCCAGCAAAGTGTTGAGTCCTTCGATGAGTGCCCCGATGTTGACCTTGATTCCATGTCGATAATGCTTCAACTACGATCTTGACTTACCTAAAAGGCTGAAAGTTCAACTAAAATGGCATAACACTAGGACAGATCTCCAACGGATATAACACGTAATTTACGGTGCAGATTATTTGATCTCGCCATTCAGAAAAAATGGCTGGCTTCAATGTTTCAGGACGTCTCCAATTAGATCCACATGAGGCCAACGATCTGATCAACCTAATAAATACTCGATTGAATATTCAGATTTCGGTTATTCGCAAAGCCATAGGCATAATGTGTTCCTATGTGAATATACATAAATCTTATTTAACCCGCAGTCCATTAATGTCGCAACTGTTAATAATTTAATCGTTGCGAACTTTTTTATTTCCTATTAGTAGTTGTTGTTCCAGCAGACTGTATATGACTTAGGGCTGCGGTTTTGTTAGATTTGTATTCGCCATGAATTGGTTACAGTAAAAGATAATTCTCCAACTTGCTGAGCTGGTCATAAAGAATAGTCATGGAAAAACGTATTTGTGAAATGAAATGTTGTTGGCGAAGCTAAATTAAAAGTTAATAGTAAGCTTAAAACTCGTCAACCGAAGCAAATATATAAATCTAAAAATGCACTTTGCCGATCAACATATACATAAGTACTATTATAAGAGATAAGAAAATATTAACAGTTTACTCAACGACTTTTATGATAGGAGAATTGTGAAAAACTATGAGAACGAATGGTCGTATAAGTTTGGCGAAATTAGTTGCCAACTTAATTTCACTAAAATTTGGTTAGAAGCGCCATACATACGAGTATATATAGTAGATATAGTAGTACTAGTGTATCAACATTTATTCTTCCTCTGTGTTACGATTATAACTTATGAGCAAATAATAATGCTTCTATCTCATTGTATTGAAGACCAATTAAGGTGGATAAAAAATAGTTTCAGTTTCGGAATCTATTCTATTTATCTATTCCGAAAATTGTTGTGTAATTTTGAATGGCTCTGTAATTTCCGTCTTAATTGCATTCTATTTGAGAGTAATTCAAGAAGAAATGTATTTTCTTTAAAATGAAAAAGAAAGAACATGCGAACAGTTTTCGAATGTATCGTGATTATGAAAGAACAACATAAATAATATAATTCCTTTTGCACATTACTTAATATTCAATTTAAAATGTACGTTGAATATTGATATTGAAGGTCAATTAACACCACAGGCGAACAATATGTATACGTATATAGAAATGCTTTTCAGAATCAGATATTGTTGGTTAATGCCAGTTTGTTTTATAGAGGTTGCTTATGATTTTGTGTAAAAGCTTGCGAGCTGGAAGGTTATTGAAGTTTCGTAGACTAAGCTGATATATCTGGTAGTTTGTTTTAGAATAGTAGACTGACTGATAAATAGCGACCGCTAGGTGTAGTGCAAACTGAAGTGAAGGTAAAGAAAATTTGTACATTTCACTTTGCGGCTTTAAGAACCTACTCTTAGATTAACCATTTCAATTGCCCAGAAAAACAACAGATAATTTTAAGTTTCTTCATATTGCGCCGCACTCTTCTTTTAGTTTTCCCATATAATTTGGATGCAAAATTATTTCATTTGTGAGCTTACGATATACTTCTTATAAGTATGCCGGTAGGAACAATAAAATGCAAATGTTGTGTCTTCATAGATGGCAGAAAATTGAGTTAAACATTTTATTAAACATTTAAAAAACATAATAAAGCTTGTGTTGCCTGAACCATGTCGGCAAAGTACAGGCGACATAGATAGAGGGAGAAAGTGAAAGGGAAAGAAAAGTGCATAAAAAAAATTACAAAATAACCAACTTTACAAAATAATATATACATGGAGCTGGTGCCCTGCTGGCCCACTGGCCTACATAAGCAACCGAAACTGCAGCCGGTTCGAAATTCCCATAAACTGTCGACCTCTGCAAATGTTGCTCGCGAGCTCGCGCTCGAGCTCTTCGTCTTCATCGACATCAATAGCCATTGTAGCTGGAATGAAAGTAAGCGAAAATGAAATGAAATTGAAAAAACCGGCGCAATTATTTTCGATTTATTTTTAATGTAACTATAATTTAAATTTATTTTAAAACTAACTTATTATTTAATTAAACAGCTCTAGGTGTGTGATTGTGTGTATGAGTGTAGGGTTGCGTTTGTGTGTGTGTGTGTGGGTGTGTGTGTGTGTGTGTGAGTGTATTTTACAGATCTCGCCAAGACACCTCTGGCAAGCTATAGAAACTTTAGAACCAGGCGCGCAAAAAGTCGGTTATGGGTGGCGAACTGTAAGTGTCCACATTGTAACCATTTTGGATTTGACTGTTAAAGCCATAGGTCTTCGATGGCGATTTAATGTAGTCGGCAGGATTGGAGCTATCGGGTTCGCTGCCAAAACCCCAACCGCCTAGACGACCATCAATCAGTTTCCTGAGAAAGTCCGTGGTCTGTTTCTTTTGCAGAGGCTCGGGCTCGACAAGTGTGCCGCCATAATGTGCCGAAGCGTCCACAAAGTCGGGATGTTTATACATAATGCCTGAGATAATTCGATCTAGCTGTGAATTAGTCACATGCTCCACCGGATAGCCGCGACCTCCGACTGACGCCCCAACCCCCACACCCAGACCACTCTGATAGTTGGAGCTCAAGAGAGACGGCGTCGCTACCGCAGTCGACCATATCTGCGGGGCCTCGAGATCTCCAGCAAACTGCAGTGGGGCACCACTCTGTTCCAATGGATCTGGCACCGATGTGGTCGAGAGTAGCGTTCGTAACTGTGCATCGGTCACATATCTGTAATTTCCCTCATCGTTGACATAGTCCTGAGCAGCATAGATGGTCGGTTCGTAGTCTTGGGCCGCCCGCTTCGCTGGTATGGAGTTGGCGGGTGGTGGCGGTGTGGGTTCCGACTCCGTATTCGCTTCCGTTTCTGTGTTTGGTTCCCTGGTCGCTGGTTGTTCGTCACTCTGCTGCGCTTCAGTCTCGGTGGGCGGGGCAGAAGCCTCAATGACCCCGCAGCCGACATGGCATTGGCCACGCTTAAAATTCGGATCCAGCGTCTCCGGCATAAATTGTATGATCTCTGGGGCCGTCAGATCTATGTTGGCACGCTCGCGCTCCAGCAGATCGTACTCACCCTTAATGTCGCGCTTGCTCAGTCTTCGGCTGGGCTGCAGCCAGCGGGCCAGGGGGCGGGAGCGGCCATTGGAACTACTTCCGGAATTGGTATGTGAACTCGAGCTGGCCACCTTTTTGGTCTTACGCTTGGGGTGTGACTCCGCAGGCGACGCCAAACCAAATAGACCCAGCTTCTTCTGGGCAGCCAGATCTTTGTGGTATTGCTTAACATAGCGAGCGGGACGCTCCTGGTGCATTTGCTGCCGCAGAAGACGTTTGCGCAGGAACCGACCTTCGCCGGGCCGTGAGTGCAGGTCACGTTTGCTACGCGAGATCGCATTTGAGGCGCTGCCCACGGGACTGTTTGTGCTGGTGGACAAAATTCGACCTGCACCCGAGCCTTCTAGCGGCACAAATGTGAGGCGTGCCAACAATGTTCGCCCGCCGCAATTACACTGTGGTTTCTGGCATTTACACGTGAACGGGCGTTTAGTGCCCTCGGGCTGGGGTTTCTGATCTACGTACCTAGGCTTGGCGCAATTGCCGCATGGGCAGCTGGGCTCGTGTGGTGCTGGACAATCTGAAATGTGCAGTCAGAGATAAAGGCAGAAAAAAGAATCAGAATCATGGAATAGAGAAAAAAGTTTCCGTCGATATCTTCTTGTTGGACAAATTAATGAAGTAATTAACTAAATGAAAACTTTTTCTGTAAATCACTTCTTTGTTTGATGGATAGATGTTGGAAATTTAATAAAAAATCTAAACAAACGAATGCTCTTTCTGTTATCACATTCTTCGGTTGATGGAAAATGTTGGCAAATAAATGCAAATAATTAAATAAGTGAGTGTTTCTTCTGTTGTTATATTTTTGTGTTGATGGCAGATGATGGAAGATAAATAAAGTATTTAAGTAAAAGAATACTATTTCTGTTAATACATTCTTCGGTTGATGGAAGATGTTGCACAAATAATTGAAATCTACACCGAAAAGTGAAAAGTCTGCGGAAATTTCAAAGAATATTTCTTCGAAAGAAACGTTATCTTCTGCTAATGATCAGTGATCAACGCATCTAGCTTCTGTGAGGGGGCTTTCGGGTAATACGCACCTGGTTTGTTCACCGTCATGCGATCCACCTTGGCATAGAGTTTCGAGGGCTTGTATTTCGGTGGTGCCGGCGTGCGTGGCTCTTCGACGGTGAAATCGAAACTGTAGGATATCTTGGCCTTGGCCTGCACTGGTTTATCGACCCGATAGCCGTACTCTCCACCCACATACTTCTTGGGCTTCGGTGGCTGTGGCACATTCAGTTGATAACCCAACTGGGTGGGACAGGCACAGCCCTCTCCGGTGTAAATGACATCGACGGGTGCGCCCAGCACCACGCTTGAGGTCAGCCAACCAAGCGCCAGCGTCAATTGGATGATGTGCAGCATTCTGGACAGAGTCTGTAAATTCTAATGGCAAGTTTCTGGTTAAATATATGACGTTCTGCTCACTGTCGTCTAGCTGTGGCAACTAGCCCGTTGCTCTGGTCGCACGCATTCTTTATATGAACATCGAATGCCAACGGGCTGGCGCAGTTCTGACCACGTCTGGAAGACCAATAGCCATTGCATCTGTGCTTCTTCTGCAGTCTGCAGTCTACACTTGAACTTGAAGAATTTTTTATGTTTTTGTTTTTGTACAAAATAATTGTTGCTATTATTACTGTGTTGTTGTTTTGCATTCAGTCAGTCAGTCAGTCCGTTGTTGTTGTTGTCGTTGACTCTGCTGCTGCTGCTGCTGCTGCCGCCGCTGCTGACCTTTTCAAAGAGCTCTCGAGTGTGTCTGTGTTTGTATTTCAGCCAAAAGTCATGTTCATGCCCCGTCCCATGCCCATCCAAACGTGCCCAATGCCCGCACTCATTCATTGAATAAAGCCAGAGGTGTTTTAAAGCAAATGCCAGCCAAAAGCACTTAGAAAGCCAACAACTGTGGCATCGTTTAGGAGCATTACTTTTTTACCAAAGCCGCTGAAAACTATGCTACACTTTTTCAACTCTCTGCTCCACTGAAATGCTGGACGAACACCCACAATCTATTCAAGCTATACACTACATATACAAGTATTTAACAGTCTTAATTAAGTACATAACAGACCCGAGAAGTTTCTTTCGGTCAGTTGGGGGCTAGGGAACCCCATTTATGTATTGTTTGCAAACAAATTAAGATCTTAAAGCGATCTGAATAATCAATATTAATTTAATCAATTAAATTTACAAATAGATTTAGTAACAAAATCTTTTTGCTCTAAAGACGACTTAAATATTCTAAAATGTTTTTTTCCTAATTTTTTTAAAACCAGTCCAACGCAGTAACTTTAACATACAAAATTGTATGTTTTAAAAAAAAGTTTTCACTTAGTTGACCAACCAAGGGCGTACGCAGGGGTGCATTAGCCCCCTACAAATATTTGAAGTCGACCAAACATTCATTATAATGGCACACTATTTCGCCTAGAAATTGAACTAAGTTCGATTTGTTTAAATTTTTCTATTTACCATATGCATGTTTAATATTTTAACGCATTATTTAATCAAAATTTTAATTTTTTAAACCTAAATTTTAAACTAGAAATCAATTCAACATTAATCTCTACATCAATTAAGTAATTACTTTAAGTGTACCTTAAAAGTTTTAACTTTACTTAAAATTAGTTCTTATTGGATTATTATTAAATTTTATTTGAAAAGTTAAGGAGTGGATGGAGCTTCGATGTTTTCTGTTGACGATCAGGTTTATGGCCAGCATGTTATCGTGTTCGGATATTATTGGATTAGAAGCGCTGCATTACCTTCACTTTAGAGTGGTTTGCTGTTCCCCTACAGTTGAGTGCAATCGGTTTTAAGATTGCCTTGTTTTCCAGGCGCAACTTTAAGCACAGAGCCCAGCAGAGAGTATAGTTTTCTGAGCTTCATATATAGTAAGTGGCCTATCCAGGAAACAAACACATATGAACGAATTTTGAATTCAACTTTTTTCGGCAAACAGTTTTCCAAATAACATCTTGTTTTAATGTCTTTAATTCTGACTAGGGCGGTCCATTAGAAACTTTTAGCGCCAGCATCAATTCCATTCTATTCTGAGTTAACAGCGAAAAGAAACAAGCATAAGATAAAAATTTATTAATAATATTAATAAAAATTCGGACATTTCCCGGAATGGTAATACAATTTATCGTGGCTCATCTATGTACTTAATGCTGTAAATAAAAAAATGTGCAGTCCTTGTTTATAGGCGATTGATTTAGTTGTTTCGTTTTTTAATTAAGAAAAATTAACACACACTTATGTACATTTATGTAAGTATATAATGAGTAAATAGATTGCTGGAGCATTTCAGTAGCAGCTGCCCGCATCCAACTCTTCGCGATTGGCATTGCGATAGGAGGCGACGCGTCCGGGCTTGAATCCACAATCTACGGACACTTTGCCCGCCACCTTGCCGTAGCTCTTGCTTCCGTAACTCTTGCTTGCATAACTTTTGCGGCCGACAACCTTCTTGAATTTGGGATTCTTGTATTGCTCCGTGATGTAGCCGAGTTGTTTGTATGTTAGCTGAGATGTTGGCTCTTCATCTTCATCTGCCGCCTCCTCCTCCTCTTCTTCGTACTCTTCTTCCTCCTCCTGCTTCTTATATGTGCGTTTCTTCAACGTGATGACATCGCTCTTCAGCTTGAAGAGATTCTCCTCCGGCACATTGGAGAAGAACACCTTTTGCAGTCCATCGATGGGCTTCTGGGCAAATCCATAGGCCAACTTAGCCTCGGGCACATTAATGGCCTTGCCAGCTTGAACGGCCAGGCTAACACTGATGGGATCTGCGGGTGGTGTGTCATCTTTTGGTTTTGCCGGAGCATAGGCAATACTGTTGAGAAATATTATGTTGGATGCAAGAGTTATTGAAAGGCAAACTATGTATATCTCATATATATAGTGGTGTCTAGGGGCTAGGGGGGGGTTTACCTGTCATAGTTGCTGACGGTGCCGTAGCTGCTATCACCACTGGGGCAACTACACGTGGGCTTGCATGGCTTGTTCTGTGGAAATGTCAAGAGTTTTGGGTATCGAGTTGAGTTATATCTTTGCTACATATATGCTATGTATATGGCTTGATGTGTGGCTCGATGTGGATTTATGTAGTTGATGTTGTTGATGCTTGGCACACGTACGCTAGATAATGACGACCAACTTGCTGAAGACGACGACGACGACGACGAAGATGATGATGATGACGTGAAGACTGACTGATTGACAACAGCAACAATGTTCCCTGGGTTAGTTTCTCATGTTGGACGATGCAGATGACGATGATGACGATGACGATGATGATGAAATTGAATTGTCGTTGTTTTGTGTTCTTGTTGTCGTTCTCGTTGTCGTTGGTGTTGACATTGCTTTGATGCCGCGGACTTTTGATAGATAGCTGATAAATGCGGCATGTTGCATGCGGAAATGCTAAGCTTATGCATAATTCATAGGTACGATCTTATAACTATATATGTATGATGTATATATATATATATATATATGTATATAGTATGTATAATAGATAGATAAATGTGTATGTGGCTTGCTCGCTGCTCCAAGTCTGGTCTACAATAAGTCACAACACTATCTGATAATGTCTGCTCTTTAAATTCCCACACCCATGCCCATTCCCATTCCCATGCCCATACCCATGCCATAGTCTGTGGTGGGGGGCATTACAACTGGCATAGGGACGGGAATATTGCGTGCCCGCTTCAAGCAATCCATGTGCTCCATGCGCTGCAAACGCTCGGCCAGACGTTGGGCCGCCGTAGTCTTCGCCTCAATGGCCCCCTCGATCATGCGACGATTTAGCAAATGATTGAATGATTGCATCCATTGGAACAGTTCACGTACCTTGCCGCAGGTCTTTGGTAGACGGGCGGGCTCTATTAGCTGCTTGCTGCACCAACAGTTGTCACCAATCGGCGGGAGAGCAATGTCGCTGGGTTCGTAGTAACGTACTTTCGGTCGCACAATTGTGGCGCCCTGGCAACCCTGACAGAAATCCGTGCCCTTGGCCGAGCAAACAGTACAGGCGGCCAATAGCTAAAGAATTT
Organism: Scaptodrosophila lebanonensis; assembly: GCF_003285725.1. Classification (NCBI taxonomy): domain Eukaryota; kingdom Metazoa; phylum Arthropoda; class Insecta; order Diptera; family Drosophilidae; genus Scaptodrosophila; species Scaptodrosophila lebanonensis. The sequence continues at coordinate 563,192 of NW_022060599.1, read as the reverse complement.
AAACAAGACGGAATATTTTAATTGAGATGACAAGTTTTTCGGCTTGGATCTTCTATAATAAAGGAGTCCAACATGATCTGTGAACTTACGCCTTGGATGCTCTGCAGCGCTATGCCCAGACATAGAAGGAATTTACAAACGCGCATTGTTTCAATTGTTAACGAGGTAAGAGAACAAGATGGAATCGCACAACTCTAGACACTCTCTCGCACAATACGTTGTTATTCTCTGTTTCTTTTTTTCTGTTTTTTTTTTTTTTTTTTTTTTGATAATCCCACTCTTGCTATTATAATTATTATATTGTCAGTGGTTTGCTTGCCTCTGAACTTTTGCACTTGAAAGTTGTTAAACGTTTGAACCGACACTCGACCAACCCACACGTTTTATAGCCAAAAAGCTCGGCTCATGTTCTCTTACTTAATGCATCGGATGCATTACGAATATACATATCTATGTATATATTCGTATGACAACTACAGTTACAATTGTGGGGCTGCAATTCGAACGAAATGACAAACTTAGTATTAGGCATTGCCATTTGAACTTTCACTCGAAAGTTTTCTTCAGAATCATACCTGCACCCACGATCAAGATCAAGATCAAGATCTTTAGCATCAGCGCTATGACTGTTATTGTTTTAGAGCAGCACTACCCACTGGCCATTGCAACTTTTTACTGCACTACCACTTAACTATAAAGACGTGTGCCCCACTGACTTGTTGACATCAACTAAAAATTTGTTGATAAACAAAAGCCGACGCTCGCGAATTCCACAACTTCGTATCGCCAGAAGTTAACAATGAAAAATATTGCAGCGAAACATTCAAAACATGAATGCCCCACCTCCCGACCCATCTCTCTCTGTCTCTCCCTCTCCCAGAATTGACTCAAGTAGTGTTCGTATTTCTTCTGAGATGCTGCGACAGATTAGCCAATTAGGTCAGCATCGTCAACGGCAGACCGGAGGAGTCCGGTTATCGAAATTAGGCCATCAACCTAATTTAGCAAGTCTATTTATTATTTGTCTTCTTATTGGGAAAACACTATAACGCTGTTTTATTTCAGTTGCGCCACGCAGGCCATACAAAAAATAAAGTTCATTTAAAACAAAATTAGCATGCATACTAAGTATGTATGTTTAGCTACATGTCATTTATAGGCCTTGTATTACCTTTTCTAAAAAGCATTTGCATTCCACTTTGTAAAGGATTTAACTTTTAAACATAAAATATCCACTGACTACTTTAAATATACTCATCAGCATTTGTTTTCTCAAAATAGACTTTGGTAATATATATGTATCTCCAGAATCCTTAATGGCTCATAGCAGAAGTGAAATTTGAGATTATGATTCAAAAATAGAAAAGGATAACCCCTGGCATTTCGTCTTAACTGCTTCAAAAAGAATTTTCACTTTGGCATTGCAAAGTCTCTATAAAAACATAAAATATCTGAATATTACATATACCGTCATCTTATTACATTTATTTAATACTATGTTGGTAAAGAACGCAGACCTAAATGGCATCGGTCTGAGAGAAAGATATATGTCAAGCTTTTGCCGGCATTCTTTTCAATTCACTATATCCTTCCTTTACCTTGACAAATTATTTTAATTTCTTTGGAGATGAAGAAAGTGCTTATGAAAGTTCTATATTCGATCCAGTCGGTCGAAGAATTAAGGCATTAGGTGGTGACCTACTAATCTTTGCCAAACATTGCACTCACCAGTCAATAGGTTCATATTATTCCAATAAAATATGAATAAGAAGTTAAGAATGAAATTTTATTATCATCATCTCATATTACATAATTATTGGAAGTATTATGTTCAATAAAGTAGATTGATTTTCAAATCCACGTGTTGTTTATCATCTCGATTTAGGTTCGAGCATTAGTTTTCCGCTAATCGATTCGTTGGGAAAGTCCGAGTCTGAATTTTCAAACGCGGTAAACGGATGAGATGGATTCGTGTGAAATCTATATTATTCATCAGATAGTGCCTAACTGCTCTTTGGCCGAAATCAGGATAGTATCTTACTACCCCGCTGCTTCTCTTTAGACAGCTCAGATTAGTCAGATGACCGCAGCATACTCGTAGAAGTCCTATGTGGCACCCATCACACAATTATATGTACTTGGAGATAGAAGACACTTGAAGGCGCGGCCACAATGTCCCATTACGCCATCATGTTTGCCTCGTTATCGCTTGGGCGCCTGGGCAGGAACGAATTGATCTCATCTGGCGATCTGTTTTTGCGTCTCGCCACACCAATTGTACGTCAGCATGGCAAAGTCCAGATAGATGCAACTCATGCCCTCTACACATATAGTCGACAATGGCGTATAGATAGTATCATGATTTTGCGAAACACAGCTATATTGCTTCAGATGATTACAATGCTTTTTTTGCGATTGTCAATCATGCTACTAAATTAAATATTAAGAATAATTTCGGAAGAAAAATCGATAAAGAAGGGATAAAGTTGTTGTTGTAAGGCACAGTATAGGGTGGTTCATATAGTGGATTCTTTTAAAAAATTAAAAAAAAAAAAACAAATACAATTTTTTGATATGTAATACCCCTTTTTTATGGAAGCTGATTTCATTCATGGAGCTGCTTTGGCTAGCTTCCTCTGAAGCCAGTTTTACAAGATCTTGGTAACGGTTCAAGGCTATATCTCACGAATCAATCTTAATATCTCGGTATTTACCTTAAGGGCCTGAATCCTTCATGAATTCTTCGCGGTACTTGTATATGTAATGGCTTTCAAGTAGTATTCACAGGATTGGTTTAACTGTTTAACTGGTGAGAAAATGAATTATTTTTATTTTGGGCGTAAATACACTTTAAAAAAGCTTAAATCTTCTTAAATACTCTACATTACATATGAAAAAATATATATATGTATATATAATAGTAATAAATAATTAATACGAGTTAATCAAATCACAACTTGTAAACCTAAGCCACTCAGATCTTAGAGTTATGCTCATAAGAAATATCGAGAGTTGTCCAACTCTATTTAAGACCCCAAACCGGCTTGAAGGGGTCAAAAACATTGAAAGAAATTGCGATAAGACATCGGAAACACCGGCGAAATGTTTCGCTAAAAACTGAGCTTGTATAGTACAAGTATGTTGGAAATCTAAATCGTATAGGTTTTTATTAACTGAGGTAATTCCTATAATACCTTCTTTGTGTGTCATCTTAAAAATTGTATCATCAGACCCCACCTGACGTCGCTATAAACGGGTGCCCCTATGTCTAACCGGAAAAATCATGCCATCGCAAGACAGACGAACAGACAGACTGGTTGGTTGTTTGGTTGCGAAAAAAAATAGTTGACATTTTTGAGGCTTGCTCTGGGGAGCCGCCATCATCATCTTAATCACCATCAGCCACATAGCACGTGCTCTCACTTTCACTGCTCCGTAATGCTGGATCTGTCGCTTATCTGCCATGGGCATTATAAAAACGGCAAGTGTGTGGCTGGCTCGGTTCAGATACAGATACTCAATCGCCGCACATGTTAATGAACAGAGATCGATCCGTCAGCAACAAGCAATAGGAATATCAGCACCTACAACATTTTCTACATCGATGAGCCTCGCTTATCAATTTGGAATACTATAGACACTTGTAAGCAAAAGCAGCAAACTCAGCAGCTGGCAGACTGCGAATCTACACGAGCCGCTTCCATTTATTCAGTACATTTGTACAGTCCCAAGAGTTTGGAACGTCCACAGCGCAGCTACAGGAAAAGCATCCTTTATAAAAATAGAAAACCAAAAAAATCCTAGAAGGAAGAACATAGACACAACAACCAATTCAACATGGCAGCAAAAAGAATGGACTTAAATAAACGTACGTTTTGTGTCCTGAGCGGCGCCACCAATGCTTTGGGGCAGTCGCTCGCTCTGGAGCTGTGCCGTCGCTTCGCCCAGGGTTCCTTGGTGTTGTTGCTCGACGAGAATAAGCAGCAGTTGCAGAGCCTGCAGAAGAAACTGGAATCGGAGCTGGCCGACTCTGACATCGAGTCCTCTTTAACATCGTCTCCTGTGCGGTTTGTCACCGGCGTGCTGGTCAAGGAAAATGCGGCCCAGTTGCTGGAAGAAGCGTTGAAACAGGATGAAGCCAATGCCAATAGCTTCGATTGCGCCATCATTGTGCATAATGAGGATGATGTGGCCACGCAAACGCTCCTCGAGCCGCAATCCCCATTGGAATGGACCGCCTATGTGCATCGCCAACTCTACGCTCCGGTGGCGCTCAATCAACGCTTTCTGCAGTGCCCAGCACTGGCTGGCATCGAGAAGCTGGCCGTGAATGTAACATCATCGCTTCAACTACGTCCACTGATCCACAATTCGTTGTTGTGCTCGTGCAAGAAGGCGCGCGACATGTACTTCCGTGCCATGGCCTCCGAGGAGCAGCGTGCTGGCGTAAATGTCCTCAATTATGCGCCCGGACTCTTTGCCACCCACGTCGAACAATACGACCTCAACGGAAATTTGGTAACACTGGCCGGTTTGAATGTGAATGCGAAATTGTTGGCGTTGCCACGCGTTCAGCCCCAGCAGGCGGCACTCAAGCTGATTAACATACTCGAGGAAATATCCTTCGTTTCCGGACACGATGTCGACTACTACGACACCTTTGTTTTATGAGTAGCAATGATCCAGTGCCCAATTTCATGGTCATGCTGCAAGTTGACGTTGGCGCACTCAAGCTCTAGAATTGTAAATGTGGTTGTGGATCTGGCTGCGAAAATGGTTTATGTCTTGGCTAAAATAATGTGGTTCTTGTATGGGGACAGTATCGATATTATGGAGGATTTGAATAAAATTTTGTTGCTAACACTGGCGCTCCTTCTGGGCAATGCGGAAACGGAAACCGAAAAAAAAACAATGCACAGATTTTTTATTTGGGAAATTGATGGGATTTGGGGACTTTTAGCAAAGCCTTTCTCTCTGCAATTATTCTTTGCAATACAAGATCGGGCGTACATACATATGTATGCATTAGTAGCATTTTAAAATCCTGCCCCTTAAGGATTCGTTGTATTATTTATCAACAGCTGATCTCGAATACAGAGTCCAATCCGGAACGTCAGTAATTCAAAAAAAAAATTTTATTTTTTCTTTTCTTTAAAGGGACTTCCTAGTAAACATACACATGTTATACAAGTATGAGTATATTTGTCTGAATTCTTATCTTATGTACGTATGTATGTAGTATGTACATTCTATTTATATATTTATTTACGGCCACGTCGATGACCAAGCCATAAAATTGACAAACCGCCAATTTTTAGACGTCTACCTTCTGGACTGATAAGCATAACCTAACATAGCTAACAAACTGAATAACAAAGTCATTATGGAAAGCCCAAATCATTTCATTTTTGATTTTTGATGACGCAATATAAATACTCATTATCAAGCTCAAGTCTCTGTTGCTGTGTGTGAAAATACTGGGAAGTGAGTTCATTCGGAATGGAGGGAAAAGGCAAAATTCGCAACAACGAGTTAATCGCATGAATTTATTTGTAAAATATCACTGCTATTCCGGCAACTTGTTTTGATTTCTAATTGACTAATCAATTGGCGGAATGACTTTTAAAATTAAAATAATTTAAATTCATGTTAAAATTAAAATCATTAAAATTGTTTTAAGGATCTGTTTCGATGCAAATCCAAAAGAGCTGCAGGAATTCGACTACTATTGAGGGATTTACTTTTGAGCACAGGCCTCTCAAGCAAAGCTAAGCCTTTGGTGATTTTTTATAAGAATTATTTTCAAAGGATATTTTTGAAATGCAATATATACAAGTAAATATGGATGTCACACACTATATCTCTTATAAACGTTTCTATTTTCAAAAATTATAGCAAGTTTTTTTTAATTTTTTGTTTTGACTGTACAATTCCAAAAAAAATCGTTTAATATTTTAAAGATGAAACGTGCGCATTTGTTTCGATCTGTCATTTGTTTCTAGAAATTAAATGTTATTGTTAACGAATTTATTTTTTGTTGTTGGTTATTTTGGTTAAAGATTCTTACAATTTTGCATGCAGAATGTGAAAATTGTTGCTCCTATTCGGGGTTTAATAAATTAGCTTAATAATATATAATAAATAAAAGTATTTATTATTATGAAAATATTAGTTTACAGTTTATCTTCAGACATATTTTTAAATTTTTTTTCTTTCAGATTGTGAAAATTGTTGATCCCTTTTGAGGTTTAATCATTTAGCTTAGTTAAAAATTAGTGTGTGTGTGTGATGTAACTGGGAAGGGGTGTTTGGTTCAGCTGATAAAGCTCTGGTATCGTGCATTCCACAGCCATGAGATGGCCAAGAATACAAGAAACAGCGAGCAAAGCGCAGCGAGATGAAGAGAGAGAGAGAGAGAGAAGCTTGATAAGCCAGCCAGTTACTTGGGTTTTATGAACGCATTTATGTGCGATTATAAGTGCGGCAATTAATAAACAATCACCATTTAAATGGTGAACAGCAAGGGGGCGCTGATAACCTTTAATCGAAGCTTCTGCAAAAGCTCAAGACAAGGTGCTTGCTGGAGCGGTGGAATGCAGGCGAGGGGCTCATGAACTGGTTGAGCTTAAAAGCTGTAAATTCGGTGAAGGAAAGAGGTCGACCGGGCGGCAGCTGCTGGATAGGCGCCACAGTCACCAACACAACAACAAAAGCCAGTCCAATGATTCAGTCGAGTGAACGTCTCGTCTGTTGATTCCGATTCTGTTTCTGTGTGTGTGTCTGTGTGTCAGTTTCCAGCCAACTGTTGCCGCTTTCATAGCCAGAAAATCAGCTGACGGCACTGACATTGAAAATCTTGCGCGATTTTAGTGAAAATTGTCATTGCCATTGCCATTGCGATTTCCACAATTGTCGCAATGAATTATTTGCAAGATCGCACTTTCCTTTTGGTAACCGGCGCCTCACGAGGCATTGGCCGCGAGATGGCGCTGCAGCTCTCTAAGCAGATGCAGACAGAGGGTTCTTTGGTTGTGCTCCTCGGACGCAGTCAGCAGCATCTGGACGAGACGAAGACGGCCATTGAACAGGCCCGGGGAACGGACAACGTTAAGTTGAAGGTGCTCAGCTATACGTTGGAGTTGGCCACAGCAACGGCAACGGATTTCGCAGAGCTGCTGAAGCAATCTCTGCAGGGAGTGGACATCGAGACCTTTAAGCGGGCCATTGTCATACACAATGCGGGCACTGTGGGTGACATCTCGTTGCATGCACGTGAGATTGGCGATACGAAGGAGCTGACCCATTACTACCACATCAATTTCTTCTCCACGGTGGCGCTTAATTGTGAATTCATGCGTGTATTTCGACAATTGCCCAAGCTGATCGTCAATCTGAGCACAAAGGCGGCTGTGGAACCGTTCGCTTCTATGGCCTATTACTGCACCGTAAAGGCGGCACGTGACATGTACTTCCGGGTGCTGGCCGTTGAGGAGCCCTCGGAGCAGACGCTGGTTCTGAACTATGCGCCCGGCGCCATTGACACCCAAATGACGGAGCAGGTGCAGCGGGATACGCACAATCAGGAGCTGGCTGCCGCTTTTCGTCAGCAGCGCGAGTCCAAAACAATGCTCACCACAGAGCAGACGGTTCTCAAATTCCTAAATGTGTTGCAGGCCCAGAAATTCAAGTCCGGTGATCATGTTGACTACTGGGACTAATTCCCAACTCCGATATACGTACTGGATCCATTATAACAGAATAACAGTTTGGCCACATTCTCCTCTCTTAACGGGATATTACAAAATAGAACAATATTATGCAGCAATTCATCTGAAATATTAATCCTTAATTACTGAATTATTTTAAAGAGTGCCCAGCGAATTAATAAGCTAAGAGAAATACAAATGGGACCACTACATTCACAAAGAACAGGGAACAAATATTATAATCTAATAATACTAATTAAGAAGTGAAATAAATTTTCTAAAAATTGCATTTTTATTTGTATTCTTTAATGGACTTCATTGAGCATTCTTCAACTTTTTGTGACTAACTGAATTATCCGTCGCCCTATCCATGAATGACTCACTATTTATTCTATCGCCTTCGATTCCAAGAATATTGCATTTATCATAATACAACCGTTCTTTTAACTCCAAAATATTTTTAAAATCTTAGCTGAAGAGTGCTGATTAGGGCAAACCAAATAAACATCCTTATAAATACCTAAAAATGTTCTTCACATAACATGAAAGAATGCGACAAAGAGCTTAATACATGATTTGAAATGCATTCAGACTATTGATCTATTTTTTGGACACAAAATTTAATATTAAAAATTTTTTTCTTGATAAACTGAGAGATAGGCTAATAACCAAAAAGAGTTCAAACTAAAGAAAGCCAAGTAGGGCTACAAAACAAAAATGAATATGTCTTATAATACATATTATATTATACAATATTTGTGGTCCCTGCTCAGCGTTGTTTTTTAAATGAAGAAACAGAAGAACAAATAAAAAAAACTAGAAGAAATCGGCGGCAGCGCTGCGTCGCTTGGTGGGTATCTTAAGCAGATCGTCTGTAATTGTGGAGCCGGTATCAATGGGACATTTGTCGCTCGACTCGCTGCTTTTGCTATTGGCAGGTGTCCGCTGGTCGCTGACGCTGCCACCACTCTTCACCATCTTGGGTGTTGCACGCACTAAGCTGGGCGTCGTTGACTTTCGTTTAAGCACGTTGTTTCTGGGTCTGGGCGATGGTGTTAGCATTAGCGGTGTGCTGCGCAGTCCCAATTTACCTGTGGCTAAGCGCTGAGCTGCTGGCGACATGCTCGCCAGTCGATCCCGGCCGGAGCGTACAAATGGCGAGCCAATATTGCGTCTTGCCGTGTTCAGTGCCTGCTGCTTTTGTGTGCGCATCTTTTCGCTTACTTTCTCGGCTAAAGCTATGGCAATATTTTCACGACGAGAGTTCTCGCTAATGCGAAACGAGGGACCAGATGTTGGACGCAGCGGCGTATCGCCACCATCAAGCCGAAAGGGTGTGCCATCGATTTCACCCCACGTCATGATGGGCGAGAAAGCCTCTCCGGGGCGAGGCGATGGGGAACGCAGCAATTCAAAGCCGCGTATGCGAGGTGTATTGCTTGCATTTGGAGTCAGTTCAGCGCCAGGGATTACTGCTTTTGTTGAAGTAGGATTATTGGGAGTTTCCGGTAATCTCGTGGCACAGTGCTGTATGCTTTGCCTACGATCCGCTGCCTGCACACGTTCCTCATCTGTCATCTCAACGCCGTCCGGAATATACATGATTGAATTTTTGTTCGTGTATGTCCAGGTTTCGATGCGTCGCTGCGGATCGGGTGAATCAAATTGCTGCTCAATGCTTGGCAGGAGCAGAGCACGCTGTAATTGTTGCGCTGATAGCTGCTCATGGTTGTAGAGCACAGCGTATTTCTGGCGCAGCTTCTCGTCGGCAGTCTCGATGATTTCCTGAAAGCTTTGGTTGTCCTCGCTAGTGTAATTCTGCAGAAACGCATCCAACGATAGTTGCTTTCCAAAACAACCATCTGGGCCACCCTCCGCCGTGCTTGTGCTGCTTTTCCTGCTGCTGGTTGAGTGCGGCGTGGGTGTGTCGCTTGGCGCCGCACCAGTGCGAGGCGTGGCATTGGCCCCAGCTGTGCTTATGGGCGTTTCAAATGTGGCGGGTGACATGGCTATAAAAAATGAAGAAATTATAGGTAAACATAAACATTCCATAGTTCATGTGCCTGGCTTACCATTATTGCGATTGTTTTGCCTTCTACTGCTGCAGCCTGCTAGTTTTCCTAAACTGTAGCGTGCGCGTATTTCGGACATTTGCAGAAAGTCCCGACGGGCTTCCGCATCCAAATAATCATTTTGTGCCCGAAGTTTCTCCAAATCCGGAAAGAAATCGCGTTGAATAATTTTGGACATCTCTTCAATGTAGCGTTCCTCAGTCAGAATTTTTGGTTTGCTTTTACGTTGTACCTGCGGCCGTTTGAACTCTACCACGGCTCCATTCTGCACTTGGGACAACTCCAAAGTACGTGGAGTGCCTGTCTGGGAGGCAGACATGGTCCAACAACAAAATAATTTATTTACACAACTATGACGCTTCAAAACAGATGAGGAACTAGTAGGCCATGCACATTTGTGACATCTCTAGTGATTCTTGCCTATCGATGGTCTGACAGTGTTTACACAAAAGTTTACGAGTCGATACCTCACTGAAAATACAGCGCAAGTGCAAGAAAGTCATTCGATTCCTTTTGTTGCAACACACGATATCTGCATGTTTGTTTTTCAAAGAAATCGAATATTGCAGAGTTAAGCATCCCTGTGATATCGTGTCGCAGTCTCTCTTTGCCGTCTCGGCGACAGCGACAGTCTCTCGTTGAGCGTCAGCTTTGTTGCGTGCAAGATACATAAATTAATTTGGAGTGTTCTATTTTTTTTTTCCTGTGTATATTGTCCGCCTTGCATGCAGAAACTCCACAATCCGTAAAGTGGGCAGGCAACGCAGCCGGAGAGAGACAACGGCATTCTCAAAATCATCAGTGATCCAAGAATTGAACGAAATAGAGTTATGAAGCGACGCAGTAGTGGTGGACGATGAAAAACAGTTTACTAAAGTAGCGGCAAAACAAGCGCTCACGCGCCTTTCTCATCAACGCCACCGCCACTCGCAAATAAAAGTGAAAACGTGCAACATAACAGCAACAACAACAAAAAAGAAGAAACAAAAATTAAGAAAAACAAAAAGTGAATTGAGTGTGTTTGTGTGTGTGCGGTGCAAAAATGTGCGACTCTGGCGTCAGCACCGCCGCCACAGCTGCCACAGCCACATCAACCTCAGTAACGGCGACTTCTTCAGCATCAGCGACGACGACAACGGATCAGCTCGGGGCGCGACAAAATTGTTGCCGACTTTGCATTGCCCCCGCAACCGAATGCATTTCGATCATCAATAGCTATGCCGCCGATAAGGAACCGTTGCATACAAAAATACAGAACTGCGTTAATATCAAGGTGAGTTGAGTAGCGCCTGACCTGCATGTCTATATGTGTGTGTGTGTGTGTGTGAGTGTGTCACTGTGAATGTGCGTGTATGTGTCTACCTGTCTATGGCCCAAACCCACAACGACGACGATGATGACGACGACTACAGAAACCGTTATACACACTACAAATATTTCAATGCGGAGCACTGGCACTGGCGCACTGGCAGAGGCAATCGAGGAGCAGGCAGCCACACCCGACGAGAGTTGTGCCATCCATGGCGGCGGCCATCTTATTCATCCACTTGTGATTGTGTCGCATGATATCTCGTGTGGTCGGTTCGTCGTGGCCGTTTCTCTGCTCTTCTCATTGTTGTTGTTGTCGTCGCTCGCTTTGTCGCGCTGTCGTCGTCGTCATCGACGCTTCTGCTACTGCTGCTCTGAGCGCCTATGTAGTGGTGGATTCGGTGGAACCATTACCACCTACACGTATACATACACACACACGTTGACTCGCATGGTTGGCTGGACTGGTCAATACATATGTACATACATATATTAATACAATGTATATGGATAGATAGATAGGCATTACATATAATGTAGAATATCCGTTATACAAATTTCAGGAATTGATGTTCCTGACATTTTTCATGTACATATATGCGTTTCTGAGTGTGTGTGGGTGTGTTTATATGTTTCGTGGTACGCAATCAAGCGAACCCGATGAAAAAGTGAGGTTAGGCTCGAAGCGTTAAAACAAAATCGCCTCATCAGTGAGTTGTGGCAACAGAAGCAGCAGCCCCGCCATTTGATGATTGTGCAAGCGGATGACGACCAGACCAAGCAACCCAGCCAAACAACGAGTCAGTTCGTCAGTTATTCAGTCAGCCAGTCAGTCATTCATTCATTTCGGCCAGCGAACAGAGCGGGCCACCAGAGCGCGCGCGAGCAAACGTTTCATTTTTGTGCTCTACCTCTGTTTCTATCGTTCCATTCCACAATCTTCTTGTCTCGTCTCATCTCTTCTCATCTGTTGCCCATCCCTCTTCCTCATGCAAAACGCAGCGTCCGCATGGGTTCACATTTGGTTGCCTGCTGCCTCTGCCTGCCTTGGTTGCTTGGGCCTGCCTGGTCGACGGTTGGCGGCTTTGCTGGCGTTGCTTGAAGTGCCAAGTCACGATACGACCGACGACCATGGCTCATTTTATTGGTATTGGTGTAACTTGACTATTGCCTGTGGCTGGCTGGCTCACTGGCTTGCTGGCTCACCGGGGCTTTTGTCGCTCATTCGCTCGCTTACTTTTGCCATTCCCATTGCCGTTGCCGTTGCTGTTGCCATTGCCGACGTCGTCATCGTCATCGTCATTCGTGGCTATGCGAGCGGCTACGTTGGTGTTTGGCATGGCAGCTGCTCTGGCTTCGATAGCTCGCTGGTTCGCTGGCTGCCTGCTTGGTTGGTCGCTCGTTCGCTCGCCCGTTGGTTGTGCCGTTTTATCATCAACGTCGTCGTCGTCGTCGTCATCGTCGTCGCTTTCAAGTGGGCATGGGTGCTGGTGCTTGTTGTTGTTGTTGGTTAGTTGGTTGGTTGGTTAGCTGGCTGAGCTTTGTGTGGAATCGATTCCATTTCGTGCCCTGCCTCATTGTTGTTGTTACTGTTGCTGCTGCTGTTCTTTCGCTTGCTCTTTTGCTTGCTGTTTGTTGAGTCACAGCTGGTGTCGTCGTCGTCTATTTGTTCATTTTCAGTATCCAAAAACGCAAACACTGAGCCCCGGATTTCCATGTTCTTGTCAAGCGGCGAGCAATGTACACATTGTTGTTGTAATATTTAAGTCTGTATGTGGACAAGGCCATGTTCGTTTTGCGGTTTTAGGTTAGAAAGAAATAACAGCTCTTTTGGGTTGATTTTGTTGTTGCAATATATTTGATTTTATTGGTTAAAATGGGTATTACAGCCAATGCTTCCGCTAATGTACTTTTTAAAGAAATCCCATTTTGATTTAAAAAGAAACCCGTATATTCTGCATAATTTTTTATTTGAATATATTTGCCAAACTTTGAAGATAAGAAAAACACTCACAATTGTAACTGAATAAAAAATGTATATTTAAAATGTAGTACAAGTATGTATATTTAACCGAAATTCAGCTTGGTTTAAAGTTAATTTAATTTATTTTTATTATTTATTGATTCATGTGCAATTGACATTATTTATTTTTGTTTTTGTTTAAACAAAGCTAAACCTTTAGAGGAAAAATTAACTCTCGAATTAACAACGAATTATTAAAGCTATATATTCGCATTTATGATTCATTTTTAAAAAGAAACTTCAGCTTCTACAGAGATTTTATCATTTTATTAAAACATGAATAAGTATAGATAATAATAAACATAAACAGAATTGTATATGAATGCATGTACATATGTATGAATAATAATATTTATTAATGGGTTGTTGTAGAATATATTATATTTTAAATAGATTCATTCGCAAAATGTAAACAAACTGAGCCCCTCGACCCGCGCAGCACACAGCAGTACCTGGCAATACATTTCTAATTGATTTAAGAGATCAAAATAATAAATGATATTCCTAGAACTCTACTCGTGTAAGTGTTAAGAATCAAGACGAGTTATTTTAAACGCCCTCTGCGCTTCTCAAGCAAAGAACTTCAGTTGTTTTGAAAAATTGAAACATCTATTGAAAATATTTTGTAAATGCGATATGGTGTATTTAGCGATTATTTGCACATATACTTCACCCACATATATATGACTTAGTAAATGGATTCAAAAATAAAAATCTAAATGGTGTCGGAGGAGTACCTTCAGGAGTCTTTAATAATTCAGAATTGCTTTGGACAGATGCGAATTTGATATCTTTGATGTTTTCATTTAGCAGATAATACATACATACACTAGTGTATGCATAAGTACATTGTTGATGTTCCCAATCTTTTGTTCCATCTTGTAACCTTTATTGTTTACGTGCATTTGCTGCTGCTTCTTCTTATTTATATTTTTCATTAGCAACCCCGGCAACAAATTTGAACGACGAATATACACCACAAAGAGGGGAGCTTAAAAAACTCGCACAACGAATGCAGGCACAAAGCGTAGAGCGCAATGAGCAGCAGCGTCGATGGCGACGAGGCAACAAAAGTAATCGAGGCCGCCGTCGCCGTCGTCGTCGCGTCTCATCATCATCATCATCAGCATCGGGGGAATCGGAATCTGAAGCGAGGGCCACAAACCACACGGTGCGCCTGTTTCTATGTGTGTGTGTGTGTTTCTGTGTATGAGAATCTGCCTTTGTGTATGTGTGTGTGTGTGTGAGTGTGCGCTGGGTTTTGGGTCGTCGTTTCATATCGCTAGGCAGGCACAGCAGCCAACCAAACGACCAACCGACCAACGAACGAACGAGCGAACCAGCAGGCAATTACATATAATTTTGTATTTGCTGCTTCATTGCTGATATCTTGTTGCCGCTATTGGTGTTGTTGTTGTTGTAGTTGCTGTTGTCGCTTCCAGGGAATTTCCAACACATAGCTGCAGACCCACGTCCGCGTTGTATAACGTGAATTCGGATGTGGTCACCAAATCTTTCAGAGCAGCTGCTAACTGGGAATTTGAATCGGGTGGCAACATTTTGTTTACTTAATCATCCATACAAATATATATATATGGATATATACATCTACATAGTCCATACAATATTTCATCAATTGGCCAAATGGCTCTCGCTCTATGTGCCGTCCAAATGGTGTGCCCTTTGCGTTGAGCCCTGTGCCCTAAGCCCTGAGCACGCTCTCTCTCACAGTTTTTTAGCGCGCTCTTGCTCGCGTTCTCTTTTGTGCTGCTTGGTGATGGGTGTGTTTGTGTATGTGTGTGTCCTTCATTCGCACGCTTTATGGTCGTGGTCCCCGGTCCGCAACATGCTTGACTGGCTCCTCGTTCCTGGAGTCGTAGCCATCGTCAATGTGCGATGATATCCGGTGGCACCTCTGGGCACAAAAGCAGAGCACATAAAGCAGTGCAGGCAAATAAAAAGGGTGTTGAATGAAATGAAACTGCGTTCTTGCGCTCTTTTCTGGCCTGGCCATGGTGGACTTCACTGTACTCGAGCGGGGCGGCTCAGTTATTGATTCTTTCGTTTTGCAGGCAGGCAAGCCAGCCTAACCAACCATCCAGCCAGAAAGTCAGTCAGGCAAGCATGGGCAGGCTGGTTGGCTTGCTGGCTGGCTGCCTGTCAGGCCCCAGTCGTCGTCATCCACTTTTCTTTCGGTCTCGCGTACGTTGGCAACAAAATGGATGCCAGTGCCATTGCCGTTGCCGTTGCCGTCTGCTCGACGACGACTCGACGCGATTCGACAGACGTTTTGGCCTGCGCCCCCGGCAGCTCGTCAGCAGCGTAGTCGTTGTCGTCGTCGTCGTAGTAGTCATCGTCATCATCATCGTGGTTGTTGTTGCTCTGTCGCCCGCACATTGTACGCGTTTTGTGCCTGGTGCTGCTTTTGGTTTCGCTTTGCCTCGATTTCATGGCGCTGCTCAAATACACACATATATACATACGTATAAATATATAGAGCTCGACGGCATTTGGTTGGCGTCATCGTCATCGCCACATCGTCGTCGCTCGTTATCTGGAGGCGGACCACATGCACAAAATAATACTACAAACACACACACACACATACAATACCCAAACGAAACGAATGAAGCACGCACAGGCAGTAACCAGAGACCCAGAGACGACCAACAACCAACAACCAGCAACCAGCGGACAGCTACCAACTACCAGACACTATAGAGACAGACCCAACTTGAATCGATTCGCGTGCTCTCACTCCATAGTCCGACCAGTTGAGTGGTTTCACCTTGGGAGCCCCCGTAGTGGTGAGAAACGCACATTTCGGCTGCCAACTTCATGCTGATTATCTTATATACAATTACCTGGCCACTCTCATTCTCATTCTCGCTCTCTCTCTCTGCCTCTCTCCTTCGTTCTCTTGCCGATCATATTGGGTAGTCAGTCAATCAGTTTGTCGGGCAGGCAAGCATTCAGGCAGGCCGGCAGGCAGGCAGGCATCTCGAGAGCCCAATGGCCCGTTTGTCCAATGTTTAAGTTCCAATCAAAAGTGACAACAACTTTCTCTGCCAACAGATGACAGACGACGACTTTTATATTATGTATATAGTGTAGCGCATCTGTTACGTCTGCTCATCATCACCATCACCAGCAGCACCACCGCCACCACCACCACGTCCATTGTCATTATCGTCGTCACCATCTTGCTGGCCTCCCCTCATTCTACGCTCACCAAGGCATTGATAAAAATGTGCCGATCCAGCAGGCATCGAACACAGAGAGTGTGGAGAGCTGAGCAGAGCAGAGCAGCATATCCGCCCTTTTGGCATGCCTCGATGAATGGAACGAAATGCGGCCCAGCATTGTGGGTCTTCATGGGCCATCGTTCAGCAATTGACATTTTTAGGATAAAGTTTCACATGAAATTTGGGTCGCGTCCATTGCTGAAGATTCAGCCAAAAGGTTCAACGCAATGGTTCACTTGCAATCACAATTGAGGAAACACTCTTGTGTTATGTCGAATTGGAGGATTAGGTCGTTCCACAGTCTGACAAAGTTGGCAATACACGAAAGGAAACATATTTGTAAAATTTAATTTATTTTTACAAATCCACCCTAGGAATTGCGAAAGATTCGTTTCGATAGGGAAGTAGTGACTAAGAAAATAATTGAATTTAGGTGATAGGTTTCCATGTGGCAATTAACTGATTGGTTGGAGGGCGGGCATCCATTCTGTTCTCACTTATTTTGTTAAGCTTGATTGCCTTGCGGCAACACTTGCTTCACTCTCTAGTCCGGCAGCGTCATCATCTTTGTCGTAATGGCTCAAGTGTCTTCGCGTTTTAGCATCGATAACAGTCTCTGTTCCAACTCTAGAGTCTAGACCGACGGACCGTCGGACCGACCAACCGACGGACGAACCGACCCTCCGTCAGCTTACTTGGTTTGTTCGTTTCTTGGCTTGTCTTATCGATGCCAAGTTATCGGCCATGCACTTGACTGATGTGCTTGTTGTTGTTGTTGTTGTTTTTGTTGCTTTTGCTGCTGATGCTTCTGCTTGCTGGTGAAATTCAATACCGTCTCGGGAAGAGCGAAAACGCAGATCTCTATAACATTATGAGGGTTACTTGAAGCTTAGGTTCCTATACATCTTTGGCCAATGGACAACAGGACGTCCAAACACACACACACACACACACCTTAATCTGTGTATGAACATAAGAAGGCACACACACACACACACACACACACACACACACAGAGACATACTGATATGGTGGTACCAACGAATAAGGACACAAAAGCGACTGCAGATTGCAGCCGCATTTTTCTCTCTGTGCTTCTCTTCCTCTTCGTTTCCGCGTGTGTGTGTGTGTGTGTGTGTGAAACTCGTTCAGGTCGCGTAGCTGGACAAGCTACGATGCAGCCCTCCTCTAAATTGGCTGCCATGCTGGCAGTCGCTGCTCAGCTTTGCCCAGCTTGGTGTCTTCATCTGTGCTCCGTCCTGCTCTGCTTTGCTCTGCCCTGGGCTGCCTGACCTGGCGATGACTACAATGATTGCACCTTGTAGCGCCCTGCCATCTGGCAATGCGGCAAATGGCAGCTGCCGCAGCTGCTGCCTCTGCCACTATTTGTTGTTGTTGCTCTTACTGGCATTGCCAATGGGGTCCTGCAGGAGGCGGACGCGTGACGTGCATGGTACATGTGAGAAATCTGTGTATAGCTACAATAGCTATTCAATACTTTCTTCCTTTCATGATTTAAAAGAAGCAATAAATTGAGTGCCACAAGAAAGTAAATAACTTTAGCTTCAAATAACCATGCGAGTAGCAATTCAACAAACTAGCTAAACTTTTTCGTTGTTGTCATGATTCCATATTAATTATCAATTGATTTTCTCCACGGAATGTATAAAAATTCGTCCTAGAAAGGATCGTCTTGAAACATTTTCGTATGTACGAGTACATCTTCTAGTTCTTGGCTGTATCTATATTTATTTTAGATTTTTGATAAATATATATTCGTCCATATTTAATCGCAAGCCAGTATAAATACATATACATATAAGTTCATATATATATTTAGGTTATAATTTCCCAGCGTCTTCATATGATTACATTTTATCAATAATCCCGGCAATAGTTTGTTCAGAGAGAGAGAGTTTTGGTAAGCGCTTGAGCTAGGGAGCGGGTAAATGTCCAAGCTCCCGCAATGTACATATAAATGTACTTAACCTCAAACCGTAATCAGTCGGGTAGAGAAATAGAGAAACACACCACTGCCCCAAACCATGGCCGTGTTCAATCGAATGGAGAATGGCACAAAGTTCAATTGGAATATGGACGACGCGCTTAAACAGAACAAGCCACAGCAACATATTAAAGTGTTGCCTGTAGTTTAGGGTGGTTGGGTGGTGCTTGCTGCTGCCGTTGTTGCTGCTGCAGTTGTTGCTGTTGTTGTTGTTGTTGTTGCAGCCATCAGTAATTTGGACGATGCGTCGTCGCCATCGCCTGGACTTGTGAAAGATGTGTGACAAGGTATGGGCAAGGTGAATGAACAATATCGAAATACAGAAAGCCAAAATGCACAAGACATGCACATACACTTATGTACATAAGACGCACACATGTACATAAGGGCAGTTATATGCAGTCATGCGTATACATATAAGTATATACATGCATATTGGCTATGTGGGTATGAGTGTGGGTGTGGGTGTGGGTGGCCGGCAGGTGGGAAAGCGGGCAGGCACTTTACAAAGGCACAAAAGCGAACGGGAATGGAATGCTGCAAAGAGCAGCAGAAGCAGCAGCAGCAGCGCCATCAACAACAACAACACAAAATAGGCAGAATTTACTAATAGCATCATTATTAAAGCGTTTATCAAATCATGCATCACTCACCCTTATACAGAACAAACACAATACATATCTATGTATGTGTATGTATATGTATGTATGCGTGTGGGGGCTCTATTCCATTCAAAATAATTGGCAAATGTTGTGTCGAATTTCAATATCAATTGCAGGTATTTTAATTCCTGTTGCATACCATCTTAACCCTTCTCATCTCTACTACTATTACTACTACTATTCCTTCATTGTTGCATAAATTAGTTATATATAAATGCATTAAATGTGTAGTGTAATTCGGTTTGATTCGAGTCAAAACATTGTCTTGAGAAACGGCTGTAGCATCAGCTTTTCCACATTTAGGAATAGACTTGGATTTGCTGTTGATAATGCTACTTTAAAGCAAAGCATTGCATTCTACCATTCATTGTTTTAGTAATAACACAAGAATAATTCATTACATCTACACTGTAAGAACGAGAGATTATGTTGGAATATCCAGAAACAATTGATTGAAAAAAAAAGAAGAATTGATAAACTCCTCCTTTTTTAAAGTCGGTTAAAAAGAGCACACCATTATACCCATTTAATGTTCAGTTTTAAAATACAGAGCATTCACTAAAAGTTAATTTTTAGACTGTAGCTCTAGTAGTAAGGATCGATCGAAACATGACAAAAACAACATAAGAATCACCGCATTATATACGAGTATTTCATCACCAAACTGGAAGGTTTTTAGAGCAACTCTGCATGAGTTCAAGTCCCAGTAATTAATGGACTTAAATTTAGAATATGTATATAAATATGGCTATGGATAAAATCCGCCTAGAAATAGCATAAAAGCGAATGTACAATGTTTTTAAATGTACTTAGCATTGCTTGGCTATATGTATGCAGGCCTGTTTTTGTTTACATATTCAAATTTGGGTAATTGGTCAGGCAAAAATGTCCAAATGTATGTATATAATAGGTTAAAGGGAGCGTTGCAGATCCCATGTTAAAGGTACCTAAGTACTATACTCCTAATTCTGTTTTTACATGGTCTTTTTTTATACGTTTTTGATATAACACGGTTTGAAAATTAAAAATTGTATATATATTTCTTTAGAGATAAGGAATCAAACACCTCTTTTTCCATATGATCAATGTCGTTTGTTTCTGGAAACAATCTACCGTGTAAAAACAGAATTAGGTGTATATGAACAGCACGTTGAGACAAAACAGCGATAACTTTGGAACTATATTCAAGCTAAGGACAATCATCTTGTCTTATCCATGGGCAGAGCAAGCTGATGATAAACTACATATTTTAGTCCCATTATTTTAAATAATGAAATCACTCTTACTATTATTATAAGCATATCTGATTTTTACGGGGTTTTTATAGTCCCTCAAAATATAGGGATGTCACAGGAACGATCATGCTTAGTGCCAACAACTTTTTTATTTATATACGAGTAGATACTGTACGTGAATTTGGCATTTTTAAGATTTATTCATCTAAAGTTTTGTCAAAATCGGCGCTATAGATTGTTGAATTGTTGAATGAATTCTCTGTCCTTATTTCAATATTTCATCACACAGTATATGAGGTTGTAAAGAAGTTTTCAGGATATGGGAACACAAATTTTTAGCAGCGTATAAATAATTTTCTCTACTTTAGAGAGAGACTCTTTATAGTTATGGAATAAATATAAGTATACACCATATATCTCTTCGAACAGATAAACAAATAACACTCCGATATTCGAGCTCTTTTAATTCTTTATATTAAATTTTTCGTATCTCACTCGCCGGCTGGGGTTATATTTGTTTCTGCCGCTCACTCCCTTTTGCAATTAAACTCGATTCTTGTCGATATGGCAGTTTAATAGTTCTGCGACAAGGAGTCTGCACAGACATAAGATACATAGATGTATCTGCCTATATACTCGTACATACATCGTAGATGTAGATACATAGGCGTGCATGATTTTATTGTTGATTTCTAAAGCCAAAAAAACTCCTGCCACAATTAAAGGCAATTAAAGGCGTTAACAAAGGCATCCATTCATACATATGTATGTACATACTCGTATGTGTGAGAAGGCAGGTACATATGTACATAAATACAAAGCATGTGCATAGGTATGTCTGTATGTACATAAGCAACTTATGTTTAGCAGTGGCAGCTTTGTACATAAGGTAATAGCTAAGTACATGCTTAGGCCGGTGTACACACACACACACACACACACACATCAAGCAAAGGACATACATGCATTGGAATTGTATGCAATGTTGTTGTTGTTGTTGTTGTTACTGTTGTGTGGGCAGCAGCAGTAGCGGCAGGAATTTTGCATATAATTATAAGCAGGTCATTGACATTTATAGGGTAGGTAGGCAATGCTGGCTTGTTGCTTTGGTTAGCCGCAAAAGCGGCTGCAGCAGCAGCGGAGGGGAGTCACGAAGAACACTCAAACTACTTGAAATTATTAGGCGGCTAAGCAAATGTAATGAACACGCACACACACACGCAAAATGCCGCTGGTCACATAGGATATGCCAATTTGTTTGTGATCTGAGAGCCGAGCCAAATAAATACATATATGTATGTACATAGCATGTGTGTATGTGGAGTTAGTATATAAGAGACAAATACATAAAATAGACGACTCTGCTGCCTTTGTGCATTTTTAAATACACTATTGTTGAACTAATATTATAACGAAATGGCAACACTTTGACTTACAAGCACTTTTGCAATTATTCTATTTTTCAGATCACACCACAGGATCGTCTATCCTTACAAATCTGCCATGCGTGCATTAGCTACCTGAATTCATGGCAGAGCTTCAAGAATCGCTGCCTCATCGCACAGGCTAAGCAACGCAATTGGGTGGAGGCTAATAAAAACAGCAACAGTAATAATAATAACACCACCAGCAGCAACAACAAACAGCAGCAGCAGCAGCAACAACAGCAGCAACAGCAGCTCTTGAACTATTTGGATTTGAACAGCACTGAGAATGGCGATCAGCAGCAGCAGCAGCAACAACAACAGCAGCAGCAGCAACAACAAGAGCTGGACGATGCGGCTGCCGTGGAAAAAGCAACATCCCAGATTTTGGAGGGCATACCCTCGCTGAAGAAACGCAAATCTTTAACAGTCTATGTGAGTCCTAAACCTCAACAACAACAACAACAGCAACAGTTACTGAAACAACAGCCAGTAGAGCAACAGCAGCAGCAACAGCAGCTACAGCTACAACAGCAATTGCAAGCGCGTACTTTGCAGTCATTATTGTTGCAGGTGCCAGCGGGAGCACCAGCGGCAACGGCAACAACAGCAGCGTCGGCGGCAGCAACAATGGCTACAACGACAACAGCAGCAACAACGGCGGCAGTCTCGATGCAGCATCATCAGCAGCATTATCGAAAATATAGACAGCAACCGCACCAACACCATCAGCAGCAGCAGCAGCACCGTGGCAAACAGCAGCAACAGTTATTGTCGGCATCAGCTAGCCGGCAGCAACATCGACGTGCGCGTCAACCACGACGTCAACCGCACCATCTTAGACCAGATCATCATAAGCATCAACAGCAACAGCAGCAGCAGCATCATTATCATCAGCAGCAGCACTATCAGCAGCAACAGCAGCCACAACAGCCACGTCTGCCTAAATTTAAGCCCAAAACATATTTGCCACTTGATATTGCTGTGCCGTCAGCAACATTGACAGTGCCAACAACAACAACAACAGCAGCAGCTGCAGCAGCAGCAGCAGCAACAGCTGTAACATCATCAAATATAGCTATGGGTGTTGAAATTCCCTCCGCGACGTCGTCACAGCCACCGTTGTCGTCCATGTTGTCCACATTGCCATTGTCGCTGCCGCTCGATTTCAGTCAACCACAGACGTCCGCAAATATGCCAAATATGCCGAGCAGCAGCAGCAGCAATGCTCCCGCCGCCTCCACAGCGTCGCTGCTCATGCCAGTGACAGCGGCCACATATGCGGCCACTCAGCTACATAGTGCTGCACAACAGTTGCGCTTTTTCAGACGCTACTCCTATAATGTAATTGTATCGTGCATTCGAAGGGACCCCAACAATACATTCTACATAATTACATACTCTCGATTTCTTGGTTCTGCAGCACTTTTTGGCCCAACAAAATTGCATATATTGTGTTCTATTTTTTGGCATTTTTAATCAACACTCCATAATAAGGTCGCTTTAATCGTTTATTTTGTTTCGTCTCTGCTCTCTCTATATTTACATTGCAGCCACTGCCCGCCATACCCATTAAGGATGAGCCCATTGATATGGACGAGGACTATCAAATGAAGTGCATAGATGAGTCCGATGATATGGTAGATCCAACTATGTTCCTAGAACGCTCTGAGCATGAGGGCGATATGCCGCTTATGGTGAGTACAAGTATAACAAAAAGAAAACAAAAAGTCAGACAAAAAATTACGCTCAAATGCTAATTATTTGCAGGCAAAGCGATATTGAATTGAGAAAAATATTTAGTTTTAGACATATCTACGCAGATCTACAATAATACTTAATAACGACTCTGAAACGTTGAGAGAATTTCATTTCCAATGTCCGATTCTATAGAGTTTGGTGGCGCAATATTTCATAGCCCTCGAAGATAGCTAATAAAAGACGATTTCAAACTGAAGAGTAGGTGAGAACTCTAGTTTCTAGAGGACTGTACCGACTAAAGAATTGAAAGCAACGTTTAGCTACTTGCGAGTAGAGAGCTTAAAGAAATTCGGAAGCTTTAAAAATATGCAGCAGTTTTTCTTGCAAATAATATCTGAGCGTAATCTTAAAGTTCTCTCTTGCCTCAACTCTACTTGAGATAAAAATCTGTGCTCAAGCCAATTTCTAATTGTGCAACCCTTTCAATTTCTTGCAGACATCCGACTATGACTTTTCGGCCCAGCAGCATAGTGTCACCACAGCTGCCGCAGTGGCTGCGGCCGCACTGCCCGCGAGTGCTGTGGCCAATGTGGCCGCTGCTGGAGACTCGAAGGTGGCTTCCTGCCGTGCCTGTAGCCTGCAGTTCAGCACTCGTGCCAACGCGCGTCGTCACGAGCGAAATTTGCATCCAAATCTCTTTCAGTTGTCCACAGACTCACCCAACAATACGCCCATCACGAAGCCCACACCTGCCCTGGCTGCTGCGCTGGAAATGAAGCGTGCGGCCGCCGCTGCTGCGACTGCAGAGGCAACACGCGCCGCCGCCAGTGGCAACATTTCGACGCAAAAATATCGGCAGGTGGTGATGAATGCATTTATTAAGTGTGAAGGCGGCGGCTATGACTACGAGAATCCCGAACAGTATCAGCATTTGCTGACGAGCGAGAAGGTAGAGTTCATTCAACAGAATAGCGAGTTTCTGGAGCAATATCAGACGATGACGTGTCGCTGTTGCAACAAGTTTTTCAACACCTACAAGAACTTTATGGCGCATGTGCGTAAAAAGTATCCGCTGCTCCCTCGCAATCTGTGCTTCAATTGCCTCAAGATGAACGAATCGAAGGCGTTGTTCATCTCCCATCTAAAAAAGCGCAACTGCATTAATCTGTACAAACTTTTGAATGGCATACGTGCCAAACAACCACATTTTACGCCCATAGATGGGGTTGGTGCGGCGGCCTCGGCCGCATCCTCATCGGCGGCCACAGCCACACCGACGACAGAGTCGGGGGCACCAGAGAAATTGCGCGCCAAGGAGCTTCTTGTGAATAAACTCTATGAATGTAAATTGTGTCCGAAAGGTTTTCGGACCAAGCACGAGTTCCGAACACATGTCTATGACAAGCATGCGGATGTACAGCGCAAGGATAACAACTCGATACAGTGCAGCTTTTGTGGTCTGGACTTTGTTGATCCGGTGGATCGACGTCGCCACTACAACAATATGGCCTGCATTGTTCGCTTGCGCTGCATGACCTGCGATGCCAAGCTTGAGACGCATCAGCGCTTCTTGGATCACGTGTATCAGGATCATTTGGGCGGCATGAGCAGCGATAATGCGTCCAGTGTGAGTGGCGTGGCGCGTAGCAATAGCGTCGAGCATTCGCCGGGGAAACGCAGCCTGTTGGGCGCCCTCGGTATCGGGGTATCCTCCTCAAATGAGGAGTCCCGTGGCAGTAGCGCCATCTTGACATCGACACCCAAGCCAAGTGGCAGCGCAACTCATCAGCTGTCATCGTCAGCGCCGACTGGGGGCAGCAATAGCTCCGGACAGCCGCCAAAGTCACAATATTTCTCGCGTATGCCACAGGTTTGTCCCATTTGTGGTCAACAGTACAACAATTATAACAATGTGCTCCGACATATGGAGTCAAAGCATCCCAATAAGCTGCCTGAGACGTACAAATGTGTTAGATGCGGCCTCGGCTATCCACGTATCTCCTATCTTCGCGAGCACATGATCAATGTGCATGGCGTGGACAAGAATCGGCATTCCGGCGGCTTCGAGTACATCGTGAATGCGGATGCCGTCAAGTTGGCCGATGGCAGCACTCCCAATGTATATACCGGCCGATATGACTATGTGATGAAGGATTTGATGTCGATAACAAATGGTGGGACACTCGGTAATTTGTTGCGGGCGCGTTCTCAGCCTATTTGATTTTTCAAAGATTCATTTACGCCTGAGGGAATACTCGCGTCGTCTATATATAATGCAAAAATGTAGATATCAATTGCTCTCATTTTTCTATTATGTAAAGGATTGTGTTTGCAAAAGCGGTTCCTTCTTCCAAATCTTTGAATTAGTCGTGCGATTTTTTTTTTAACTATAACTCATTTCAATTGGAATTACTTAAGCTTTCAAAAATAACTCCTACTGGTGGCTTTCAACATAGTAGTAGGCCTACGACGGTATTTTGATTTTTGAATTCACTTCTAGTTTTTCAGAAAGTAGGCTTCGAAATTTAACTTCGTCACGAAAATCACATTAATGTTCAGTTGTCCTTTAGCTTGTGTAGTGGATAGTACAAAAATCAGTGAACAAAAATAAGTTGAAAAAAATTCAAAATTTTTAAAAACGTATATTTTTCTTTCTTTCTTTCCGAAAATGGAAGAACAAATGCCGAGTAGGATGAGAACGTCGCTTCCTATTGTGTAGTGTGTAGAAGTTTACTTGTCTCTTTTTGTGTTTTTTGTGTTGAGCTTTAAACATTTCGTGGTGGTGTTAATTTTGTTCCCTTTCGATTTTTTGTTGTGCATTTCAGAAGATGAAGAAGAAGAGGTTGGCGTGGCCAAGAAGATGCGCCTGGATGAGAGCGGCAATGCAGCAGCTGTGAGTAATAATAATAGCGGCAGCGTTACTGGCAACCAACAGAAGGAATGCCCCATTTGCAATGCCATGTTCAGCAACAACATTGGACTCTCGAATCACATGCGCTCCCATTACACGGCCTCGAGTGCCACAAACGCCGCACTGGCTGTGGCCAATCGCATGACACCAAAATCGCTGACAATTACGGCGACCAGTTCCGGACCCTCAACAGCAGCTGCCGCCCAATCAGCGAGCACATCAGCCGCAACGTCATCGGGCTCGGCATCGGCGAAGCTAAGTAGCAGCACCAGCCTGCCGCCAGCGATGCTCAACCAGACGCCACAGGAGCAGGCGGTCTTCCGTCGTAGTCTCGATCAGGCGGCCGATCGACGCTTCCGTCGCATGCGCTGCCGCATCTGTCAGCGACGCTTCAGCTCAAAGAAATCCTATCGTTATCACATGCTGACCGACCATCAGGTGCAGAATGTTCAGTTCATTAAATGCAAGCTCTGCAATGCGGAATTTGCCTACGAGAAGGGTCTCAAGGTGCACTTGTTTAAGGTGCACGGCACCGTTATCAAGGACGAGATGATTGTCAAGCAGTTCGAGTGCGAGGTCTGCTCCATCGTGTACAGTTCGGAGATGGAGTTGCAGCAACACAAACGCAGCGTACACAAGCTGTCATCTGCAGAGTTGGCGGCTGGCGACGATGGGCCGAGCATTAAGGAGGAGCAAGCCGAGCCAACGCCATCATCAACAGCGGCGGCTGCTATGCCACTCTACTGGTACCAGTGCAAGTATTGTCCTTCCAATTTCAACACCAATAAGAAGCTGGCCATACACATTAACTCGCACGATGAGTTCGACTCGAATGACTATTCGTGTAAGGATTGCGGAAATGTGTACAGCGGTCGCAAGAGCCTTTGGGTAAGTGCTTTTTTGGTTTTTCCATTTTTATGTGCCTTCATTAATTTATTTATAAACTAATCTTATAGGTTCATCGCTACAAGAAACATCCTCAGGTACCCGATCCCGCCGAATGTGTGCTCTGCCGCAAGATATTCTTTGACCGTCAGATGCTCGACAATCATACGCCGACATGCAACCGTAAACCCATTACGGCGACAGGTGCTCATCAGCAGGACGGCAACGGAGGCGTTGCCACGACCTCGGCATCTGCTTCGCGCGCCGTTTTCAAGCACAAAACTGGCGACGATGATGATGACGAGGAGGATCAGCAAATTATGCTCGATGATGGAGCCGGCAGCGATAGCAATGCTGGCGGAGGCGGCGGCGGCACACACATTGCGGGCACCTCTTCATCGGGAGCGTCGCTCAAGATACGCATTCCTGAGGTGGCATGCACTATTTGCGGGGCTCGTTTCACCGACCAGGAAATGTTTAGCAAGCACATACAGAAACATGAACAGGACCTCTATACGGATAATCCGTTGGCAGCCATGTTCGATGACGGACCAGCCGATCCGGGCCAATTCTATTTGGAGCGCCAGAACGAGAATGGCGAGTACGCGTGTGATTTGTGCGCTAAGACCTTCCCCCAGGTGATTGCGCTCAAGGTGCATCGCAAGTGGCATTTCAGAGGTGATAGCAAGCAGGTGAGCTTTTTGGGCTTGTGCAGCGAGGTGCGCCACCAACCACAACTAACAAGAACAAGTAACAACCAAAAACGTAATCCGTTTTGGGCGTATTTTTTCGCATCTATTTGAATGAGAACGTTTTGACGTTTTTTTTCGTTTGTTGCCTCCGCACCAGTCGCAAAAAAATGATAAAATGATATTGCCAACTAACCTTGGAACCCCTAGAGCATGTCTGAGTTGTACTAATCTCAATTATATTCCTCCTTCCTCGTATGTAGAATCCCAACGACGGCGAAGCGACAGCCAATGTGGCGAACAGCAGCAACAACAACAACAGCTCGCTGAACTCATCGATGCTGCATCTACGGGAGCTGCACGCAGTGGGTCTGATGCCCAATCAGCAACAGCAACAACTTCACAAATCGGCGACATCGTCATCGAGCAAGTCGCTGAAGCGCAAACGTGAGCTCAAATGTGAGTATTGTTCGTCGACGTTCATCAGCAATAACAACTTGCGTCGTCATATGTACGAGCTGCATAAGCATGAGGTAAGCAATTTGCCTGAACCCCCCGTTATTGAGGTGGATGCTCCTCTGTCCTGTCGCCGTTGCAATTTAAAGTTTGACACTAAAGAGCTGTGGATCGAACACAAGCTAGCCGATGCGAAGGTAACGCGTCCATTCTGTCCATTCCAATGGGGCTGTGATCTGTGCGGCGAATATTTGTCGCGCAAAGAGAAGCTCATCAATCACATCAATAATCATCTTAAGGAGGATGTCATTGTACCAGTGGTGGTCAAGCCGCGGCCCAAAACGGCCAATAAAATGTCATCAATATTCAATAAGACAGGGAGCAGTGCAACGGCAACAGCACAACCAGCAACAACAGCTACAAGTACAAAAATATCGAGCAAGACAACGACAATACAGTCGCGTGATGATGCAGAAGATGAGGCTGAGGACGATGACGAAGGTGAGGTTGAAGTTGAGGGTGAGGGCGAGGGCGAGGCCGAAGGTGATGTTGATGATTCAACGGATGATGAGGAGATAGAAACAGAGACAAAGACGGCTCAGCAACAGCAGCAGCAACAGCCAAATATGCTCAAAGCAATGTATGATGGTGAGGAGGAAGAGGATGAAGACTCTGATATGGATGATGATGATGGCGATGATGATTCAACAGATGATGAGGATACCTCCGGCGATGATGAGGACGATAGCGATGAGGAAGAAGAGGAGGTGGCCAATGAGAATATTGTTAAAGTATTGCACAACAACAACAATACGACAAACAAAAACAATAGTACTACTATTGATGATGATGAAGATGATGATGATCTGATTGAGCAGGTCGATGAAGAAATGGATGAAGACGTAAATGATGATGTTGAAGAAATAGACGAAGATGATGATGACGAAGATGATAGCGAAGACGATGACGAGGAGATACCCTATGAAGGTTATATGCATGGCCAGAATAATACCAATAGAGGTCATGTGGCCAAAGTCAATGGCAAAAAGCAACAGGAACAGGCGGCCAGTTCGGAGGAAGAAAGCGATGTTGATGGCGATGTCGAAATCGACGGCGAAGTCGATGGCGATGCCGATGAGGATGTTGAAGATGATGAGGTTGGTGAAGAAGGCGTTAATGAAGCCGACTCTGATGGCGATGGCGATGGTGGAGATGCAACGTCATCGTCGGAAAGTGAGTCAACGACATCGCATTCAACGGGTGAGCGGCGTAAAAATGCAACAGCAGCAGCTAAAAATACTAAAGCTAATGCTGTTGACAAGTCTAATAATTCGAGTTATACGTGTGATCTATGTCAACTTTGTTTCGATTCTCAGGAGCAACTGCAGACTCATATCAAGAGTCATTTCCTTAATGGGCCTTCGGCAGCGAACCGCAGCAGCAATGCGGCAGCAACAAACAACAACACAAGTAAAACCACTATAACAACAACAACAACGTCCAGTGCTGGATTGGAAACTAAAAATTTGAAAACATCTGCAACAGCAACATCAACGGCAGCAGCAACAACAACAACAGCAAAAACAACAACGACTGCCAGCAATTGAGCAGCAGAGTCGTCGTCTGTGTGTGTATGTGGGTGTTAAATTATGTATACATATATAAATATTCTTGTTAAGCTTTAAGCACAACAACAAGAGAACAAACAAACAACATCCACAACAATGAAAATACACAGACGCACACACACACACACACACACACACACCTATACTCACACAACAGCACATACAAAATCACAAGAAACAACAAACAAGAGACAGAAACATTTACGCTTTTCTGTGTGCCACCCAAGATAAAAAATATTCATTTAGCTCGTTAAATTGTTTCCAAATGTACAAAAACAAAACAAACAAAAACAAACAAACAAAAAACAAATGATATTGATAACTAAATGAAAATGAAACAAAGCGCAACACCAAACAAACAACCACCAGCCAGCAACATTTAAGTGTTAAAGTAATCATCATCATCACCATCATCATCAGAGTTCTCACCAACACCACAAAAACCATCAGCAACATAAAATACAAAACAAACAACAACAAAAAAACAAAAAACAGTTTCAACAACTTACTATATATACAACCAATATATATATATATATATAAATATAAACGCATTCCATCAAACAAATCTCGAACATATGTCAGATGTGTTCACACACACAAACACACACACACACACATCTGTCCAACAAACAGAACTAAAAACAAAGAAAATGTCTGGACAATGTATTTTTTTTCTTCTCGCTGCTACGTAGTTGTAATTTTTAAGATACCTATACTAGCTGCATATAGCTATATTTCTTTATATATATATATATATACAGCAAAAATTTATATATATATATAACATTTTTTTTACATGTTAAATTAGTTTGTACTACACCCATACACATAAACACAATCAGAGACACACACGACATAGAAAACAAAACAAACAAAAAAAAACAAAAAACAAAAAAAAAAAGAAACTAACGTGGCTCGTTCTAGTTGGTAAAGAGAGCATTAAAGATTAAATCTATGAAAATTCATCGGCAGAAATTCGTGCACCAAAGCAAACAACAAATAAGTGAAGGAGGGAGGGAGAGAGAGATATAGATAGATAGGGAGGGCATGTTGAATGAAAGCTGGAAATAAGGCCTGAAGAATTAGTTGTAAAACAAATGAGTTTTTAAATTTTGTTTTTCGTATTACGAGTATATAAATTATTATGTTTTTCCTTTGTATCGTAAGTGCGGTTTGAAAAACCGTCCATGGACTTTCTTATATTTTCAAAATTCTAAATTTTACCCCCAAAAAAAATTTCGACTTCAATTTGGCTTTGTTTATTATTACTATATATATATATATAAATCTATTGTTTTTCTTCTTGAAATAGATGAATTAATGCTAACATCGATGTTTGAATCGATCATTTTTATTAAGCATGATTTAATTAGTTATATATATGTATATATACCTAAATATATATATATATATATCTATATATGTGTATATATATATTTATTTATATATAGACACCTAATATGCCTCGCATTGGCAACTGAAAAATGTTTAACGTAAAACTTAATAGAAATCCAACGGATTATTATTATTATTATAATAACTATGGCTATAATTACTTAGGAACGACGCACATATTTGCGTAAACACACACAAGACAGCCCTTCTCTTTTTATATATCGAAAAAGCTTCAAGCATTTTATATATATACATATATGTATTTTTTATGTGGAATACATAGAAGTGGTTTATTCATTTTCATTTCATACAATTTGGTATAAGGGAATGACGATGAATTTTTATATGTTGCCAATGCTCGCATCAGGTTTTTCGTTAGATTATCGCGTCGAAACACAGTACACTTCCACATGAAGATCCATTTACAACAATTAGTCGCTGTCTACAACACTGGTAAGGAATCAGTTGGCCAGTGTTGATGAGCGGAATCACACACACAAATATACCACTCGTAGAAACAGAGTTGACAACGCGTAATTAACGAAAAACCTACAGTTCGTTTAATCATAGACTTTTTACATACGCACTTACAATATACGAACACAAACACAAATGGAACCCCATTATTCATACCCACAAAACACACACACAACAAAATCCTATATTGGGATGCAATTATTGCATTAATGGATTAATTATGGAAACATAAATGTATAATTAATTTAATAATAATATTTACATGTAATTGATAACTAGTTTATAACGAATTATACGAATAAATAATAACGAAAGAAAATACAAAAAATTGTGTCGTGCATGCATGTGCATTGCATGAATTGAAGATTGAAGAAAGAATAAAACTGATTATATAATCGAATTTTTCAGACGACTTTTTATTCATTAAACTAATTAATTGATTCAACACTACCACATCAAGAATGAGTTTTTCTATTCAGATGATCTCGCTCAACCAGCGAAGAAGAGTTCTATTAAAAGAAAGGAGGAGAAAGGACCATCCTATCATATTTAAAGCTATGCTCGTCTGCGACTTGACTTACCATCTTAGTTCAATTATTTCGTGTAGAGATTATACAGAATTTTCCAATAAAACTTATACATGGTTCTTAAAGTGGTGAATGATGTAGATGATATAGAGGAAGAAATTAGAATAACTTTGTATGAGAATAAACGAATGGAAGGCCAACAAGGAACAAGTTTGTAAATATCCTTTGGAGAAGCATTTTGATTTTAGTTTTTTAACATCTTTCGATCGGTTTTGACAAAGTGGCAAATGTTTATTGATCCACCTATAAATTCGCAAATGCAGGTAAGTATTCAGAAATTTAATTGGAAAGATCTAAGTATGATCTTCAATAAAAAATCTATATACTAGATATCTATATGATAAAGGAAAAATTACATCGTATTGATATACTCGTATACTATATCTATACCTATAAAAACGTTGGTTTATCGGAAATTTGTCGTATAGCCGTCGCACGATTCATCAGTTATGAAAAGGCTTAAAAGGCGATCCAAAAAAATAAAGAACGAGAAGTAACGGGAAAGTACATGGGATATACACAATATATATTTACATATATTAAAATATTTCTTATTTTATATGTTAGATGATAATTTATGTAAAATAATAATGCTTTAGTTCAGATATCCGATGGTTGAAAATTGGAATAACGACTGGTAAGAAGTGCTTGATATCGCTACGGACTCGCATGATTTTTAGAAACAATAATAATAAAATACCTCCCCTTCATCTTTTAAACTTTGGTCGTTTCTACGAAACCCCTCTCTGACTAGTCTCGACATGGTATTATGAATAAAGAAGAAAACTGTGTAATAAAATCATAAAAATAGTTTTAACGTATTCCTAGAATGCACATCGGAATATCCATGACTGTACTACTTATTGTTGTTTTATCAATGCCCCATCTATCCAAGGCAGGGTATTACAGTTTTCAGTTTCCACTGTATAATAAAGAGGAAAACTGTATAATCGAATGATTTAATGCGTTTGCACTCATTTGTTGAAGGATTTTCCTCTGAGAATTTTGGACCGTTTAGACCAATATCAATAAATCAAATGCTAGTTGCTTTGAAAACAAATAGTATGTTCTCTCATTGCCTTTATTTGTTTAATTATTACTTGTTGTTGGTTTTTTGTTACAATTATTAATGTATATATATATATATGTATGTGTATATATAAGTTCTTCCAGTTTGTAAATATAAGTATTTGTTGTTTTATTTTTTTGGTATCCAGCTGCAGTTTATCCCTCCAATACAAAGAAGTCTGACACTTGATATTGCCACTGAGCTCTTCCATAATACTACATGCGTAGTACATACATATATCAGTATAAGAAGTAGGAAATGGAAAATAGAATGTAGTTGAATGATCTAGGAATGTGGCAAGAAGTTTAATTCTAGTAACCATTTCTTTTTATCTTTCTTCTAAAATATACATCTTACAATAATTCGAATGTAACGAACAAAAAAAAAAAAAAAATTGTACGATACAAATTGAATACATTTTTAAGATTTTGGTTTTTTGTTTTGTTTTTTTTTTTTTTTTTTTGGTTTTGTTTTTGCAAAATTCACATCAATAAATGTAACTGTAAATCGCAGCGGCGTATACACCTGATACAACCTTAAGCTATACACTAAAATACATACAACATTATAAATGTTTTACAAAAATGTTAAATTAGAGCCGAAAAAATGCAAACACGTATACACACATATACTACTACATACGTGTATGTATGTATGTATGTATATCGTAGTACTTATGTGGGCCCATACAGATGTATGCAATGACATCATCTTGGACATCTTAGGATAACAGTGAGTTTATCAATTCTACATTGGCTTTGCTTTCAATCAAGGGTCTTCGTATTATCTGGCGCACTGTGTCCATTGGAACTGATCGCAAGAAATATGGAAATCGCATTACAGACCTTTGGTCAAGATTATTGTGAAAGATTTGGTCCGAAGAGCTGAATTTAAATTTAAATATGTATATAAATATATTATTAGTAAATGGTAGTACAAATATAGGCATAGGGTACAAATTTCTAAGCCGAGTGTTCTTCTTTAATGAAGCCATGTAGGACTTAATATCCATTATTTCCACACAGTGCGTCCAAATAAACGAAAATTGCAAACACAAACAAAATATCAAAACAAAACTATTTAATATACATATAGTATATCGTACCGATATTTATCAAGTACTTAGTATACCTTTGCAAAGTGCTTTACAACTCGATAAGAAAAATAATTGCTTTTCGATATTTCCATACAAAATATTTATATTTATTGTTAGTAATCAACCCGTTGTAGTGTTCGTCAAAAATCTGGCAGGAGCGTTTAGATTTCTTCTTTAGCATTCTTTGTGTTTTATTTAGTTTTCTTCTTTTGCGTTCTTGCTTAGGATTCTTGATTAGGTTTCTTCCTTAGCAGCCTTCCTTTCTTCCTTATCTTTTCCTTAGCTTTCTTCTTTTTTTTTTTTAACTGTTTTCATTATTCTCTTATTTGCCATTCTTGGCAAGATTTTTTTCCAGTTTCAGCTTTCTTCTTTAGTCTTCTTCTTTACCTATTTACTTAAGCCATCAACATAAGCATTCTTCTTTCTTTTTTCTGTAGCCTTCTTCTTTTGCTTTCTGCTTTAACTATATTCTTGTTTATTCCCTTCCCCTTCGTCCCCTTCGTTCCCCTGCGTCTTCTGTTGCTTCCCTTTTCCTTGGCTCTCTTCAGTAGCTTTCTTCCTTTGGTGTATTCTTTAGCTTCTTATTTTATTTTTCTTGTGTGACCTTCTTTCTTAGTTTTTTATGTAGCCTTGTTCTTTAGCTTTTCTTTTAGCTATCTTACATAGCATTCTTCTTTAGGTTTTTCTTCAATTTCCTTCTTCAGCTGACTTCTTTATCTTTATTCTGAAGCTGTTTTAGAGTCGCCTCAGTCTATATCAGTCAGATTTTATGTAGCTGGCTTGGACAATTTGGAGAGCCGTATCCAGTTTCAGATTGCCAGTCAAATTTGATATACATGAGGTGATATGTTTTGCAGACGTAGGCCTCCGCACTATGTTGCTATTGAGGAAGATCCCACTCATGCCAACCTATTTAAGGACAAAAGGACTTTGGTTACTAACAATAAATATACCCGTTTAGTCAGAGGACAACACTCTTTCCCTATATCTCTCCCAGCTTCTCTAATTTCTTCAATTTTAACCAAAGAGCACGACTATATCACCAAAAATTGCAAAGGTATAAAATCTGAGGCATGCCAAAGATAATGCTTCGCTTAATTTATCTAAAATTTCAATTTGGATTTATTTGGTTGCTACTAATTTACGTAAAACATTTACTTGTAATTGTTATTATTAATTTTTCTTGCCATTAATGTATGTAGGTATGTATATCCATATATGGTTTTATAAATACAAACATGCATGCACACACAAAATGCTCTACATTTATTGTATTGTATGGGATTACTACAAGTATACCAATTATATTATGGATGTGATTAAATGAAATACATATGGTTACATAAATTCTTCTTTTCAATTTGCGTTATGCAATAATTTATTATAATTATTATTGTTAAAAATAATTTCGTCAATATTTATATATAGTACATACATTTTTCGCTTTCCTCTTCAAATGTTTACCATTATTGTACATAAATATATGCTGACATTTGGGGTTTATTTTTTGCACACTATATGCTATACGCGATGCACGAAATACACATTGTTGCTAATAAAGACAAACTTGTAGTTTTAGATATAATATTACATATACTTAATTGGTTTCTTTGTTTTGTTTTTTGTTTTTTTTTTTTTTTGCCAATCTTTCTTGATTACTAAATTTGGTAAAAGCTGCTTATGAGTTGTAGCAAGTATGTAGGTACAGTAGTTTTTCTAGATGTCTCTCGTTATTACGAAGCACTCCGCCTTTTCCCATTCAATACATAACTCGTACGAACTACTTAGTAGTAGTACTTATACATATACTTGTATGAATATATCATATTATAAAGGTGTTCGAAATGAAAAGAACTCACAATATGTTCTTGGGAGAAATATTGGATACTGATTCCAATCATTCTGGAACAGTTTGTTTGTTCTGAAGTGTTATATATTATTGAAAGATTTCTTTTTGTTTTCGTCCCGGGATCGCTGAATCGCTGATCCCCTACACATACATATACAATCTCTATTCTTTTCTAGTTGCTTTTGCTTTTCTTTATGTTGCATAATATTTTGTATTAAGTAGTTAAACTCTTTTGGTGTTTTCATTACGTTTTCAATCTTACCCTTTGCCATATATAATTTTTACTTCTTTTATTATTTATTTAGTTATTTATATTTATTTTTTTGGTATTATGCTTGCCTAGCTCACACAATTAACCAACTAAGTACAATACATACGAACTAACAGCGATATAAAAAAAAAATACAGACACGCACTATCAGCTATGTATTTGCTTCGTTACCTACACGTCTAGCTCTAGGAATCTACATACATCGTCTTTCTCTAATGATTTAAAACGCACACGTACATGCTTGTAAGTAAGTAGTAAGACATACAAAATCGACATCCAATTCCTGGTATGGAGTGGAGAGGGCGGCGTTCAGAATCGGGCTTTGCATTACGAATATAGTATGTAAGTAGTATGACGTGATGGTTTTTCAAATGCCATCCATTTAAATCGATCTATTGTTATAGTAATTGTTGTTCTTGTTCTTCTTGTTGTTCTTCTTCTTGTTCTTGTTGTTGCTGTTCCATTTTAAGATCCGATCCAGCGGTATGAGGTATGAGAAAGGTACTATGATTACTGCTAGGCAAAAGGTTCATGCGTAGTACGAGTATGCATATAAGTAGTATATGAAGTATGTA
The DNA here is from genome assembly GCF_003285725.1 of Scaptodrosophila lebanonensis. Taxonomy (NCBI): domain Eukaryota; kingdom Metazoa; phylum Arthropoda; class Insecta; order Diptera; family Drosophilidae; genus Scaptodrosophila; species Scaptodrosophila lebanonensis. Next base: position 525,920 of record NW_022060599.1, on the reverse strand, counting down.
TGTATGTAAGTAGCTGTACTCTTTAATCTTTAATCTATTAATTACCACACTTACACGAAGCCGGAAGTTATTGAGCTTCGAAAATATTTGTTTAGCCCGCTAGCTCATAATATACAAATATATTATATAGTATTTGGTATGAGACTCGCATAAACATGATACTTGTATGTTTGTAGGTATGTAACGCATAGCACATATGTATATATATGTGTATATTATATATTCAATAATAACGACATATAATATGTATACATATTTCTCTTCTAAAACTCTGCTGTAGATCCAATCCAAACTGTCAAGTATTCTGCGGCACTCTACATTATGAGCTTAGTTGGTTTCTAGAAGAAGATCATTTTCTACATATGTTTTAGTTCAGTGTTGGATTGGCATCTAGAAGTTAGTTGGATCCATCTCTTTCAAAGTGCAACTATGGCTATTACTTGCAATCTGAGGGTATATAGTATAGTATATTTCAATTCTACGATTTTTTAAGCTTAACGCGGAAGCAATACGATTAGAAGAAATAGCGAGCGATATACTTAGACGAATCGCGATACGTAAACTTGAGTCGAGACCACTAGATGGTACGTGAATAATCGTAAGTCGTTTTATATTCGAAGTATTGAAAACCGTTTGTAGGAGACCGTTTGTTGAGCTTCAGTTGATTTATTATTTTCATTTTATTGTAGAGCTGAGGAGAGCATGTGTGTTGAGCTTCCATGAGCGATAGATATCCCTGGGTATATTTAGGAAATCGTGCACGAGTTGCGCTTGGCGCCCAAGCTTCGCTCCTGGATTCGCTGCAGATGCTGGAGCTGCGCCGGCGTCGGAGTATGGGAGCCATGTCCGCCCATAGCCGCGGCGGCCGATGTCGATGCCGAGCTTGGTGTAGATGAGCCGCCATGCGCCCCCGAATGTGCTCCGTGCGCACCCCCTCCCTGGTGATGGTGGTGATGATGGTGCAGGGGTGTACCGGGCCCATTGTTACCAATTTGCTGGGGCAACGACTGGCGGCGACGACGCAACGCCGGGCTCAGATTGTAGGTGATTTTGGCCTGGGCCAGTAGTTCCTTGAAAACCTGCCAAAGCAACGAATCGGTTATTTGTGTTCATCATCCTCTAGTCAGTATTAGCTTACCTGTGTTATGTTCTCGTTTTTCGCTGCCGACGCCTCTACAAATCCATTCTCCCAATCAACCGTGACAACAGACTCGGTTGTAGCATATTCGACCTGTAAAGTGACAATGGGAAGAGCATTGTAAATCAATTAGTTGCTGAATGTCATCTAAACAAACTCAAGTTAGTTATGAGATGGTCAGACAAGCAAATATTCTGCACCAGCAAGTCATGATTATAATATTAATTAGACTTAGAAGAATTCTATACGAAAATACAAGTTTGCCACATAAAACTTCATCGAGATTTACTTTTCAAAGACTACTTGTGAAATAGTAGCCTTAGCTATTATCTATTACAGAGTAATTGAAAAAGATGTTCTTCTAGTAATATTCTCAAAAATAGTTCATCTGATTTAGCAACTGAAGTGACTATACAATGTTATCTTTAAACTTGCCATTGATAACTTTTTCCTTTTTTTAAATCAAACATTCATAATTTTTAAATCATCTCGATATCTAAAGATAATCCACTATTTTTGAATTCTTATATCTCCTAAATTTGACGCTTTCTTATTGAAGTAAAATTCATTTCTCTTGATCTCTATAACTTTTATATTTATACAAATGCATATACGGATTTAGAGTATATATATTTCAGATTATAATTGTAGCGATTAAAAAAGTTTATCTTGTAATAATTATCTTGTAGTTATTATGTAATAAAAAAAGTGGTTTTTTGGTTTATCAAATTTTGTCAGATCGAAATGTTATCGCAGCTGTTCCCGCAAAGCACTTCCCTTTATGGTCGTTCTGTCTGTCTGTTAGATAATAAGTGTATTTTTCTGAATGCCTGAATGGATGTAACTTCCCGTTCCATTCAATTCGAACAAACAAGTTCACAATTCCAAGACTTAAATGAGATAAGCTTATAATCATTTAAACAACGATTCATTGCAGTCTGAAGAAAGAATACAATCATGGAGAGAAGGGCGTGCTATGCAGTCTTCAACAATTCTTGCAAAAGAATGCAGATACCTTTAGAATACAGTTATCTTTTGACCAGTACACCCACATTATAAAAAAAGTATTGAATTCTTGTTCTCTAACTATTTGTCAAGCCTCAGATACCAAGAAGGTTCTTTAATAAAAAACATTAACTGCAATCAATCGTATATTTTAGAACCTTTCAATGCGTTTTTATTTTTATTTTATTTATTTTATGCATAATTGTATGGTATTATTTCCAAATCAAGATGGCTGTGCATTCGACATGAGTAGGCATTGAAATTTTGATTTGGCTGGTATTTAATTCGATTTGTGTTTGATTCAGTGTGTATTGGATTTCATTGTGAAAACATCAAGTCGGAATAAAAGTCGAAAAATCCTGCATAAAAAAGTGAAAAAAATAAACGTTAGAAAAAATTGTGTGAATTGTGTGTCTGTTAAATAGTTATAGTTTCGACAAGCTGCGAATATAGTTATAGCTTCGTAGTCTATCGCGATGTTTTACGGCGGGACGTTGTCGAGTGAACGCGACAGCTTCGATGAGCATCGGAAGCTTCTGCCGCCCATTGGCTTTGAGCGAGCGCTTAAATTGGCGGCGGCCAAGAAGGCCAAGGAGCGGGAGCAAGAGATTTGGCTCGAGCATAATCGACGCTGGAATGCGGAGACCAGAAGGGACTATGAGGTAAGTAGATCGCACATCTTTATGGGATATGGCTGGGAAATCATTTGTTATTGACTTCGGTAGGCGAGGGCCTACTTGCAGTTCTTTTCAACCAGACTTTACCGAATAATTTGTTCGCTTGACATATAGTTCCAAGCAACTTCTCGTACTTGACAACAAATTTGACATTTGAAAGTATAATGGTGATTTCCATCTAATTGCAGAAGCGAATGGCTGCTGGCAGTAGCTATAAGCTTGAGACCCTGTGGGGGCCCATTTGTCTAGAAGCTAGAAAGGACAGCACAGCTGTTAATACAAATAATGTTGTTAAAGCTGAACATCTTAATAAAGATTTTGATACTGACATCGTTAATGTGTCCGATGTACCAAAAGAAGGCAATGAAATCTGCTATGCTGCTGATGTCGAGGTCAGCAATGCAGACGATAGCAGCATGTTTCTGAACAATAATTGCTTCAATTCTGCACCGGATTTGAGTTTTGAACAATTTGAGGAGGAACAGCGCAAATTGGCAGCGTTACATCGCCATTTTGGCGTAATTCCACTTTCCTCGATTGAGGAACCACAACAACAGCAAAATATGGCCACAATGGCACCCACTCCACGATCCAAGCCACGGCCATCAACATCAACTTTTGTCTCATCGTCGTCGACGCTGGGACAAAACACAAGCCCAAATACCACTTGGGCTTCAACATTGACCGCGGAGACAGTGCAGGGATCGCCATTTATTGTGGAGTCTGCTGGTTCAGCATCGACCTCGGCGTCGGCCTCGGCCTCGGCTTCGGCCTCGACCACAGAACCGAAATCGCAACCATCATCATTGTCAAATAATTCAGCGTCAGAGCAATTGTTGGCCGTAACCGTGCGCCAAATGTGCACTCTGGTCGAGCGCCTTGAGAAGCTGATGGGTACACAGGTAGAACTAATTTTCCATACTCGTTTATACTTTTCGATGGCTATCATCGATCAGTGAAATCTGAACTTTGGTTTGTCCGTTTCAGCAGCAAAATCAACTGGACGAACTGAACCACAACCAGAAGGAATGCAAACAAATTATAATAGATCGAGAGCGCCAATTGCTTTGGGAACAGCAAAAACAGCACCAAGTCAACCAAATGCTGCTGCAAGAAGTACAACAGTTAAAGAAGCAACAGGAGGCGGTTGCAGCTCATCTATTCAGCCAGCAGTCCTGCGGTGGCTATGACCATAACTATCATTCCAATGTGTATCATCATGGTTCGGACAATCGTCGTCGTTACATGTACAATTCTGATCGCAATCAACAACAACGCCATCGCTATAGCTATAACAGATATCAACAACAGCCACAGGCACAACATCACCAGCAACAACATCACCAGCAACAACATCACCAGCAACATCACCAGCACCAGCAACATCAACAGCATCATAATTACCAGCTACATCAACAGCCACAATATAACCATAATCGCCAGTATCACTATAACAACTACCGACATTATAACAACGATCAAATACAGCAATACAGAGGCCACACGGCACCGATGTTCAAGTCTCTAGATCGAAGATCATCGCAGCAACAGCAACAGCAACCGATGTTGCGGCAAACCAATTACCAGTCAGTAGCTCCACGCCAATTAGTATCCGGGCAAGCAATCTTGAGGCAAACGGCATCTCATCATGTGATAGCTGTAGAGCGCCAGCATGTACAGTTTGTACAGGTCCAGATGGAGCACAGACTACAGTTGCCCCTGAAGGTCAAGTCCGAGGCATTTGCCACAGTCCAGCAGCCAAATGGAAAGGAATTGCAGGTTAAGCAAAATTTGGACTCAATATCGAAACCAAATGAAGAATTAAAGATGATAATTGGTATAGAATCGAGCTTTGGACCGGAAATCGTTTCGAATGTAGATTCAGGAATTGAAGAGGGCTTGTCTAAGCCTAAGCTAGTTCAAAAGATTGAGGGGTCATATATTTATAAGACGTCCAAGAACAAGATTCTGAAGGGCTCCGATTTAGTGCAGCTCATGGTAGAACCGCAGATAAAGTCCCATGTGGAAATGTTAGAAAAGATTTCAAGCGCTTCCGATTCTCTGCAGCAGCAGCTACAGCAAGAGGAAGTGGAAGAGGTAGAAGTAATTCCAGCTCTAAAGATAGATCCAAAGGTAGAGCTCATGATAGGGTCAAAGATAGAGTGTTCACTTATTGCTAATCAGATGGTAGCCAATGAGAGTTTGTTTGCTTCTGAGACATTGGCCAAGCTAGAGAAGGAGGTGTTAGCTATCAATGAAACGAAATCCGTTGAAATATCGACTGTCTTCAATTCCGTGGACCAACAAACAAAGGTTAAGTCGAACCTGGAGCAGCTAGAGGTGCAGGAAGGTGGAGGCGACAAGGTCGTGCCGGAAGTCAAAGAAAGCCAGATTGTGGAATCTACAGAGAAGGCTGCAACGACACAAAACCGATCGGCCAGCTTGGTGCACCTCTCATCTCATCGCATATTGAGTCCCCAGGATTCCTACCCGGCTAACGATGCCGGACAATGCAAGCCAGATGGATGCAATCCAGAGGAGCAGAAGAAAATTTGCGAAAATTAATGGCGAACTTTAAGCGAAAACAAACAATGGTAAGCCAAAATATGATAGTATTGTGGTGCTTTAAAAATCATGTGACACCCAAATGAATACAGGAGGGAGTGGCTATTTGATGATGAGGGAAAAGCAACATGGACTTTATGTTGCCAACAAGTACACAATGGTAAGTAAAGAGTAAGATGTTGCTGACAATTACAACCACAGCTGTTCAAATTTCAGATACACAGAGCGAAGCACACCAGAGAGGAGGGGGCGAGAAGGGGGCGACTTCTCTTCAATATTCCACAACACATTATGCTGCATTAAGAATGGAGCGTCCAACTTATAAGACACTAGAGCAAGATTACAAAAACAAATCAAAAAAAAGCGAAAACAATAACATGCGTGCCGAATGGATGAAGAACTTCACGGCATCATATTACACAAAAATACGATTTCCACAAAATTCTAGCACTTTAATGAAATATATTAACTTGTAATACACCCACAATGATTTTGTCAAATATACACACATACACACAACAGGTTGTCTATAAATTGAATGAGTGGAGGAGAGTGGGGAGAGATGTAGACCCCACATATATGCTATATATAGTATATAAAGTAATTTGAGCGAAAAATCCTCTAATGCATTAAATGATCTATGAAGCATATTAGATAAATAATGGCAACAAGCTTGGCAACTGTGCCGCTCCGAACCAGTTCGAAAAGATTTATGAATTTATGATAACTTGTTCTGAAGCGTCTGAGATTTAACTATGATTTCTCAAACGAAACTTAAACTAAATAATAGAGGGTAAGGCTTTCATTTTGATTTTCAAATAAGCAGCAAATAATATCGTTTGCTTTAAAAGCGATCCATCGATTTCTGAAATTCATAAACACCCATCTGAGTCAAGATAAAAGCTCAGCTTAACCATAAATAGGTAGTCTAATAATACCGAAAATATTCTTGAAATTACTAAATTAACGAGCAACGAGAAAAACACTATAAATTATTTACAGATTTTACAAAATAACAGTACTCATATATTTTCGTAATATGACAATAAAAACTACAAATTTATAGTATTTGTATAATCTGACTTGAATATATAAAATAATATGATAATGGTAAGATCATATTAAAGCTAGGCTATGTTTTAGTGAGCTCGTTTTATTAATTGATACCTTAAGTGATAGAACTGCTAAGTCTGAGGTTTATAGATCCTTGCTGAGCTTACAATGATGCTCTGGTCCCGGTATAATCGCCAGATAGAGTTTGTTATATATTTGGGAACCCCTAATGAAAGATGTATGGAGACTATATATTTTAAAAATTGTCTTTAGTGGCAGGCTCTCTGCAGCCCCCTCCTTTTCCGCTTCAAACTTACAATCTATGGTTATATAATAGGCATAGCCTATAGTCGTTCTACCCCCCGGAAACCGGGCACCGTTAGCTTACATTATACTCTTATTAGATTTCAATCCAATTCTTCATACAGATAGTCTCTATGAGGGCTGTTAAGAGTCCAATATATATATGTATATGTACTCGTATAGTAAGTTTCATATAAATGGGAAGTTTTGATAGTCCTAGCTTTATAAATCAAAAGATGAGTAATGTACTAACTTTCTGTTAATCTTTAGATCTAAGATCCAAGACTGCTGTTATCTAAAAAAAAGAAGGAATACCAATCAATTGGTGTTGACGGAATAAAGTCTATTTCGATCACTAAAAAGCTACAAAAAAATAATATAGTTTGTAATTTATTTTCAATGTTCATAAACAAACTCGCTTATACATTATTGATGAACGAAAGTAATCAGTCAAGTTATGTCATCATCATCTGATAACAATGAAGCTTTTGCGAATTGAAAAAAACGAGTGCAAAGCTTAAAGAATTTTGCGAAATTTGAAGGAGGATTTATAACAGCTGTAATAAAAAATGTTTCAATGTTTATAGTAGTTTATTTCAATTAATAAAAACAATGAGTTGAACAAACAAGAAGCTCGTGAACATTTGGAACTGGTGCTGGCTGGTGTTGTGGATTTGGAGCGCACATCGCTAGTTGGGGACTACATATTGTACTTATTAGTATGAAGGCTACTTGCTGCTTCAGCAAGTTCGAAGATTCCGTTTGTGCCTGACAATCGACCAGGACTTTATTATTCCTTATCAGCATAAAAACGTGCATAGACGTCTAAATTGAGGCCGTAAGAGCGCAAAAATATAAAAAAAGAATGAAGCAAGTATAAGAAAAAAATAGAAATAAAGTGAGAATAAATAATAGTCGTTGGGTTCGTGAGGGTAAGTGAGAATGTATTGAAAAAGAAGGACTAAGAAACTGCTGAGTTGGAGTGTGTGTATGTATGTGTGTGTATGTACAAGTATGTGTGTGTGTGTGTGGCAAACAAAGGCAACAAACGAGAGTTGTCCCCTCTTATCAGGCCCCAACCACCCTTCTTTGGGGCAACGCTCGTTCGCTCGTTCGTTCACTGCAACTTAATTCTTCCAAATGAAAGAACTCGAAGAGCAGCAGCCAAAAAAAAAGAAAGAAAAAGAAAAAACCGACAGCAAATGAAGAAAAATCCGAAGTGAGACGCAAAAAAAGTGCGTGCCAGACAACTGGTAACCGCTTTATTTGAGTGGCAGGGGGCGCTGATAAAGATTGTTGCTTCTGCTGTAGTTGCTCTTGTTGTTCTTATTGTTGTTGTTGTTGCTGCTGCTGCTGCCCAGCAGCTGGCGACGTTTTCGCTCGCTTTAAGCTGCCCCCATGGCCCTAAAATGGCTAAAACTGTGGCACAGTGAACGACCAAATTACCAGGCAAAGTGTTTTGTGCGTGCTTCACATACATACACACAAACGCTACACTGAGGGAAATCAAGTGCCAACTTTCTTGAGACAGATGCTAAAAAAAGAAAATTAAAGTAATGAGTGCATATTGCGAATGAATTGTTGTTTATAATCTGTTTCAATACGGAGGCAACTGGGCTCAGCTATAGCCTCCACAAATCGACAATACGATATAATTTCAATTGTAACAAATTTCTGTATAAGATTTTAAAAAAAATAGCGTCTTTTAACATGAAAAAAAGAACAAGATTGGGACCAGAAACAACACATTTAAAAAATCCCAGTAGCTGTCAAAGTGTCCTCAATTCCATCAGCAATGCCAAGCAGTCCAAGCGAATTTCGACTTCAAATGGAATCGAAAATGCGGGAAAGAGTGAAACCATAACCCCTTTTTGGATGACAGAAATGGCGAGCAAAGCAATCAACAAACCGACTGACTATCTATTATTTAAGAAGTTTACATTTTTCTTCATCAACTAAGCACACCCTGAAGTTTTGTTTCGGCTTTCATCTCTTTTCGTTTTAAGTGTATAAATAAAAACCAAAATCGACAACTACAAAGGCAACAAAAAAGTTAATTTCACTTCGTTAAACAGAATAAGTAAAAAAAACGCATAAATAAATAAATAAATAAATACAACAGCAAGAAAAAAAAACTAAATGAAGCGACAATGTGGCGGGCTGGGTGCGCAAAATTTGCATTTTTATTATATTAGAGCTCGGTTAAAGTCAATACACCAAAACGACAGACACCTACAGCCAGCACTGTGTGTGTGTGTGTGTGTGTGTGTGTCTGGGTGGGTGTATGGGTGTTTAAAACTATAGCAATTGATGGCAACAAACAATGACAGCCAAGTGTTTTGGTGTTAGTGTGTGTGTGTTGTTTTTGGGAGCAAAAAGGTAAAAGTGCAATATCAAGTATACGCCAAGTAAGCCACTTCTTGTGCCAAGTCAACACAAAATACAAAACAAAATTGAAATGAGCAGAAAAAGAGGGATGATTTAGCATTGGCCAGAGTCAACATAAGAAAGTTATTGGCTTTAAGAACTTGTATCTATTCTAAATAAGTTATTTACACGCCTTCTTGCCAAACAAATAGAAAGGAATCATAAAGCTTAAGTCACTTTTGCAGAACAAGAATAAAGTAGTAGTAAGTACTTTTCACCTTAAATTAACATTATAACTTAACTTTATATTAAATTTAAAGGAGTGATTAAAAGGGCAAGCAAGGGACCAAAAAAAGGAACCGAAAAACAAAAAATTCCAATCATTTAATTAAACAAACAAACGAAGAATTCTTAAATTTCGATATAGCCCTGACCAAATAATTATATGATTATGATTATAATTTTGTAATCCGAGTTTAATGGCAATTTTGTTTATTCCTAATATCATTATATTTTGAACAAAAAGCCTAACTCGGAAATTATATTTAAATTACAATAATTCTGTATGGGATCAAAGATTTTGGAGATAGCTGAAACAACAGACTTCTCGTAAGGGAAGAGAAATTTCGCTTGGGAGTAAGTGGAAAAAAATATTATTATAATTTAGGAGTAGAACCCGAAAAAGACTGCGCAATGCATAGGCAGATGAGCATATATTAAAGAGGAAAAGAAACTAAATTCTTGTTCGTTAAGACGACCCAAAAGGAAAGAAGAATCGACACTTCCGACAATCAATTTGTAGAGGAACACAAGTCCAAGGACAGTCCTCCGATCAGCCACCGAAGAAAGATTTATGAGCAGAAGTCTGCTAGAATAGGTTGGAATTCCACTTTCAGCGACAAAAAGTAAAATGAAGGCATTTGTTTTGTTTAGCTTAGTGGTACAGGTGTAATTAAATGAACGCCCAGAAGATATGTTATCACAGAAGGAGGATATATAATTAAAAGTACTTCAAGATCTTCGACTGTAAGTATAACCTGCATGAAGTTCATCCTGTAGACGAATAAAGTAAAGAGGTAATGAGGTGCCAAGATAAGTATGTACATACTTTAAATGGTAGCCTAATTAAGCATTTAAATGATACCTTTCGAATGAAAATATTACTTCCGCTATAAAAAAAAGTATTTAAATAAAGTGTCGAGTTAATTGCCAGACCTCTCTTATCCCGCTTATCTGTAATTATTTCCGGAGAAAGGTACAAATGCAGCCACCATGATAAAATGGTATTAAATTTTCTGTTTCTATTTATATGCAAGACCGTAAATAAATCCATTATGATAGATGTTAATTAAAGAAATTCAAAAGTAAATGTACAACTTTTAGATGCCAACAAATTTAATGGCAAATAAATAAGTTAAAAGGCCCACACACACACACACACACGCACATCTAAAGCTGTTACCAAGACGAAGAAAAAAGAAGCTAAGTCGACTTTTTCACTCGAGAGAGCTTTTCACCTTCACTTGCTTGCTGTTAATTAATAACCATTGTTTTGCGTTATGTTTGCTGATTACTTTCCCTGACTTTGAGCCTTTCTTTGTGTCCCTTCAGTAGTAATTTATGTTTCCCTCTTCTTGCAACATACACATAATCTCACTGTCCGCGGTGCGGACTTAAGCGGAGCGAGAGAAAAAACAAAACGCAGCAAACAACAACATCAACGATGTGTTGTGGCTAATGGTGCAACTATTGCCGGGCAACGCTTTCTGATGCTTTTTGCATAATTAGCATTTATGCCATTAAAAAAAAAGAAAAAAGAAAACGGTTCCGTGACGTTTCCCCAGGGAGCGGCAGCTAAAAGTATGCTAAAAAGCCATAAGCAGATGCCTTCTGATGGTAGATGGATGGCAGTGGAAATACAAGGACTTAAAGAATTCTTTAAGCTGATGCGCAATGGGACACCAACTGTTCACGGTCGATACATAAATACTATATGTATGAGAAAAATGAGTTAAAAATATTATAAATATAGTAGACTTTAAAAAATATCTTGTAAATATTTGCTGCTCTTAATACAAATTTTATATTAATTTGTTTATATTAGAGGATATTTAATGGCACTTTTGGCAAAATGAGTTAAAAATATTATAAATAGACTTTAAAAAATATCTTGTAAATATTTGCTGCTCTTAATACAAATTTGATATTAATTTGTTTATATTAGAGGATATTTAATGGCACTTTTGGCAAAATGAGTTAAAAATATTATAAATAGACTTTAAAAAATATCTTGTAAATATTTGCTGCTCTTAATACAAATTTTATATTAATTTGTTTATATTAGAGGAAATTTAATGGCACTTTTGGCAAAATGAGTTAAAAATATTATAAATAGACTTTAAAAAATATCTTGTAAATATTTGCTGCTCTTAATACAAATTTTATATTAATTTGTTTATATTAGAGGATATTTAATGGCACTTTTGGCAAAATGAGTTAAAAATATTATAAATAGACTTTAAAAAATATCTTGTAAATATTTGCTGCTCTTAATACACATTTTATATTAATTTGTTTATATTAGAGGAAATTTAATGGCACTTTCTCAAACACTTTAGCAAAGCCAGCAGTCCTTAGTATATGTATTAGCAGTGTCTGAGGAACTTCAGCTTAAATGTAAACAGTTTAAATACCTTAGCTTATGACGTGTTCAAATTTTGATTTTAATCTATGCTCAAGCTTAGTATAATGTTTTTAAAAACTAATGATCAAAAAAACTGGAGGTGGATGAATTTCCAGCGTCATTTCTAATGTTTTTGTTGGCCAATAAATGGCTATATATTTTTAACAATTTTATATATATGTAAGTCAATAACAGTTCCGAGTAAGAAATACCAGTTAGGTTCCATTACAAATCAAAAACACGTCGCATGTTCTTATCCATATTTTACTGCTTTTTACGAAACTAATTGTATTGAAATTTAATCAGTTTGCGAATCAAATTATACGGGAAATCTGTAATACATTTCTTCTGGCACAAAAATGAATTCAAAGCTCTCCACTTGAAAATATTTAACGAGGCAGTTGTTCTAGCTAGCACGATTTGCCTCAGTACTTTCGTTAATGCAGAGCAAAAATGCAGTCATATGTTGGATTTATTATTAATAATTTTAATTAATATGAAACATTAAACATAAAAAGAACTTTAATAAAGCACCCTTTATTATACTTATGGTCGCTGCTGCTGCATTATGAATATTTAATATACATACTTACATATGTATGTATGTGTGTGTGTATGTATGTGCACATACACAAGTTAAAGTTGAGCTGCAACACTATAGTGTTCACGAATAAACGCACACACACACACACGCAAGTATTCTATACAGATTGGTATTCAATATATGTACATACATACTTGTATGTACATTTTTAGCTCCTTTTGCCTTGTTGCTAGCTTTTGCCAATCGCAGCTTATTGTGCGCTGCTTTCTTTACATTCTATTATTATTCTGCATTTTCTTTCTTATCCGACGTCACAGTTTTACATTTTGCTTCATATGACCATAACTGTGCATTATCGTAACAAACACAAAATTATTGTATTCATGACTTCAAATGACACGGGAATTGGCGTCGATTCAAAAAAAAAAAAAAAAAAAAAAAAAAAAAAAAAAAAAAAACGAAATAAACTAAGGGCACATGAATTGGCTTACATGCGAATGTTAATGGTTGTTGTCATAACTGAAAAGATAGCTAAAAGAAAATGACAAAACACAAATACGGTTTTAGGATGCCAACGAAAAATATTAGTGGCTCAATAAATAATATTTATGTACATATGTATGTATATTTATTAAATATAAGCAAAATATGCCAAATGCACCAAATTTGAAGAGCTCTATATACATATACATACATAAAGGTGTATGCATGTATGTATGTACAGACGTATGCTGTAAAAAAATGCAAATAATTCTTTACTTCTTCACTTATTGGCAGCCCTAACTCCTTGTAAAAATCAATTTGAAAGAAGACGCAAAATAAATGCGCACCTTTTCATCGAATATAAAGCAAAATAGCAATAACCATATAACGGAATCTTTCCACCGCTTTTACTCTCTTCACATGCTCGCTCCTCTCGTGCTCCCCTTGCTAATGCTCTCTTTAATACAGAAAAGTAGCTGCATATCAATAACACAACAACAACAGAAGCAATTTGAGAGTGTGCTAATATGATGGCGAGAAGTGTATGCATGCTATACATACGTTTGATCGTATGTATGTATGTTTAATTTCGTGTTTTCGATTTCGATAGAAACGCTCTATTGTCGAGAATGTACAAATGTCAATGTAAGCGATAAATATGTATGTTTTGATATTAAATCGCGTGGCTCTTTTGACACACATGCATAACATATACATACATATGTATGTACATATTTATGTATGTGAGTAGGTGTAAAGCGCAATATTTTGTAAAATATGAAAGTCTATAACGAAAAGTGTTAAATGTTGTCAAGTTATGGCAGATCTGCCATGCCTGTCTGCCGGAGAGGTCTCGCAAGTGAAGATATAAAAGCGAACGGCTTAGTATTTCCTTTGGTCCTTTAATAAATTTAATTTAATTAATTTGCTTATTTATATAAACATGGTAAAAATTACAAATGATCAACCAACAATTTCATGTGAGAAAATGTGCATGAAACGAAATACGTATGGCAGGCGCGTGAGCGGATTTACAGTTATGTTTTTTGATGCCTTGCCTTCACTTTTACATTCTTAGAGAGAGCATTCTGCTTGCAGCTGCAATGCAAGGCTTAGTTTTTTTCGACCTGTTGAACGCGTCGCGTCGTTTGTGTTTGGAGTTGCCGAAAACTCGGAGAAAATGCTTAATTAATAGTTTAAATATTAGAAAAATTATGTAAAAGTATACATATGTACATATTAAGTTGTGGGTGAAGTGTGCAAAATATTAGTTTATTAATGCGAAAATGCCGCGATATTAATGTACTGCGTACATACATACATACATAATTATGTGTGTATTCGTGATTTCAAATAAATTGCGCAGTGCCTCAATTTTTGTTTTCATTTTTTTAAGTGTTTGTAAATGTGATTTAAATAAGTAAAGGTGTTCCATTTGAAAATAATTCTTAATTAAAGCGATCGAAATTAATCTGCATGTCAATGTAAGTACGCAGCGATTTATATTCATTATTTTTTTCATGTATGCATGTATGTACATATGTATATATGTATGTACATACTTGTATGTTCAAGTATGAATAGGTCTCACTCAGTGGCCTTTATATTAGCACTGCTAACAGAGACAGCACTTAAGAAAGAAAAAAACTCAATTTACAGAACTTGCCGAATATGTATAACAGATTGCTAACTTGCCTACATTTGTGTGTTGAGTCTTTTGCCGAATGTGTTGTATAACAGATTGCTAACTTGCCTACATTTGTGTGTTGAGTCTGTTGTATGAAGTCATACCAACAACCTGGAGTTTGGGTGGTCGAGCGCCCCCACTTGTTGCAAAGGACCAAGAGAGCGCAGGTAGATCAATTAGAAAAGCAGAGAGTGTACGAATTCTCTTAAAAACTGTAAGGTAATAAAGTAACCATGGCAGACACAATTATACACACATACATAAATATGTAGATCGTTTATCCGTATGCAAATGATTGCACGTGTGTGAATTCGTGATTACAATTTTTAATTAATATCGAAAAGTTAACTGATGTTTTCATATGTATGTATATGTGGGTAAGTTTTCAAAAATATTTCGCAGTTGGATTTGGTCTTTCACTTTTGTGCACAATTTTTCTATACAAATGGTTTGCAAATTGAAAAAGGATTGCGAATTTGTGGAGTCTCATGTTGAATTGAGGTTCCGTTAAATAAAAAGTGCCTACATTTATTTTAATGTCTTTGTATAGGGTGTTAAAAATTAAAGCGATAAAAATCCAGAAGGCGTTCACATTCTTTTTTTTTTTTGTTTTCTGTTCTGTCACAGACAAATTTTTGCATTCGTGGCGTCCGCCTGGCCCCAAAAAGTTCTGCGAGCGATTGTCGCGATGGCGTCGTCGGCTACGCTTGACAAATTGTATATAATTGTTGTGGGTGGCTTGCAAACAAGGGCAAGAGCGACGCCCGAAAACAAAAACCAATTTGCATTTCTATGCCCAAGCATTATCTGCTGTAAATATATACTAAATATACTTGTTTATGTATGGGAATGTACATAGTACTTCTTTAGAAATATACGTATCTACATACATACATACATACTATATAGGAGTATGCGTACTCTTTTAAGCACTTTCCAAATAACAATTTAACCAGCTACATGGTTCTTTGGCTTCGTTGTTCGAGCTGTTGGAGCTTTACACAGTTGTTGTTTTTGTTATCAGCCGACCAACTTTGGGGCCACCAGCGACGCGGCACCAATTAAAATTTATGTAAATGAATTAAACCAACAGCTGACTACGGCCAGCAATAGCAACAACAGCAACTACAGTAATGACAAAAAGTCAACTTTATCCGCACAATAACAACAACAACCTAGACTGAATCCGAAAAGCCGCGGTGTTGACCGTAATTGCGCAGCTCTTCATACACCCCCTCTTCTGTCAATCACATACACCCTGCCCAAAAGTAAAAGCCGATAGTAGCCTAAAATAAATCTCAAAGTGAATTTCAAAATTTTAAATACGCTGACGGCATGTTGCTGGCTATGTTGCTGACAATAGTAGACCCTAAACTGATTTATAAAGTGCACATGCGATGAAGCACTATACCTATAATATAGTTGATTTACTTAACAGCGCTATTTGCCTAATTTTGCATTTTGGCTGATCAATAGTTGAAATAGATTCCTGAAGGCAGTGCAAAGCTGTAGATTGCAGTCAAAATTCAATGGCGAAACAACGTTGTAATCCTGGAAGTAATTCAATTTTCTTAAAGATTACTCGAAAACACACTTAACCCAGTAGCTCTTTAAATTTCGCTTTCAAATTGTGCAATTGCATTCTTTTAGAGGCTATTTATATTATTGGCTCAATGGTTTTCTAATATTCAATTCAATTTCTTTCTGAACTGGGTACAGGGCTACCTAAGTCCTACATATACATTGCATTTGCACTTTATTCCATTGGAATATTATTGGTTTTTAAATGTTATATGCGTCTATTAAAAATTGCGCTATACCCTATCGAACTTTCAGGACCTTACAATATATATATTTAATTTTAATTGAATATTGAAGATTGTAATATCGAGAGAATTAAGCAGTAGCTTGCTTGCATTTAAACTCACCTCTCGCAAGTCGCCATCCTCGGCTAACAGATCAATTTTATTGCCCACCACCACAATGGGAACGGCTGTAGTTGATTTGGTTTCGTGGATTTGATCGCGTATGGCGCGCACCTCCTCGAAGGTGCCCGCATCGGTGACATCATAGACAAGGATGAAGGCGTCCGCCGATGATATGGAGAGTGCGCGCATTGCCGGGAACTGTCAGAGTCGATTCCATCATGATGATGATTTGCCAGGGCATGTGCAGAGAGAAAGAAAGTACGGAAAAATTTTGTAAGTGAAAAGTGTTGAACAAGTGGCGTAAATTACAAGAAAATTTTGATTCACATTTGCATATTATTATTGTATTTGAACACACACACACACTCAGGCACATCAAACAGGATGTATGCACACATTTCTAATAATGATGATAATAATGTAAATTTTGTCAAGCGGCATCGCTTCGAAGGCAACAAGTGACATTTCAAAAGTCAGTCGCTCCTTTCCTCAAGTGTCGTCGCGCAATGGGCTGCTAAATTGAATTTCTCCGCGGGTACAATAGACAGGACGAACGGCGACGACGGCATCGATGGGGGCATTAGGGGATCGGATGGGTGGCGCCACATTGTGCGTCAGTTGAAAATTTGATTTTTCTTTCATTTAAATGCCAACGTGTGACGTTTTCCTTGTGCTGTAAGCTTAAGTCGAGGCAATTGTGTTTTTTATTTTATTTTTTTGTTAGCCTTCTTTTTTGTGTGTTTAGAAGTTTCTGCTTCAAGCGACAGTTGGCCAAGATTGGCCAAGTTGTTGCAAAGTACAAGCGAAGCAGTTTCAAAGCAATTCCAAAAAACGTTTCTCTAACACTAATGTTGATAAATGGTAAGTCAATATTTTCTAAACTTTGTTTCAATACTTTTAAAAAAGGTTTAATTTTAGTTTCATTTTATTTTTGGCTGTTATTTTTTAATTTTGGAATATGAATATGTGCGAATGTAGGTAACGCACAAAGGGAACACATTACTTGTAGATTACTATGATAAGAAGAGTCGATATAGAGGTGTCTGTTTCTCAGCCTGTCGGTATAAATCTCTGAAGTAAAAGAGCTAGAATAACCAGAGAGCATAGAGAGTTGACCTATTCACACATAAGCTAATTCTCCAATTTGGGTAAACTGTTCAAAAAAAAAAAAAAAATTATAGTACCGGAGGAGGAAACACACTTGTTCTTTATAGGCCCAAGGAGAGCTTCGGTACCACGTTTGGCTCTATACCTTTCGAGAACTTTGCGTTCATACAGACAGACAGGTGGACGGAAATGCCTTTTTCGCGTCAGGGATGCTTCCTTCTACTTTGCACAGTTCATTGTATTGGTTCATTTATATTAGAATTATTGTTATTATTAGTATTGCGTGATTTATTGCTTTAACTATTTTTAATATTATTATTATTATAGGTAATTCATATTAATTCTGCTGTACAAACATATACTATTAGTTGTCATTGAAAGCAAAACTTCGCCAACGCACAAACGATTTGTATGTAGAACTCAGTACAAGCTCAGTTATAATCACACATACACACACGCACATTCAACTTAAAAGTTGCTCATGGACCTGCCACACACACATATTACATAACATTCACAAAAGGGTAGGCTGTTCTGGGACAGCTTTGGTGCCATTTATTCGACATTTGCCGACCTCGTTCCGAAAGGCTGAAGCGAATACGAAATGTGAAATGTGTTCTAAATCTTTTATTTAGTGCGAGTAGCAATGGACAAAAGTTTTATTGACAAAAGTTGCCGTTATGTGCACGATTTTATAGCTGTAGTCGCATTATAGTATGCATGATATAGTGTCTGAATTAGTTGTTAACTTAAAGTTAGTGGAAAGGGTCAGAGGAATCGTCTAGCTCCGTGTCGACATTTTTGCTACTGGTCGATAAACTGGACTGGGAAGTCTGGGAGCCTGGGAAAGTTGGGGTTAATGGACTTGTGGCTGTCGCACTTATCGGATCCGTTTTGAACGTTTTGCGCCACTCCAACCATTTGGCCACGTCCGGCTCTTCGCTGTTACCATTCTTCTCGAGCTGCACGTAATGGGCCTCACGGAGAATTTTAAAGGCGTGTTTATCGTAGTATGGCTGCTTTGTGACCGGATCGAAATAACGTGCTGGTAGGCCGGTAATGGGACAAATTCTATTGCGTCTGTTTGGAACAGACTGATGCCGATGTGGAAATATTGTTGATAGCACCGTGTTGTTGTAGTCGTTCTGGATCGTGACATAAGTGCGTGCGCACTTGCCGGTAGACTCAGACGGATTATCTGAGTCTGTGGAGAAGTCGGGCATTGTCAGTGAGTGATAGCGTATGGTGGGAACAGAAGGAGCGTGTTTGATTGGACACTTCTTCTTCTTCTTCTTCAGTTCAACATTTTCCAATCTTTGAAGAGATATGGTGTTCGCCTCTTCCGTTATTTTGGCCTCCTTCAGCAGTTCCTCTTGCGTGGGAATGTATTCTTTTAGACATACTCTCCTCTTTTTGCCGCTCCTTTCATCCTTTCTCTCTTGGTAGAGCATTTTGCTGAGTTTGGTTTGAAAGGATGTTGATTCGCGTTTGGATCGCGTAATCGGGTACATGATAACGTCTTCTTCCACTTTGGCTTCTTTTCTCTCTCTTTTCATAGCCGTTTCAATTTGTCGGCTAGCAGTTGGTCTTGTTTCTTTGTATGCTTTGGTGTGGACACCAATGCGTCTGCGTTTCTTTTCGGGTTCTTGCTCTTGGTCGGAGATGGGCTCATCGTTTTCATCTATGCTGAAATCGGAGTCCACAACATCCTCCTCCTCTTCGTTTTTTTGCACATATTCATTGTCTTCGTCTTCATCATCGAAACCGCCGTAGGACGTTTGGTAGAATTCATCCTTTTCCCCTTCTTCCAACAGCTTGGCCATGTTGATGCCAGCATTTTGGCGTCTGGAACGCGAGGCAGCCATTTAATTCAAATGATGTGCCAATTAAATTGTAAATTATACCGTCGTTAACAATTGTGTGCTGAATAAAAAAGCAAAAAAAAGGCACAGGTTGGTTGTACGAGAAAGCCACAAATGTCGAATCATTAGCTACCTGGCGCGCAACAGAATGATTCCACTGAGACCAACTAAAGCAGCAGCTCATTCAAAACACAATTAAACAAATTTCAACAATAAAAAGTCATGAGCAAACACAGAATGGCAAATGCAATGAATTTTGAAACAAGCTCACACGCCAACCTTGGGGAAAATTGACACAAATTTCAAAGCATTGCAGTTTTGAGAATTTCCAAAATTCTAGAAGCTGCAAGCAGGATATATACCTAATTCTGTTTTTACATGGTATTTTTTAACACGGTTCTTATTTAACACGGTTTGAAAATTAAAAATTCTACATAAGTTTGCTCGACTTTATTCCATTTAGCATGATTTATTTTGCATATGATCATATTTTGCATATTTTTTAGGAACCAATCTACCGCGTAACAACATAATTAGGTGTACATGTGTTAACAATTTTTCCCCTAAATTTAATACTGTATTAAATATATTTATTTAAATTGATAAATTATACCAGATAAAGAAGTGTGTCGGTCTGTTTATAATGCTTTCTTTCCATAAAAGTAGTGGGTTCTTTTTAAAGTCTAATTAAAAAAAAGCTCTCTTTTTAAATGTATATTATTGTTTTCTTCGAAAGAACAAATATCCCAATAATTGCCCTTAACTCAGTTTTCCAAGACATTGGTGACGGTTTCTGGCTCGATTTCATGAGGCGCTGGCTCGATATTCCTGCTTGATTTATCTAATCTAAATTTATATTTTTATAGGTATATTTTAATAATCATCACTTTTCTTGCATTGGCAACAATTTGCTTGATGGCTAAAAAATGGTTGTGGGTGTTTACAATACGGATGGATACATATTTTGTTTCATAATAGTTTCACTTTTCAGCCTGAGACTCTTTTAGCCACAAGCTTGTGTGCATCCCTGGCAAATGTAATAAACACACTCTCCAGCACACACCTGAGTAAACTGTTGCAATATGGTCGCTGGTAACTATAACAATGGCTGTGCCTCGTTCTGGGAGTGACGGTGCTTGCTGCCCCACTTGCTGCTGCTGTTGCTTTGCCTAAAATCATACGCCTTGTTGTGTATCGCCTTTAAATTGAAAATGCACACACACACCCACACACACACATATAGGGACACATCCCACAACAGTCGCAAACAGTTGCATAATAATCCTTTTTGCTTGCACACATATACATACATATTGCATACCACTAGTACATACATACATACATACATACATACATACATACACACCAGCAAAGAGTTAATAAAAAGCAGCCATTGAAAGTATCCAGCGCAAAATAAAAGACCTGTTCCCTCCCGCCCGTACCGCAAATGAAAACCAAAATGAAAATGAAAATGAAAAAAGTAGGCGAATGAGTAGCGCAAAAAAATGCACACACCCGAAACAATAGCAAGTGTCGTGCAGTTCAAAATACACGAGACGACGACGATGGTGCACTAGGGGAAAGGGGGCTCAGATGATGGGGCATCACCGGATGCGGCCTGAACGCACTCCCACATGCCCTGCACACGTTCACAAGCGTTGAGCATCGACTGTATTTAGTGTAACAGTATTTTGGCACATCTATACACCATTCAGGGACATGATAGTCCAGTTTGCAAAAAAGTATAGAGTACTTGTAGTATAAGAAAATTATATGTGGTTTACATTTTTTTTGAGACAAAACTAGCGGGTATATTTCATCAGATTTAGCCGAATGTCGGCCTTCAAATTTAAGTCACGACGCGTTCTTAGTGGAGTTTAAAATTTTTTAATTAATTACGACCGAAATGTCTTCTTTACAAACATATAGCATTTAATCTAAGCGAACAGCCTATTCTTCTATCAAATTAACTTTGGGCATATGAATAAGGAACAAAATCTATTCAAAAGTAAGCTTACAATGAGATTAACATTCTTAAATGCAGCATTGAAGACTTCTCTTAGGTACAGATAAAGTACTTTAAGATCTATATTATCGGTATATTATTTAAGCATTATTTGTAGAAATTAAAAAGAGCATTAAAAATTTGGGCAGCAAAATTTATTCATTAAATAAAAGTTGCTTTGGGAATAATAAAAAATTCTCCGATTACATAAACAAACAAACACACGGCATCGAAACATTCAATTAATTACAAAATAGATTTCAAATATATTAACGGAACTTGGAAAATATATATGCTAAATAAAAAAATAATAGGAATGTTTGTCTTTCTTGGACTTTACTTAAATATGAATGTATATTTAAATTTGTATTAGATGGATAAGTTTAGCATCTTTTAACTACTTTAATGTTTTATCAATGCAAATTTTAAGTATGCAGATTGTCGTCAAAAATAATCGCGCTACGTATACTAGAAAGTGGTGTTGGTAAACATGCTTTATATTCCAAAAGTTCATTCGATAGAATCTTCTTTATAAATTCAAAAATTCTGAAAACACTTCGATCATTTCCTCATATGCTTATTAACAATCTTTTTGGTTGACTAAAAAACTTTAAATTAAATGTAATAGAGGAAATTTTAGAAGGAAGTAAGACAAGACACAAGATAGTACATCTCTTCTCAATATCTAATACGCGTTGAAGACATGAGCCCAATTAAATTTCCTAATTTTTATTCTAACCTGAGATATATTCCACTACACAGTTATGCAGTTTTCTTAAAGCATTTCTGAATCGCAAAATTAAGATTGAGCAGCTGAACATCATCTGTGTATTTAGACTTTTATCTCATTTTTGCGGTGCTGTCGGGTCACCAATCGATAAACTTATTAATGCAAATGTGTGCACATTACATATCCAACAGATGATGCACAGATGATGAACTGATGAGGGTTGCGGTAGATTTTCGTTGGATTTATGCTGATCACGAGCAACTAATCCGATTGCCACTTGAGCATTGAGATGCAGACTCATCAATGGCAGTAGCGTATCGTGAGGTAACGAATGATTATGCCAGATGGACTCTGACCGAACGACTGACTGGCTGCCTGACTGACTGCCTGCTTGACTGAGCTGCTTTGCTGCCTTGACTGAGTAGTCTGGGAACAAAAGGCGCAGTGGTTGTTATTATGGCTGCTATACTGTTTACTGTTTGTTTTTGTTGCACTCGCTATTGTTATTATTGTGTATTATTATTATTGTTTTGTATATAACACGATGAAGATGGCGGCAGCCCACGATTGACCTATTTCTATCCAGAAAGACTGGGTGGGCGGAGGTGTTAGACGCTGCTAGATGGCCCAAGTTGCATGCTGCTGGCTTGGCTTCGCACCACGACATCGGGCACATATGTGTCGCACTCAAGCTACTGCGTCTGTATTGCGGCCATGTGGTTTTCTCATGCCAAACCAAGCACCGCCGCAACGATGACAGCCACAGGCCCCTGCGTAAGCTCTGTGTGCATGTGCAAGTGTGTGTGTGTGTGAGCGGGTGTGTGAGTGTGTGAGTGTGTGATTACGAGTGTGTGTTTATGCGCTTGCGTCGACGTTATGCTTGATTTCTCAATGGATTTCAAATTGTTGCCACTTGCCATGCTGATTGTGACTTTTGTTTTCGATTTTGTAAAGTGTCCACGAGAGCCGAGTGTCGCGCTGCCAATTGCAATATGAATATTTGGCAACCACTGTTTCTACCAGTCCAATTAAATACCCTACATTGATATTTTCAAAAAGAAACACAAGATAGGTGTGGGGGCAGATGAAGAACGCTATAGCAGAGATATTTCAAAACTAAAATAAATATGATCTGTTTGGAGCTCAGAAGAATTCTTAGGAATGCAGACAAACAGACATAAGTAATCTGGCATCTTTATACCTCTTCTAAATAAATATGACGGGAATAAGTAATTATTTGGTTAGGCTGTGATTTTCATATTTTCAAAGCAAATATTGCATATGAATATTTGGATCAAGATATGTAAGCGACACGTATTAAATGCTGATAGTCTCTCGAAAATGTAACTCTTACTGGAAGACGAGCATAGATTTTTGTATATCTTACCTTTAAGTTAAATATCAATTTCTCATCGGTCATGGATCTCAACCTAAAAGTTTTGAGTCCACATTAGTTTTAATCCTCCTCTATTAATCTTCTTTCTTTATATACATAATACTTTCTTTGTATTTTCTGAGTGTTATATGTTAGAAATTTAACAAATTTGTATATTTTTCTAACGACATTGGTTCTGAAATCAGGAATCATGAAAAAACGTTTATATCGTGTTAAAACTGACATTTACGACAGTATTTTTTACTGCCTAATTGTCTCCAGCATTTTGTATTGGATCGAAGTAGAGATAGGAATTGATATTAATAATATTCGATTTTCAACTGTGATTACCAAATATATGAATTCTATTTAGAACCACATTCACGAAATTCGCAGATTTGCTTTTATTTTGCTTCTCATTCACGTACGATTTTAACCATTTTTGTTATCTTTCCAGTTGTACTTTTATTAAGATGATATCTAGAGGTATACTATAATGTAAAATGTTTCTCTTTTGTATTTCTTCAATTGTGCATTTCTGTGAAGTTTCCTTACATTTTTGTTACCTTATTTATGAGATATTATACTGCCATTTCAGCCTTTCTCTCAATGCCAGAACTTGACGACTTACTATATACTTATATGAAATACTTGCTACATACTTACTGAAGCCAAATATTTTCAGTTGGCTGATTGCAGCGAAAATGCTGCACAGCGTATCCTTAAGTAGAGCCAGCTGAACTATATATAATATTCATAGTTGTTGTGGCTGTCAACCGCCAGCTCGATAGACCGTCAGCTTGCCAGGCAGCCACGTAGCCTCTATTCTATTATCACGTATTGCTCTGTGCCCTCCAGATCTGGCTTACTGGCAACTATTGTTGTCTGGGAGTGGTATTTTTTCCTGCTTCTCATACATGTGTATTTTTCTTTTTGGCTGCTACATTGAGACCTTAAGCCAAAGCCACTTTTTGGCTTAATTCGTTTATTGGCTTTTATACTGGGCGTGTTGCATGGTGTGTGTGTGTTTGTGTGTGCAAGTGTGACTGTATGGGCGGATGGGCTTAAGTCGTCACACGGTGTGCATGAGGTGTGTATATGTGTTATAATGTCATATGTTTGCCATTAAAATTGATTTAACTGAAGCTGAATTTTAATGAAATTGCTAGCGCAAACAAAGGGGCAGAAACAACAAAGCCAAAGGCAGAGTGCACACAACAATTTCCGTTTACCGCACTTTGCACACATGTGCATATTAATATATATATATATATATATATATATATATATATATAGTACGAGTATATTCATATACAGGTATACGAGAGGATATACCCTTTAGAAATGGTATCTGATGACAACCAGTCTAATTGTTTTACAATTGTCGTTATACAGCGTGAAATTGGTTGAATGCCTTACTTGTAAAAAGGGGCAACTAGCTGTCGCATTCTACTTACTTACCACTCATCCATAGACAGTTGAAGCACCAATAATGAATCTCCCTTTCTTCTGCTAAATGCTAATTACAAAAGAAGTGGCAATTTAGCGCAGTAATCATGTTCCTCTTTGAAAACAACGACACAGAACTAATGGATTAGCAGTATGTAGTGCAGAGGGGCAGTGCTTGAGTTGCGATTCTCCGTTTCGCATGGAAAATGGTGAAGCATCCTTAATATCTGAGGTAGTGTATCTATCAATGAGTCAATCGCAATCGTCAGTTCTAGAGGGTATGAGCACATTTACATGTAAACACAATATATTATGTGTGCTTGTTGTTTCTGTACGCGCATATATTTGATTTGGGTCAAAACTAAGACTAAACGAAAACTTTAACTTTGTTACAAAAGCCACTGTGGAATTTTTAATTTCATTCGCACCGACCAGTTCCCTGGTCTGTGTGTGTGCTATGCTCTGTCATCGTAGAGCAGCAGTGGCTGTGGCAGTGGCAGTGGCAGTAACGGGGTTCAGAGCAAAGGGTTCAGTAGTATCATAACATTTGTAGAAATTTGTTTGCTTTTTGGTAACATGTTTTGCATTGGCAAGTTTTTGTAATGGAGTGGGGGGGGGGGGGGGATTGCGAATGGGGGATGGGGCAAAGTTTGAAGAACGAGATGGGAGCACTTGTTCAATATGTCAGTTAAAACTTGTTTCGGCAACCGTACGTATAATTGGAATGAGCTGGACAAGGCCAACTCAGTGTTGTTGTTCCATTTGAAAACTTTTACAGCTTTCAGCTCGAGGGATTATCAATAAAGAGAGCCCTCACATCCTACACATACTCGTACATATGTACATATATGTAGTGTTTTCGAAATTTCTGTCGCGCTGTAAACATGTGTTATTTGTAATTAATAACAAATTCTATAGCATGTCCCTTAAATGCGTTTAATGAAACAATACTTGACACTTTTGACACAAACTAAATTTTGCGCGTGCCATTTGGTTTTTCTTGTGGTAGGATGTGCGAAAATGTGGAAAAGTTTGTCAGGCCGGATGTGTAATATTAATGTATGGATTAAAGAATAAAAAGCAGGAGAAAAACAAGCACAAAATATAAAATATGTAACGAACAATATAAAAACTATAAGAATTTTTCTTGTCGCACTAGGAAAGAATAAATAAAAAAAATGTATTGAATATATATATATATATTAAAAAAATGAAAGATAAAATGCTATGCAATAGTATTTTTGAATTTTATTAAACTTTTGCTTAATTTTGAACAATATTGTATTATAAAACATTTAAAAGTTTTTTCATATTTTTTAACTCATTCACTCACTGCATAATTGAATCATAATTACTCATTAAATAGCGTTGCCCTATCGATGGAAATTTGGACCTCAAAACCAGAAAAATTGAATTAAAAGTTTGTTTGAGGAAATTAATGTTTAATGTTTGAATATTCGAACCGTAAGTGAGGGAAAATTACGAAAAAATTATTATTATTACTGTGCTTGAATTGTTCCTTATTGAGTCAATAAGTTTTTGGTAGCGAAACGATAAAGTATATATGTAGATGGAATTCGCGCGTGCTTTAGATATACAAGTAAATAGTTTTTCAACTCCCGACAATACGTTGCAAATTAAAAGCCAGCTAACAAAATATATACTTATCTCTTCCTGGTATTTTCAGAGTTGAAGTTTGGGAACTAATGAAAATATATGATCCGTCTAGTTTTGTTTCACAGAAATAAGCTATGGCTTGGATTATCTAAAAACTTATTCGCTCTAATAGGTAGCTGTATCCAATTATTTTCTTATCGTGTAATTAACATTTCTGTCATTATAGCCTGTACCAAAAGGGTGAAAGGCTATACTAGTTTTGTGCGCATGTATGTAACACACAGAAGGAGGCGTGGCAGACCCCACAAAGTATATATATTCTTGATCAGGGTGACAAGCCGAGTCGATATAGCCATGTCCGTCTGTCCGTCCGTCTGTATGAGCGCAAGGATCTCAGAAGGTACAAGAGCTAGAATTACCAAACTTATGTGTCCGTGTGCCAATCACTATAGGTCAATTCTGAAGAAAGTTATAGCCATAAATAAAATCGCTGCTCATGCGCTGCCTGCAGCACTGCCGGTAGCGCTGCCCTTTATGCTGCATACATGCACGCATATAAACACGCATAGGTACGTGATGTAAATGTATGCTGTTAAAACTGAACATAAACATGTATTCTAATTTAATTTAATTAATTAATTTATTCATTTTTTTTTTAAATTTAATTTTTTTTAAAATTTTTCTTTTATGTGGAGAGTACAGGCTATTTTACTGTCGGGCTTGCTCGACTGTAGCATTCTATCTTGTTTTCTTATCACTTGCCATCGAGTGTGTTTGAAATGAAATGCGCTGAATGAATTAGCACTTGACAATTTATGCAGTGTCATGGAATGCAAATTGCCACAATTGAACAAATTGTTGCCACGTTGCGTGCATGTTTTGTTAATAAACATAAGTACATGCATACATATATAGTACATATATGTATACGAGTATGTACGGCCGTGTGTGCGTTTGTACTTATGATTCACAATATTTTGCGAGATAAATGGTTTTTTAAATGCTGTGCTGTTGTGGTTTTGCATCCCATAGTCGAGAGAAGAACTCGAAATAAATCGCATTTTGTTACATTCCAAATATTTATGCAAATTAAATAGCTGAAAAAAGGACCTATTTACATATGCACTTTATTTGTATGAGTATATCGCAGTCCATTGTTTGTTTAAACTCACGTCCTTTTATAATAAATAACTATTAGGGAAATATTACGAATATTGCCATCAAGTGGAATTCCCCTTTAATCACATATGCTCATTGAGTGTGTGGGCGTATTCAAGCATTTGCTTTAAATTTAAACAGAGAAAATATGTCGAAGCTAATTAGATATTTATAGATACTAAAACACTTTAATTTAAGCATAAATTGCTGCAGAAAAACCAATACCTCTGGACTTTGTCCTAAGTGCTTTATTATTTGTTTGTTTTAAATAATTTGTTAATTCAATATTTTAGTGCTTCAAAGGTTTATCTTATTAAGATTTGTGGCATTCATGTCTTATTTGTAGAATTTAAAGCTTTAAGGCGGAAAATAAGCTATAAGTTAAATATCATTTATAGAAATGTTCAAATGCAAATGTAACCGAACTCCAGACAGACGGATGTGTCTAGATCGAATTGTCCCGTCATGGTATTATGGAATATATGTATGTAATACTTTCTTGTGCATATATCTTTTACTTTGGACAAACCTGACTTTTTATAAAAATTCTGTCTGTATAATCAAATCATTTCATCCCACCACACAGATTCGAATTTCTTAAATTTTCGCAGTTACGAAAAAGAAATGGAAATAAATTCAAATACACACAGACACGAGAGGCGACATTTTTTGCCTCTAGTTGTAGCTAGTTGAGGCGCATTTGAAATTCATTTTCTAAGCTGATGCATGACTAAACAAACGGATGTGTGAACTTTCAGGCGCTTCCAGCTACCGCTTTGTTCTAAAAAGCCAAAACATGCCACACTTGCGCTGTCGCCGATGGATGTCGAGGATGTCGAGCTTGTGTCGAGGATGTCGCTACAGGCGGCTGAGAGCGAGTGTAAGCTCGCATGGGAACTGGTGTTTGGGGATTGCAAGCTGCGGGCAGCTAAAACCCGATTCAATTTTCCTGCATCCATATATATGGTGTGTGTGTGTGTGTGTATGCGTGTTATGTGTGGTATCTCTGTGTTGTTGGCTGTAAGGTCGAGTGTGGTGCGTTAGAAGAGCATAAACTAAATTATTAGCCACTCGCAACGGTTTATAGAGCTTGCTGTCCTGCATACACACACAAGCACACACACACACGTGCATATATGGCATGTGTGTATGTGTGCGACCACTATGCGATTTATGTGCGCCTATTTGTGAGTTTGCACCCGGGGGCATATTCAACGCCTCATGAAATTTATGAGCAATGCGTAAATGTGTTAAAATTTATATGCTTTTTTTGTGTGCCGTTGTTGTTGTTGTTATTGCGAGCGAGTTGGTCCTGCCCGACCTAAAAGTTATTGTCATCATCGTTGTCGGCGTTCCTGTGGCTGCTGTTACTTTTCTCGGTCCTGCTGTTGTTCCTTCATCGGCAATGACATGTCAACATGTGTGCCAGCACATTCCCACATATTACTTATTTATATGTATGTATATACATAAGTATTTATATATACTATATGCAATATATACACAATCAAATGTAGGTGTATAGTTTGCCATTGTTGTTGCAATTTACCCGTGGACTTAACTTTTTAACTTTGTTCAGATCTTCAAGAAATTATGTCTGCGTTTAAGAAAACTTTTTCATATACTCATAGTCGCACTTATCTGTTTATACACAACTTAAATAAATTTGGCAATTGCTGGCAAACTTTGATTTACTGACGAGAAAAATATCTCAGTAAATATTTCAAGATGAAATGAACTTTTCATATGGAATGAATAAATATTTTTCGATGTGTAAATACAAATATGTAGAGTAGCTAAATATAAAGTTCGAGAAATTTACAATTTTGAACCTGACAGGCCGTGAATTTATGGAAACAAAGTTGTGAATTGTACTAAAATATTAGAGTTGTAGTCATGTTCGTGTTGAAGCTAATCCTAAAGGAGCACAATCTTTGGTTGCCTGTTTGTCTGAATGAGCCTCTGTTTGTCAGTCTGAGTGCTTTGCTTTCGAAAAGTGTTGCAGCAGTAGCCACAATTATATGGTATATAATTTTCACTTTTCATTCAAAATATAGTCGTGCATTGTTAAAATAAATGTTTATTTCCATTTTTGTTTACCCAATTATTAGAATGATTCTCTGTTTGCCAATCTGAACGCTTTGATATCGACAAGTATTGAAGCGGAGGCACTTAATTTTGGTATAAACGGAATGCCTATCATGTTTGTGCCGCATAAGGTTTATTTGAAATATTTCGATTTAAATTATCACTACATTCGTCAGTTTAAACGCATCGATTTCGAAATGCATTTTATAAATATATTTTAAAATTAGAAATTGAACCTCTCTGGTCATATAAGTCATTTGGAAAGAACCATAGTAGATTAAATACATATGTATCTTTGATATTTTTTGACCTGTCAATGATTTGTGCATTGTCTGATACAAAGAGAGGCCGCCATTCTTACATAATCACATGATTACACACACATATATATATATATATATATATATATATATATATATATATTAGTATATGGGCAATATTTCTTTTTATGTATGTACAGACAGTAGCACATTGTGCTGTCACTTTCATATCAGATATAATGAACAAGGCATTTGAAAGCGCGTTTAACGGAAGTGGCAAAAAAAAAGAAGAAAAAATTGAATTGCAGACTGTAATTTCCGTTGCATACACAAAAGGCGCGCGAGAACGAGACGGTCAACTGTAACGCTCACACACACACACATACACATGCATACGTATATATAAATATATGTATGTGTTCTCACCACATAAATGCTGACGGCACCCTGTTGAAAGCCATTAGAGCCAGGTATTTAAAATGAAAAGCTCATACGCTCAGAGGGGAGAGACCAAGAGTAAAAGCAGGTGCCGCAAACAATTTCATTCACTTAATCAACGCACACACACACACACACACACACACAAACACAAACAGAAATACACAGGGAAGCACAAACACATGTAAATATATTTATATATATATATATGTATGTA
Source organism: Scaptodrosophila lebanonensis (assembly GCF_003285725.1). Taxonomy (NCBI): domain Eukaryota; kingdom Metazoa; phylum Arthropoda; class Insecta; order Diptera; family Drosophilidae; genus Scaptodrosophila; species Scaptodrosophila lebanonensis. Next base: position 495,181 of record NW_022060599.1, on the reverse strand, counting down.
CATACATACATACATACATATACTTTGCAAACATTTCTACCTTCAGATCTTATTTAATAAATGGTATACAAAACTGGAGAAACAAAACAAACAAATGAATATTCTGGTGAGATAAGTTCAAACTGCACTCACCTCATAGGATCCAGCGGTGTCGAGTATATCCAGCGTTAGACTAACGCCCGCAATTGAAAAGTTCCCCTGATGCATCTCCTCGATTGTCCTTTTGTACTTGGTGGTGAATGTGTTATACAGAAACTGTGTGATTATGGACGTTTTACCCACTTTGGCTGCGCCCATGACAACGATTTTGTGGCGTGCATTTGCCGGTCCGATGGCATCGTCCACAGCATTATGCCGACCAACTCTGTGCGGGTGAGAGAAACACCGTGAGCGTGTATATTCGGGAGATGGTGGTAATATAAAGCATAAGGTGTTATGTATGTTCGTGTGTGTATGTGGGTGTGTGCCACACAACTCATGCCCATTAAGGGGCACCTTCCGTGTGCCCAACAAATTGGGCAGAAACATTCATGGGAATTGAATTTTAGTTATTTTTAATTGTTTTTGCTTATACAGACAAGCACTGACCTATATACAAGTAGGCAGCGCAATTACAAGTGACCTCTGAAACAATAAAGAAATAATCAAAAATTGCATATCCAGTAGTACACTAAAATATGCAAAGCGAATGACTTGTTGTTTGTTTTGTAATACGCTCGATTAACCTGATTTCTGAATTGACCAAATAGCCTTCACTGAACCAAATTATTTAACTGGCTTATTTGTTTATTTAGCCAACTTCTTACCATTTACTAATTGTAGTTAAATATCAAATAATTGCAGATCTAAAAGCTTGTATTCATTATGCCAAAACTGGCAATTAAAAATATTATTATGAAGGATAATTTGTGCGAACTGCCGTATTAAATTATCACTTAACTGACAGCATCGGTTCAGCCATTGATAGCCAATGAGTTAAACGCTTATAGTCTTAATTATTTCCCTTCAGTCTGCTATATGTCAAGACTACTTAATAATAAAATCCGTTCAACGGATATTGTTGTGCATACTTTTCTTTTAAATGAGGATAACGACAAAGTACATTGTCAGTTGGGAAACAGAGATAATTAAAATATTTCAGATTTACTTGTTTATTCATTTTTTCTTGTTCTTTTTATTTGCATGTTTCATAATTTAATGCGCGTTTTACAAGCAGAGAAGAAAATGAAATATTTTCTCTTTCGCATTCTTCCCATTCTTCCCAACGGTTTCTATCCCCTGCCCCTTTTTTCTTTCTACTTGAAGTCATTGGACAGCATGGTTGGCGGTGCTCTGTGTGGCTAATTAAAAGCTCTGTACGGTACTTGAAAATTAATCATACGCCACGGTGGCGACAAGAAACAGGTAAAGGACGTATGGATAATCATAAGTGAGATGCATCATAAAGTGTTATGGACGGGTGAGCACTTTGCATACAGGTAGAGGTAGAGGGGAAAATAAGTCTGCCAGTCAGGTGGACATGGTGAAGCCAGCCACAGATGACACCGATGGCTTAAGCACAGTATGCTTGTAATTATGAGTGGCGAGTAATGAATGGTCCATCTGAGTGACAGAAGTGACAGGAAAAGCGAACTCAATACGTGCGAATTGGGCACCGGGGAGCGGACGGACAGAGAGCTGTGTGGCGCTTTGATTTGCGTCTTGTCAGCTTGCGATTAAAAAAATCCGAGATAGTCTGCCTGTCTATCTGGCATGGGAAAACAAGCCAAGCACAGCTCAGACAAGGACAACAAGTTTACGAACTAAAGACAAAGGAACAGAAACATGTAATCGCCGGAACGAGTCAGAAGCGTATGGTGTGTATGTACAATGCGAATTTTCAAGCAGAATGTTCATGACTTCTTTTCCTCTATGCCAAGTTTTGACGATGCACAATGTACGCACGAGTATATAAATAAAAAAAAATAAAAAAAACTGATGCTGCTTGTCAGTGGCAACAACATGACAACATTTCTGTGTTGGAAGAAGCCAACAATGCGCTCGAGCTCCTGTCGAACTTTGAGCGTCGAAACTTACACTGTCAACTTTAATGAGCATATTCTGGATAGATATAATCGTACATACTATACATAGGTGCAGCCTATAAAGGGTGTGTGCTCACACATACTATATGTGTACTTTTTATCTCCATACATAGATAAATGGCACTAATAGCGTTTGGCACAATACTAACTTTTAGCAGCAACTGAAAAGGAGAAGCTTTATAGAAACTCTAAACTCAAAAACAATACAAAAACCTTATCAAAAGAGGTCGAAAAACGGATTTATATTCATTCATCTGTGATGTAATAAATTAAATTGGACATCACAATCTGCCACACTCCTGCAATTTTCTATTCGCTTTGACTAAACATTCTTTTGGAATACATTTTTGAATTTGCTTGTTGTTGTCCTGTCAACTTCATTAAACATGCAGCCTTTTTTTTTTATTAAAACAAATAGAAAACGAATTTGAGTTCAAAATTTGTTTAAGCTCAAAAGCAATAGTCAAAAATCATTGTAATAAATACGTATTAGAAAGATGTCTTTGGGTAATCTGAAGTTATAAAAAGGTACATTTGTTTCCCTTTAAAAACAATAATTTATAATTTTTAATTTAATTTCATTTTTATATAGAAAATAGACAAAATGTTATTCTTTTAGGTAGCTAAAAAAATTAAAAATATAAAAAAAATTAATTACAATTTGCAAAATGTAGCACCTATGGTTTTACTATAGTTGTGAAGAATATTTGTTTTACAAGTATGTGCAGAACTTCTAGAAACATTGCTTTCTTTAGAATTTGTTTTTTTGAATCAAGTCTTAAAGCACTCACAATATTTTGCGTAATACACCCTGTATTTGTGACCAATGTGTGTATCTTATTGTTTCGCGGTGAGCTCGCTAGAACTATTATCACAGTCATAACTTACTTGTCACGTTTCGGCTTATCCTCGGCGCTCTCATCCTTCATAAACGATGGCTGCAAGCTGAAGCGTCGACGCAAATGACGACCGCGCATTGTTACTTGTATTTATGTGAGCGTCTTTCTTTTTATAAAGGTGCCAACACAGAGAGAGGTGTTCGGCTTTGGGAATGGATGCAATTTGCAGCTACGTAGCCACCGATGTCGTCTATAAATCAGTCGCACAGGTTTACCGCTGACGTTGACGCTGCCGCTGTGGATGGTGTTGGTGTTAGTGTTGGCGCTGGTGCTGGCGCCGGCGTGAAGCTTTTGCTTTGTCAACGTCACCGTCAGAGCTGGAGGTTTACGTCCTTGTCGCTGTCAGTTGTTGACGGCGTATATATATATATGTGTATATATATTTTATGGCAGCCCGAAGGCGCGTTTTTACGTTATTATACCGCCACCGCCGCCGCAGTTGCCGCCGCCGCCGTCTTCCTTCCTTTCTGACCACTCCTCCTCCACCTCCTCGGCGAGTTGTGGCCGCTCTTGCTTTGTAGTTTTGTGTTACTGCTGTTGTTATTAGCCTCGCAGCGCTTTATGCAAATATTTGAAGCGATCTCTCTCTATCTGTATCTGTCCTTTGCTGATGACTGACTGCTGGTTGTAGGCTGAGCGCGTGTTTCAATTACGCATTTTTGTTACGCTTTAAAATAAATTCAGGACTCGCAGGTATTTTGGGCCGTTCCTGTCCGTCCCTGCTCTTCCCCAAAAGTGAAAGCTTTCTTCTTGTTTGTCCAGGCGATGTCTGTGCTGTGCAGTGCCTCCACAGTTGGCGTGCTGTTGCCTGCAAATTGAAAGTTTACTTTAAGTACAGCGCGTGTTAATGGGCAACAATATAAATTAGAACTGCTCGACGGTTGACGTGCGCAATTTCGTAACGCCTAGCCGTCAGCAACATATGCTGCTTTGGAATTCATAAACTCTTTCAGCCGCGCTTCTTCAACTCAGCTCAACTCAACTCTGCCTGCTCTCTCTCTCCCTCTTTTATGTCGCACACGGAAGTCCTTGAACGTTTCTCAGCTTAATTTCCACTGTTAAAACTATTACCCTGCCCTTTCTATGTTGGTAGTTGTTCTTGTTGTTGTTGCTGCTGTTGCCACTACTAATTTCGCTGATAATTAAACTTAAAACGCAAACATTTTGTCCAAAGTTTTAGAGCTGCAGTTGTACCCTTGAGTTCAAACTTGTTCTTATTGTTGTTGTTGTTGCTTTGGCATCTGCATTGAAGCTGCGCAAAATAATTAAGCCAATTTATGTGCGGTACAAACAGAGATGTGAAAGGCGGAAAAGGTCCGTAAGAAACAACAACAACAACAACAACAAAACAAAAAAATAGCACAGCTCCGATTAATGGGGTGTGAAGAAGCTTAAAAGCATAGCTCGCTTTTGTGAGGAAGCGCAAAATTTTTGGAATGTTGTAATCAGTTAGGGAGCTGAGCGTAAATATTTTCCTTTTGCAACAAATTTTGTAAATGCTCATTTAGTTATTTAAAAAGGACCTTCCGTTTCTGTAAGTTTCGGACAATTTGTCACAATATTAAGTTAGTTAGTTTACTGTCTCAAGCTCTATATTCTAATTGAAAAACTCGATGCAGCAAAAGAAGAAAAACTATATTTGTATTGTCTACTCCTTATGCCAAGCACCAAAAACAAAAAACTACAGTTGATTCGTTGTCTTGATTCTCGTAATTACTTAGATTGTCAACTCTCTGTTTTAGCAAGGCATCGGAATCAATCAAATTTCAAACATGTTCCTTAATTATTTGAAAGTTAATTAAGATTGATTGTATATCAAATGGATCGGACAAAAATTATCAAGCATAGTTATTTATTTACTTCAAAAGTTTTAATTGAAAGTTGTTATCAGAGCGATGTTATCGAACGAGCGAAATAATACTTGCTTTTTCTTGCGTTATCTCCGTACCAGCCTGACTCTTGAATAATCTGCAACCATTGTTGCACAAAAATATTTCTATGACAGCTATATATTACGGTGAACCGATTTAACAAATGGTGTGAAGAAATGGAAAATATCTTTATAAACAAAACAGTACATAAAATTAATATCAGCGCCAATCCGTCCTATGAAAGTTTTAAAAAATAATAAAGCTTTGTATAATTTATAATAAACTTGCTCCGCATATGAATACGATAAGTTTACATACTAAGTTTGGTATTTTTAGCTGTATTAGTTCAAAAGTAATCAGTGCTCATACGAATAGACTGACGAACAGACTGAACAAACAGGCAGACTTATCTAAATCAATTCATCTTGTCATGCTCATCATCTCTAGTATTTACGCATTATAAGGAGTCTGCCACGCAACCTTCTACACCCTTTCAGGATGGGAAAACTATGCCAAAGATTAGCATACATAAATATTTAAGGAAGCGTAATTTTCCCCTCTACATATTTTCGCTAAACCGCAAATGAAGCCTTAAACTACATTTAAAACTTAATGCATTTTTAACGAACTTCGATGCATAGGATTTGTGTTGTGCTTTCGCTCAATTGCGTTCGCTAATACGAAGACTTCATACAAATTTTATGAATTCTGGTGCATTGGATTTGGTGGCAGGAAACATGTTCCAAAAAAACCATTAGCTGATTTATTTGCACACGCAGAAGCTTTAATGATTGCCACTGAAGCGAACGGAGCAGCCCTATTCCGGGCGCCATTTAAAAACAGAAACACGCGTCGCTCGCGGCTGCGGCTGCGGCCGCTGCACGCATTAAGGAGCAACAAAATTGCCGTGGAATAAAATGCGAAACTTTATCTAACTGTCGCCGTCTGTTGCGTGCGTCAGGTGCGCTGTCCAATTGGATAGCCTCTGGCAACAGGACGAGAGCATAAAGCGGCTGGCAGCAAAAGACAACTTTATTTAATATGCGCTGCGGATGCTATTCAACGCAATGAAAGGCCAAGAAAATGTAGCCGCACGGGGGTGGGGGTGCGGGAACTGAAAACTAAATTATATTACTTTCAACAAAACATAACGTAGACCGATGCCGGATTCTTGGCAGGATGTAAATACTGGCACTGAATTGTGCACAGGTCGAGGGTTGTTGCATTTATAGTAAGTGTAAAAATCTCAACATAACACTTAAATAATAACAAACTGACATGCAATTAGTCTATATAATAGCCCCCCCCCCCCCCATTTTTAGATTATTGGAACTATAAATTGTCTGCTTACATATATAGCTCTATTTAATTCAATGTTGGGCAGATCATTTTTTTAATACCTAACCTTAACCTGACCCTACCAGTCTTGACCTGACCTGTTCAAACATAACTTCACCTGAACCTAAAAGATGTCCAATCTAAATGTTTTTTTATACAACTATTTCATAAAGTTCCACAGTATTTTGGCTTGCGTCCGATATTCAAGTGTCGAAGGCTCAAAGTTTGAATGGTATGCGCCTTTCGTTATCCTTTTCAGTTTCTCCTCCTGTTGCCTGCCTCTGCATAATGTGGCTACTGTTGGAATTTTGCGGCTGGTGAAAAGCACTTGGGCAATGCCCCAATGTTTGGGCGGTTTTTTCTGGCGTCTCAAGTTGCCAAATTGTTGTTGTTAGTGTTCTTGGTGCGTGCATGAAGTTTGGATAGGAAAGGAAACGAGAAGAAGCAAAAACCTTAACCAAGCTATGTAGAAAATTGAGTGCAGTTAGCTAGAAAGCAACCGCCTTGTAGTATTACTCGTATGTATGTATGAAGGCGTGTTTTTGTGTGCTCGCTCGCTCTATAGCTGCCAGACGCATTCAGCTTTGTTTCTTTTATATTTTAGTAGTGCTTGCTCTAAATCGCCTGCGGGCGAGGGGTAAACAGGAGCTGCCACAACAGACGCTACGAGCCCTGAAATTTGAGGTTTCCTGCTATGCTGCCACACAAGTTACAAGCATAAATCGAGGGGCCTCAAGTTGGTCATCGCACTTCACTTCACTTATGTTGTTTACAAAAAAAAAAAGAGCATGGAATGCTAAAGTCGAGTAGAGGTCCCATACCCTGTTCACACTACTACAAAAAAAAGGAACAACTTTTGAGCAACAAATTCCAAGAACTACGGGAGTTATGGAAAATCACTAATAGCGTGAGAGTGGGGGATAAAAAATACGCTTGTACTTCATATGACACATATGACGCATCCCATAGTCTCTGAGGTCTTCCTGCTCTCTGTTACATTTGTCAATTTCCACAAACCTCATATAACTTTTGTAGTATCTTTTAGGTATAGGGTATGAAAATAAAAACAAAAAATGAATTTTCCAAATGCTTGGAGAAACAAATCTGCACACACAAAGTTTTGTGGATAAACAGAGTAGTTTGCCTGAACAGGTAAGGAGGGGCCGCTAAGGAGCTTAATTTAAAGCAATCGGAAAATGTCCCAATAAGGACACGTGTATGAGATTAATTAAAAGACGCCCAGCATGGGGCCGAACCTGTGTCTCTTTTGCTTACATATACATATGTATTGAGCTGAGATAGTAGGTCGTCATATTGGAAGGCAATGGATGAAATTGTAGTTTGTATTAAATGTGCGATGCAAAGCAGCTTATACAAGTATATATGGAAAATTATTTACACTTTTAGAATATGCAGCTATTAAACATATTTAGCTACATGTTATAGGAATATGTGCTGCAAATAAAAATCCTTTAATGTAGCTGAAAAATATATCTTTTTAAACTTGTTTATAAATTATATTTAAAGATTAAACTGGAGAATTTCTTAAATGTTTCTTTCAGTACACACACGATTTACTCACTAATTTATTTACATATGCAAGGACATTGTATATTTTTTAAGGGCATTGCTTTCCACAATTAAATACAAAAAAAGAAGACCAAAGTATACCTGCGAGTGCATCGTGAGTGCAAACCATGCTCAGCTCCTCTTGTTGTTTAGAGATGTTTGTGAGACCCAACTGATTTTTCCAATAAAACTTTTTTTATTTGTTGACCACGGCGAACAAAGGGCCAACAATGGGGCACAGAGTGGGGCTAAGTTTGGCAGCATGCCAGTCCCTTACGATTTTGGAGCAGAGACAAGTTTGTCGATGCATCAAAAACTTTTCAATTGCCGTGCTGAATTCGTTTTGCATTTTCCTCGAACCGAAGTGGCCGAAGTGCCCGAAGTGGCAACTGCTGCAGCACCCGTCACTTGAAATGAAATGATCGGTGCGGATGATGCGGAGGAGTATGTCCTTCATGGCTCATTCACTTCAAGACACTGTCGGGTCGTGGAGGAAATGTAAGGAAAGTGCGTAAAATTTTACGAGTATGCAATGCCGAATGGGGCTGTCCTTTTTGTAATTTCGCAGTGATACAATTTTTGTAAAATAAAAATAAAAAATGGCAAAGCACACCACCACCATCACCACCACAAGCATAAATATGTGAATGTAAATGTGGATATAGTACTCGGATATAGGGGCACAAGCACAATAACAATAATAATGGCTGTGCATAATCATAATGGCATTGCTTTATTGCAGCAACGTCCTCGTCCACCTAGACGACGACGACACTTTCGTGTGCAGTCGTAAAATGCAAAAGGAGAAATGAATAAAATAATAATGAGAATAAAAAATAAAAATGCGCGTTCCGCATAAAAAAAATCAACGCAATACGACGGCAGGAATACGGCAAGCGTTGATGAGGTCGAGTTTTGAACCGATATGTGGAAATATGTATAAAAGCGATCGAGCTGTCAAATGGTTGATGACCTGCAAGCTATGACAACATACCAGTTGTGTATCAATTACTTTTTAATTTGAGAATACTTTTTGGTAGGGTTTGCTTTTCTTAGATCATCCTAATTGTCAAGTCGATTAAGTCCTTTGATTAATGGTGACACTGTTATTTCAGCTGCTTCTAAGCTGTTAAAAACACATCTCAACTAGAAGTTGAAACAAAAAGCTATTTATGTATATAAAGGATAACTTCGGGTTATCTTTAATGTGGTGCCAGATATAGCCGTTCTGATATATAAATCGTAAAACTAAAGTGTAAAGTTTGAGGACTCTTAAGTTGTTGGTAAACATGGATAAAAACTGGTCTGTACTCTAATTTTAGAAATCTCAGTCCAACCCATTTCAAAGCCGAGATAGAAGTTGCTATTTTGTTTACAACAATAAAATGTTGGATGAGAGTTTAAACAAGGCCGGACGATCATGGCAAATGGTGACATGACGATGCTTCACAACAATAACGCCAGGTTTTTGCGTAGATTTTTTACTTTTACTTTACATCTGAGTTGAAGGGACAGCAAAACAATGGAGAAAGAAAATGAGAAAATATGAATTGAGATTCGACACCAAAGAGGGTGAGGACAATTCCTTTCATAGGCTAGGTCATTGCGTCAGTTTTTTTTTATCATTTTCAAAAGTGAATTTTCTTCCAAAAGAAAAAAGAGAGTGTTGTTTCATCAAAACAATGCACCAATTCACACATTTGTTCATATTTCCATTTTCCAAATATTAAACAATGCCTTGGTGGTAGAAGATTTGCCAGCAATGAAGAGGTTGACTCTGCAGGTGCTTGCTGTGTCTCACTTTTTCTGTTTTTACAGAATATCAAAAGCTAAACATAATTTGCATATATTATTTAAAAAATAATTATTTTGTTAAAAGCTAGTTTTTAATTTGCATTTCAATAAGCACCATGATTGTCCCATCTAAGAAATTTATAATCAAACACCATGGAGTTTAATTTACTTCAGAAAAACACTATACCGACCATAAAAACGTATACTTGGGTTTGTTTGCAAATTATTTGCCTGCCTGGCCAAACCATAATAACTTTAGAGCAACATTTGAGTACAGTTGCGAAAATGTTTCAGTTTTAAAATGCGAAATGGCAAAGCAGGCGTAATCCTAGTTCCGCTACTTCAATGTGCCACGGTCCATAGTAAACAAACAAACAAACACACACAGACACACATACACACCCAGCTGCACACCCAGCTGCTCACCCAGCTGCACACCCACCTGCACACACATATAGTAGTTGATGGAGGCGGTTGCGCTGCATGTTGGCGCTGGCATTTGCCTTTGTTTGTGTTTATGCGTGTGTGGTCACGCTTCGCTTGCTGCAGCTCTACCTGCGGGCGTGAGAGTGTACCGGCATTTGTGTGCATGAGCTCCGGTTTGTTATCGGCATTCGCCAGACTGGCCATGCATGCAGCTACAGTGAAACTGGCGTATGCAGCAACAGTTTCTTAACTCGCACAAATTAATTGCCAATCACTCACAAAACTTTTGTTAAGGTTAGACTGCCATACTGACTACAGTTTGGGGCTGGCGGGACTTTAGTTTGTTTTCTTTCTCGTCATCGTGCTAAGTGAAAGCTTAAACTTGGTGGCGTTCTCAAAATAACAGTCTGACAACATTTTCGACTTTCTGACTCTTAAGGGCCTGTCATAGCTCAACAAGCTAAGAGAAATCCCACAATGTGAGTTCGTTCCTGAGTATGTGACTCGGCTCGCATCACGGCGCTACCATCTTCGCATAAAGCATTATTTAAAAAATTACCTGCAGTCTTAAAATTTATGTAAGAGTGGTCTCATAACTTAAAAATTATGGGCAAATCTGCAGGCCGATTTCACAGCATAAAAATAATAATAAAAAAATAATTTAAAAAAGAGACTTTACTCTGCTGTTCTAACAAGAAAATGCATTGCATGTTTTTATATATCCAAAGCATATGTACGTGACATAGTTGGTCGTTGAATAACTAGTTTTGTACATGTAAATATACTATATAGTATACCTCATATTAGGAAAAGATTTGCAATTTGCATTATACAAAGCAAGTGCTGTTACTTTGGCCACTGCATAAATTTCCTTTGATATGGATGAGTTTAACTTTTATTTAAATTTTAAAATGTACACATATTGTGTGTGAGGGAAAAGTTTTCAACTTTAGTAGACAAAATTGCCTTTGGTAGCAGGCCCCACTGTAGAACTGAGTATACTAAGTATATGTGCGTGCCTGACTGCCATGTGAGATATCAGGTTTGTGGCATGCTTTTGTTGTCACTTCTGAAAATTTTGAACAATACGAGTACACGTTGGAATTGCGGCTGGTTCGCATGCGCTTATAAGTAGGCAATGCTTTGTGGAAATGCCGTAATTCGTAAGCAAAGCACATAATTGAAATTACATGTCTAATCGTGTCTTAATTAGCCAAATAAAATCAAAACCAATGGAACTAATATTGCTTGGCTTTTATTTTGGATCTTATACTACATTCGCACAATAACTTTTGCGCTCGCTTGCGGCAGCTGCTGCCATACACACGCACACACACACACAAACCTGCCGCCGTTGGCAGTCATTTCTACATTTTATGCCATTTTTAGAAATTTCACTGCCGCGGCTTTTCATTATGCCATGAATGCCCATGAAAAGCGTCTATGCCAGAGCTCGTTATGCGGCTACCTACGCTATTGGCCGTGCGCTGCAGCAACTGTCACGGCTTATATTGCTCGATGTACATACCTATATACCTGCATTTAAATACATACAATATATATTTATTTCCACACTCAGCAAATAGCAATGCATATATAAAAAGAAGAAGTCGATTCTTTACCAAAAGTCTAAGGAAAGCTTAATTAGCATAATAAATAGTATTATATTAATCAAATAGATATAAATATAAAGATTGAAATATTCTTCTATTTTTAAAAGAAGAACTCGATTCGTTCCCAAAATTCGAAGGAAAGCTTTGTCCGACATTGATATTTCTTTTCTTTTTCTTTTATAGCAATATTACTACAATAAACATAATAATACTTGAATATAAAACAATGTGTTTTTCCACATCATCACTATACATTTGCTTGAAATAAACATAATAATACTTGAATATAAAACAATGTGTTTTTCCACACCAACACTATACATTTGCTTGAAATCGAATTTTTGAATTATATTTGACGAATGAGTTATATAAACTATTAGACTCTCTAAACGCAGCATAAATATATATTTTCCTAAAATTCATCTTAAATGAAATATTGAAGATTTATTAAATTATCAGAACTCTTCTTTTTATAATATCATTTCCATATCTTTTTAAATTTGATTTTTACTTTGAGTCGTTAATATTATTTTTTAATGTTATGTACGCTGATGCTTTCATTATTCGTTTTAAGCCTAAGTTCATACATCACCAATATATGTGTATACATTTTTCATTTTTATATTGATCCTCTTATTTTTGGTTTGTAATAATTATTCATGCATTACAAATGGATTTTTAATAGCGGGAAATAGATATATTTGTTGAAAACAACTGATATTTTGGCACTCGTTGGATTCGTTGCCCTCTCTTCATTTTTGCATCAAATATTTTTGTTTGCCCCAATATTATTTTAAAAGTCTAATACAGGATGGTTCTTAAACATAGGTTTCCGATGCCGAATTATTCATATACTTATGAATTGTATTTTATAACTATTATACTATACATATATGTATTTTCTGCAGTGTATAAAGCTGCAAAGAGACTGTGTCCTGTTAAAAAAAAAACACATTAAAAACCGAGTGCTGCCGAAAAATAAACTACAGATTAGCGGCCCGGCAGTTGTATGAGTGCGCGTGAGTGTGTGTGTGTGTGTTTGTGTGTGTGTATTTGTGGTTGAGTACCGGCCCCAGTGAAAAATTGACACTAAAATTGAAAATACATATATTTGCTTTTTGCGGTAGGCATCAGAAGCTCGATATGCGCTTGAATTATGGTTGCTAAAAATGTCGAGGGTTGTATTTTGTGTGTGTGTGTGTATGTATGGGCGCGGATGGAGGTCATGACATACATTTACGCGGTAAGGTTAAGCTATTTATCGCGCAAAAAATTCATGGGGATCTACTTGTGGGTAAGGTATAATAGTATAGTACGAGTATGTATGTATCCTTAAATATGTGTGTATAGTATACATATGCTTATAAGCTGCATTTTATTTCGTTTGTCATTAAACAAACAGTCTAAGGTGAATATTTTTAATTTATTTTTAATGCTCCTCAAATTGCACCTCACGTTTATGCTTTGGATTAAAACGTAATTAAGCCGTGCTGAAGTCAGCTTATTTAAACAAACTCTGGCTTCGCTTACCTGCCTTGTCTCAGTAAGAATACCCTGCACTCCTTACCCCCATCACCCAACCTAAGATTGTGTGCAATTTGTAAAAATAGCGACCCTGGCCAACAACTTGCTAAATTAGAAAAATAAATGACAAAACAGCAACTAAACAAAGACAACAGGCATTGCCGCAAAATATAGTCGCCAAGAAGCACCCAGAAACATCAGAAACAGAAGCAGCAAAATAATAAGCAGTAGCAACAAAAAAAAGTAAATGTGTACTCGTACATATAAAGGCAAGAACAACCATGACAATGACATCAAGCAACAAAGATAAAGAAAATGCCTTCGGCTGTAGAGGCAACAATTTTTAATGCGACAAAAATGCTAATGAATCAGAGCAAAAGAATCTGATGAAAAATAAACAAACAATCACAAAAATGAAAGACAACAAAGACAGAAAGCAGAAAAAAGCAAAATAATAACACAACCAACAAAGTACAAACAAATACCCAACACCAAGTCCCAAGCCCCTCAAGCTGAGTGAACCTGCCAATGGCGGTCGAAGGTAAGGGTTGCAGGCAGGCAGGCGGGCAGGCAAGGCAGCCTGGCAGCCTGGCAGCCTGGCAGATAGACAGGCTTTTCTGAGAGAACAAAAACAATGGCAGCTCAAAATTAGATAAATACACACTGGCTGGGAGCCGAAAACAAATTTGGTTTCGAATAGAAAAATACATAACTCGGTTTAAGGCTATTTTTAGAGGCAAATACATTTTTAGAACTTTGTGAGCTTTGTTTTTCTTTTTTTTTTTGCACTTCCTCAATTGCCACAAAATGCTTTTAACACTTTTACCTAACTGAGATTGTAAGTCAACATTCAACGATTAAGCATCAGAAAGAACTCGATAAATACTGTTTTTGATTATAAATAATTGGCCAAAAATGGATTTGAATTGTCTTAAAGTAAAGAAAGCATTTTCAGCTGGAGCGTCTATTATTAAATTTTAAGTATTAGTAATTTAATTTATTTTTTTTTAAGGAATTATGATTAATTTTTGACAAAATATAAATTAAAATTATATTTATAAATAATACGTTTTTTTTTAAATTTTTAATTTGAAATAATTTGCTTTTGCAAATACTTATATTTTAATTAAACCTTTATTTTTCCACCTAATTTTCTGTATACAAACCTCAATCTTTATGATTATGTTTACAATGTGCGTTCCCAAGTAAACAAGACTTTTGAATAATAAGAAAAACAAACAATAATTTTGAAAAAATCAATTTATTTTATTGAAAAGAGTCCCCTTTGTGATTAGCACGTCCTAAAACTATATCGAACGACCGTTTTAGCTCGTTGGCCGCGATGGCCTTCAGGATACAAGCCCTTCGATTGGCTTCTACGTTTACATAAGACTTTTTTTTCATCGGTAAATGCATTTTGTCGAAAAGGTCAAAGGCTCATGGTACTAAATCAGGCTGGTTAAAATGAGATTTTCAAACATTTCCCGGAACTTTTGCTTATAATGTAAATATATATTATTGGCTTATAAGTCATAGAATCGTAATAAATTTACTATTTGCTTTTTAATAGTGCTTTTAAAACCTAACATTCTACTGTTTAGGGATGTCTAAATGTAAAAAGTCATTCGGAACTGGCAGATATCAAATATATAAGTAGTGTTAATATTATAATCTTTGAGAGTCAGGCCTTTTCCTATTGCGCCAGATAAATGCTTTCTACTTGTTTGGAGCATTGTGTTATTATTTTTAAAGCCAGCCTTGCTTACCATTTCTAAATTTTCAACTGTTTGTTTCTTTCAATTAAAAATCTCCCATCTAGGCATTTATAACTAGCAAATGGGTTGTGCTTATATATTTTAATCAGTTATCTGACCAAAAATTGAGCACAATTAAAAATGGAAGCTACAAACTCATCCACAATAAGCCACAATCACAGACACATCCACATACACATCGATGTACAAACGAGCCTAACCATACCTTTACAATTTTCAGGCCTAAACGAATTTGTTTAAGCAATTAATGATGGAGCTTAGGAACTGTCATGGTGGTTTACCTATGTATTTGGGGCTGGTTGTTTAATCCAAAGCCAACACCACAAACACGGCCTCAAGTAATTATGCCTACCATTTGTTGTTGCTGAAGTTTGTGGAAAAAAAACACACACAGAACCAAGATAATTCAACTGACTGGAAAACAAATATATGCACAGCATGTATGTATATATTTACATATATGCTTGTAGGTACAGGCAAACATCGATAGGTTTTTTTTGTTAATCAAAAAATATTTTTCAATCATGGGTTCATTAATTTAGAAAAAGCATGAAATGCTTGATTGTTGCGCTTCACTTATGTATCAAGAATTAATCATTTAAAAACAAATATAATACATTAAAAAATGCATAATTGCTCAGAATTCAAGATTTGAGAGGCATCATTAGGGATTAAAAAAAACACTAAAACTTTTTGTAAATTATTGTGAGGGGGTCAACAAACGTTGTTCAGTTTTATAAAAGGTGAATAAATCGCATTGTCCATTTAAAAATCAGATCTGTATTGTAAATATATCATTATTTTTAGTATAAGAAGAAGAGGAAAACTAAAACTACACCTAATTCGGTTTTTACACAGTAGATTGGTTCCAGAAAAAGTCGTGTAAAAAAAGACATTGATCATATGTTATTTTGAATCGTGCTAAATGGAATAAAGTCGTTGAACGATATATAAAATTTTTAATTTTCAACCCGTGTTAAATCAAAACGGTGTAAAAGCAGAATTAGGTGTATATGGAATTGAGATAATTATAATTAAAAGGTGCTTGAATATATTTAAATGTACTCTGTATTTTCTATAATAGAGATGTTAAATTTGTCATTGGGAGGCTCGACTGTGTGGAAACAGTGGCAATCGTTGCCAAAAACCCGGCTACGGGACATTTGGACTTGCATATTTATAATTTAGATAGGTTAACATTTGCGTTTGCCTAACGAATGTCACGAAAAAGGCAAATTCTGCCATATATGTATGTATGTATATGTGTGTAGGTATTTATGTGTGCGTGTGTGTATTGTTTGTCTGTATGCGTGCGTCACAAACATTGACGTTGCGTATTAGAGCCACTAGTGCCGCAGGCATTATAAAAATCTCACACATACTTTTAGTCGCCGTGCATTCAAACTATGTATGTAAGTAGCTGGCACTCAAGTCCGGACCAAGCCGCTGCTGCGTGCTGTCAACGAGTCCGAAACGACACACATAAGAGTACACACACACACACACATATATATATATACATACAAGCATACGCGGAAACAAACGCACATACATACACACACACACACAGACAACTACAAATGAAAACAAAAACTGGCAACGCTTATCAGTGGCAGCAACAGCCAGTGAGGCAGCCAGCCCCCGTCAGTCAGCCACCGAGTCAGTCAGGCATTTAGGCTGGCAGCCAACGTAGCAAAAGATAGGGGGCTCGGGGGGAGGCGACCAAGTTAGTCAAGCGCGCAACAGACAGCAACCCAAAAAAAAAAAAAACCAGTAGAGGCAACGACCCGAACAACCAAATGGCATGCCGGCAGCACACACGCACACATACACATTTATACACACAAATACATACAAACACACACGCATTGTTATCACCCAGAAATGTGTGTGTGTACACGCTGTTGATTCTTTGCAAATACGACGACGCTTACAATGTACAGTGAGTCAAAGCTCTCTAAGGCCTAGAAAGGCCAAGGCATAAACAATAGTACTTCAAAAGAATCAATAATATTTTTCAGAATACTGCACAAAATTTGTACGGCCAAGTTAATAAAAAGATAAAATAAATTAACTTTATATAAGTATTGTACAAATTTAGGAAAAAGGAAGTTGAAAAAAAAATAACAGAATTTAATTCTTTGCTGAAGGGAATACAATTTTTTAATTTATATATAACATTATTTAAAGAGAAAAACTAATTTGGAGAAGAAACATATTAAACTGTATGAATAAAAACTATTTAAAGCGTTAAAAAGGTTTTCTCAAATATTATAATTTCTCTTTATTTATTTTTTTGGAATATCCAAAAGACTATAGTGTTTCGAATTTGTCTTTTTTCCACGCACAAATTCCAATACAAAAATTCGCATATTTATTAATCAATTTTTAATTTATATGTAAAAAGTAAGCATCGCAGAAAAAACTAATTTCATTGATTATATATATTAATTTCAATAATACAAATATAGTAAGTCTTAAAAAAATGTTCTGTTGACTAACAAACTTTATGAAATTTTGTTTTTAATTACTTAAAGGATTGTTGTTCAACAAATTGATTGATAGTATATTAAGGATCATTTAATGTTTTAAAATTTTCAATCTAAGACATATTGTATTTTATACTAGTGCTTTTAAAATAAATTTAAATAGCAGAATATAGAGGCTTTTCTGAGGTTTTATAGTTTGTCAAATATTTGTATTTGTATTATTATTATTTGCATTTTATTTATATATATATATATATATACATATATATATATATATATATATATATATATATATATATATATATATATATATATATATATATATATATATATATATATATATATTTGCGATCAGAGTCAGTGGTTTTTAAGCCGCTTAAGAGCAAAGATTTATGCTATCGAAATCGGCGGTAAAACTAAGTATTTTAAAGTTCCTTTAAAGATGACATATAAAGCGCTTACTCTTCCAGCGCAGATGGGACCATAGAAGACTTATTCTAATGCAAATATGTTTTACAAAAATAACCTACCTAATGAAAATTATAATAATTTTGTAAAATATTGTCGACCGTCCAGTTATTTCCAAGATAAATGATATATTTCTATTTTACAAAAATAATAAACGTACCAAATGAAAATTAAAATAATTTTGTAAAATATTGTCGCTGTCCAGTTATTTATAGATCTGTTTCTATACCATAGTATTCAAATAGCGCAAATTGATTTGAATGAGCTTCTCATACAATTTACAGTTGACGATTTGCAAAAATAAAAACAATAACAAAATGTCAAAAATACATGTTGGTTTTGCGGTGTACGTTTAAATAACATACCCTATACCCAAAGGGCACAAGGGTATACTAGTTTAGTGCGAATGTTTGTAACATGCAGTCCATTTCAGAAAGTAAGGAGCTAGATAAACATAACTTGATGCGACTATACTTATGTATCTATTACCCTATATTTAAAGCAATTCTAAATTGTTGTGTTTATTGTTCTGCTCTCCGCTGTTAGCCATTTTCTAAAACTCTAGTTAATCTTGGCAGCTTTTTAGTGCTTGTGTCTTCATTTCAAGTTGCAATTGCACAGAAAGTTAAAGCCATTTATGCTATCTCTGTTAATACTGTTGAAAAAATGTATATCGATGTATGTACTTATATCAATGCACGCATGTACGATCACACAACATATGTTTTTCTGTATGCAGCGTTTGTCACACGAAGAAGATGGCAAACGCATAATGTAAAACTAACCACGCATTATTAGTCTTCAATAAACTTCTCAATGATACACACGTATTGCGTTCATTATTATTTGGCCGGGTTTCCGTGACGAACCCCTCCCTCATTTCAATAGGTTATGGGCCCAGGCAATGGCCTGTTAGTGAACGCGTCGACAAATGTTTGAGTTACGAACTCTGAGACATTAATAATAAAGTGTTTGTGAAGATTTTGTGTTTGCAACGTGCAAAAGAAACAATACAAAATGAGTGCATTATACCAGATCGAGAAACTGGAAGAAAAGAACTATGAGTCATGGAAAATACAAATGCGCAGTGTATTGATCCATGCGGAGCTATGGGGCGTGGCCTCTGGTGAAGTGGTTGCGGAAAGTGCTGAGGATGCCAAGTGGAGAGCCTTGGATCAAAAGGCCCTTGCAACTATCACATTGAGTGTAAAACCATCGCAATTGGGTTATATAAAAAATAGCCAGACAGCAAGTGAAGCTTGGATAAAATTGCAAGAAGTTCACCAGCCCAGTGGACCTGTGCGCAAAGTATCACTTTATAAAAAGTTACTAAGCTTGCGGATGGCACAAGGACAGAGCATTTCCAATTATTTAAATACGTTTAATGAAGTATTGGACCAGCTAGCTTCTGTGGGAATTGAGATAAATGATGAGCTACGTGCTATTATTCTGCTTTCCAGCCTTCCATCAGAATACGAAAATTTCGTTGTTGCTATCGAGACGCGCGATGATTTACCGCAATTCGACACTCTAAGTATAAAGCTCAAAGAAGAGGGTGAACGAAGGTCAATAGAAACAGACAAGGAATACGAAAATGCAACGGCATTCACAATTGTTCAAAAATCGCACACTTATGCGAAAGGCGCCTCAAAGAAGAAACAATCAAACGGTGTTTGCTTCAAATGCGGCGAAAGGGGACATTTCAAGGCGAATTGCCGCAGTGCAAGCGTGCACAAAGAGAGCAGAAATATAAAAGAAAGAGATCAGAAACACTTCAGCTTACTAAATGCGTTGGACGCAGGTAGTTTTCATCGAACGAAATGGTGTTTGGACAGCGGCGCAACGAGTCATATGTGTTGTCAGAGAGAAATGTTTACAAGTTTTGAGAAACATTCAGAAATGATAGGTTTGGCAAATGGCGGTTTTTTGCAAGCAGAAGGAAAAGGAGAAGTGGCATTAAACGGTGGTTTATATGCACTTAAGCTGATCGACGTTCTGTATGTACCGCAGCTGACGGGCAATTTCGTTTCTGTAAATCGAGCTGTTGAAAACAAATGTTTGGTTAATTTTGGCCCGGCAAAAGCCAAAATAATTCAAAATGGTGACTGCATACTGGAAGTAAGCAAAGTTGGCAATTTGTACATGTTTGAAGACAAATTAAACCAATGTTATGCTGCCGTGCAAGCCGATGGAGTTTTGTGGCATAGAAGATACGGCCATTTAAATTACGCAAGTTTGTCGGAAATGACAAAGAAAGGCATGGTACGAGGTGTGGAAGCGGCTGAATTTTCGTCGGAGAAACAATGCAAAACGTGCATGGTGAGCAAGATTCACGTTCATCCCTTCCCAAAAGCTGCCGAAAGTCGGACAAATGAAATACTGGAGCTGGTTCATACGGACGTATGTGGGCCATTTGAAACATGTTCATTTGGCGGATCCAGATATTTCTTGACTTTCATTGATGACTTCTCTAGGCGTATATTCGTGTACTTTTTAAAATCCAAGGATGAAGCATTTGAAAAGTTCGTTGAGTACAAGAATCTTGTGGAGCGTCAAACCGGCAAGAAGCTTAAATGTATTCGTAGCGACAATGGGCGCGAATATGTAAACAAAAGGTTTGATGCATTCCTTACACAACATGGTATTGCACGTCAGCTGACCGTTGCATACACACCGCAACAGAACGGAGTTGCAGAGCGAGCTAACCGTACCCTAGTGGAAATGGCGAGGTGTTTGTTGGTGGAGTCCAAACTTTGCAAGGCGCTGTGGGCTGAGGCTATAAACACTGCAGCGTATTTGCGAAATCGGTCGCATACAAGGGCGCTGACAGATATGACACCGATGGAAGCGTGGACTGGTAAGAAACCATCAATAAGCCACTTAAAAGTTTTTGGTTCCGTTGCAGTAGCACTCGACAAAGGTCATGCGAAGGGCAAGTTTCAACCAAAAGGCAAAGAGTACCGTATGGTCGGGTACTCGAGGCAAGCAAAAGGATATCGTTTATATGATCCAGAATCGAAGCAAATAGTCGAAAAACGGGACGTTCTGTTCGATGAACTTGGCGAAGAGGCACAAACTAGAAGTGAACCAGCAACGTTTGATGTGCTGATTCAAGAAAATTTTGGTACCAAAGACTCCGTGGCACCGGAGATTAATTTGAATGACATCAACGACGATGGCTCTGATAACAACAAAGACGACAACAGCGATGCAGAAAGTTCCAGTACAGATGTCGACAGCGGCGATGCATTCGAAAGTGCTGAAGATGCACCTGCTCAAGAGGATCGTGGTGTGCGGGTTGGACCCGGCAGACCAAGATTGCTAAGGACGGGTAGACCTGGTCGCCCGAAAAAGCAGTTCAACGTACTTAGCGCTATGGTCACAAGCGATGTCGTTGTGCCATTATCCTATGAGGAGGCAATGGAGAGTACACATGCATCTTACTGGCGCGAGGCAATGAAGAAAGAATACGATTCTTTGAGGGCGAATGAAACCTGGGCGCTTGCAGATTTACCAAGAAATCAGCGAGCAATTGGCTGCAAATGGGTTTTCAATTTGAAGCGAGATGCAAGCGGTGGCATAGAACGTTTTAAGGCACGTTTAGTTGCCAAAGGATGCTCGCAGCAGTATGGTATTAACTACGTGGAAACATTCTCACCTGTATGCCGAATGGAGAGTTTCCGGTTCATTCTGGCATTGGCGGCTGAGCTAAACCTATATTTGCACCAAATGGACGTATGCACGGCATATCTGAACAGCGACTTGAAAGACACCATATATATGAAGCAACCACAAGGGTACATAGATGGAAGTCATCCAAGTCAAGTCCTGCTGTTGAAGAAAGCGATCTATGGACTGAAGCAGTCAGGAAGGGAATGGAATTCCAAGCTTGACCATGTCCTGCAAGATATGGGCTTTATTCCATGCGACAATGAGCCTTGTTTATATAAACAGCGCGAAGAAGGTAATCTGTCTCTAATTCTGGTATATGTTGACGATCTTCTTGTAGCATGTCAGTCAAAATCGGATTTAATCAACATTAAAGCTGCTATATCTAGAGCTTTTGAATGTGTCGACAAGGGTCCTATACAGCTGTTTCTCGGCATGGAGATTCAGCGGGATGGTGAAGTTGGTGGCATTACCTTAAGCCATTCGCAATATATCAAGGAAATATTGCATCGACACAACATCGAAAATTGCAGACCGGCAGCGACACCTTTGGAGGCAGGCCATCAGGTGGCGTGCGAGAGTACGGACTGTCAAAAGGTGGAACCGGCACTGTATCAATCGATAGTGGGCGAGCTGATGTGGCTGGCCCTAACAACTAGACCAGATATTTTACACTCGGTAGCGAAGCTGGCACAGAGGAACAAGGATCCTCATTCTGAGCATCTTGCAGCTGTTAAACATATTCTACGTTATCTGGCGTCTACAATTGAGATGAAGCTCTACTACAGCAAGTGCGGCCAACCTTTCTCTGGTTACGTAGATGCAGATTGGGGCGGTGATAAAACTGACCGCAAGTCGTATACGGGCTACGTATATTTCCTATCTGGAGGACCGATTTCTTGGAAATCGGAGAAGCAACGCAGTGTGGCACTCAGCAGTACAGAGGCTGAGTATATGGCACTGTCTACTGCATGCAAGGAGGCGATAGCCATGAGACGGCTCATCATCGAAATTGGCTGCGGCACGGCAGACACACCGACTGTGGTGTACGGCGACAATCTGAGCGCTCAGCAGTTGGCGAAAAATCCTGTGCATCATTCACGAACCAAGCACGTGGATATCAGATACCATTTTATACGTCAGCTTCTAAGCGAGGGTCAAATTGAATTGAAGTATGCTGCGACAAATATTATGATAGCTGATATACTAACGAAAAATTTGCCTAAGCAAAAGCATGTTGAATTCAGAAATATGTTAAGTTTGAAATGAATTTGTAAACATGCTTGCATTGAGGAAGGGTGTTGAAAAAATGTATATCGATGTATGTACTTATATCAATGCACGCATGTACGATCACACAACATATGTTTTTCTGTATGCAGCGTTTGTCACACGAAGAAGATGGCAAACGCATAATGTAAAACTAACCACGCATTATTAGTCTTCAATAAACTTCTCAATGATACACACGTATTGCGTTCATTATTATTTGGCCGGGTTTCCGTGACGAACCCCTCCCTCATTTCAATAAATACTTTGCCAGCAGCTGTTGTTGTTGTTGTTTCTGTTACAGCTTTGACTCAACTCGCTATATATTTTGAAGTTTTTTATTTTGATTCAATTTACTTAATTAAACCAGAATTTTTTTCTGTGGAATTGTATCCGGATGCAGGGTACTCAACTCTAGCTGTCTATTCGTGCTGAATATACGATATATTTTTTTTTGTGTGAGGAACTTGTGGTTTTTGTGTATTTTCCACTGTGCGTAGCTACTCGAACAGACACGTATTTGCATTTAATTTATATGTTTTTTGGCATTCGTTTTTGTATATATTTATATGTATATCTATGTAGTTTTGGATTGGTTTGTTGGTTGCCTTTCTGGCTGCTGGGTGTCAATGTGGAATCCACGGCAACAACAACAACAACAACCACCACAAACCAACACCACTATGTTGTGCGAATGTTGTATCGTTTTTATTGGCAAGCTATTCTTATGGAAAATATTATAGTTTCGACCGACAAATGTGTGTGTATGTGCTTATACTAATGAGACAACTTTCACAACTTTTTGCAATATGTGTGTGTGTGTGAATGTCTGTGTTGACTTAAATTTGATCCTTAATGAACTTGCCACTTTGTCTTGTTACGGCCGCACCTCGAGCTCATCGCTCTTTATGGTCCTCCCCATCCTCGCCTGCCCCCCCCCCCCCCCCCCCCCCCCCCCCCCCTAGCTCTCTCACTATTACACACAGCGTCTGGCTGTCTAGCTGTCATATTAACGCGCCTTTATTGCCACCGTTTCTGCTGATGTTGTTGTTGTTGCTGCTGTAAACGTTTCAATTAGTGTTTGTCAAATGTCAAAATGCCTACAAAAGCAAACGCCAGAGTAAATGCAATGGCCTGTCCTGGCCCTGTTTCCCGTCCCATCGCTAGCTAACGCACCCAACGGGCCTCTTGTCACATGCCTCCTCCCTCCGCCCCCAATCTGTCCACACTAGCTCTTGCCCAGAGGGGTTTCATCATGCGTGAGTCTGCTATTTAGGTTTGGCAATGAATATTTAATATGAATATTTCATTTTCATTCTCATTCTCATATAAGTAGTTTCGGTTTATTTGAGCAGGCAGCTTCCCGTTTGCCCCCCGCTTGGTCCTCTCTCCCCTTGGACATTTTGCATTTTATTTAGCCCAATATAATGTTTTTCTAGTTGCACAATGAACTTAGCCAGGATCTCGTCCTTGGTTGTGCTTTTTGCATATGTAAGCAAATTGTTAAGATTTTGCTTGACTTTTCTTTGAAATCTGGTTGAAATGGTCATGGAGTCTGACAGCCCCGACAAGCCGAAGGGGTAATTTAGCGGTGAGCTATTTACTTTATTAACGGTCCACACACACACACACCCAAACACTCCAATATAGCAGCACCAGCAGCTCTGATTGTGCGTACATGTGTGTGTGTGTTTAAGGTCGCTCTAGGGAGTTGCGTTTCTGAGTATCGTTGAGGTAAGTAGCAGGAAAGGAGTCTTGCACTGAGCTTAAGATTAAGCTGCTTTCGCTGATGTGTGCTTGTGTGTGTTTGTGTGTAAATTTTGGGCTGCACGCCTCAAGCAGTGCGCAAAACATTCATGGTAATTGTAAGCCAGTTAAGGGCATTCAAGTGCGTTGGGGTTTAGTCATTCAAGACAAGCGAACCCGTTGGCAACATGATATGTAGCAGAAAAACGTGGCTCCTAGCTTTTAATAATACGTATGCTTTACATGAAGGTTGCATACACCCACACACACATGTATGCAAACACATACATATCGCCTGAATAGAGTAGAAAGGGTTTTAAGTCCCTATGAGTATACTCACAATGAGAGAGAGAGAGAGACAGAGAGAGGGAAAAAAAAACTGATTCACCTGCATACGATGATGGAATTATTTCATAAATAGTAACTAAGTTCGAAGTCTATGTTGACTCAGAACCATATTTGAGAGATTTATCTGCAGGTTTAGGGGCAACCCTAAAGGGTTTCTGGGCAAAAGCTAGCTCTGCATGTTATTATTACATCAATATACTTAAATAAGCATAACAAAAGCATTGTTTGTCGTAGGTCTCCGCTTGGGTATTGAGGATAGAAAATGGCAGGGACTAGAAAGTTATTAAGTCAAATTCAGCAAGAAGAAATCCTTTTTATAGCAAATCATGTTTATCGAATATTCGTGGCTGATACAGGCCAACAAGTCTTAAAATCCTTAGCGCATAATCCTATTATAGTGATAACTGGTTTTACATGTACAAGTACTTTTAAAAATGTAAGTTAAACAACTATTTTTACACACTGCACTGGAAAGTATAAGGGTAAAATGTTTTCCAGGGTACAAGCTTGTACCACCTAGAATGAAGAATCGAAAACCCAACGAAAAATATATATGATCAGAACGAGGAGACGAATCTAAATCACGAAGTATTTCCATATTTTTGTCTTAGAGCTATCGCATTAAAAATCTGCATTGGGGTTTCTTTTTGACGGACACAGATAAGAACATGCCAGATCAATATATAATATATATATCTATGAACAAATTAGTGAAGGGTTTCATTGGCTCGCGGCCTTAGAATATTGTCATAAAGTTTTTTACGACTGTCTAGTAAACATGTTCTAATTCCATCCTAAATAGAACAACTTCTTCTTCTACTTGAGGGTCACATTTGTGTATAATGGCTAGTTTCTGCTGGGTATCGTTAAATGAATAAACGAGAGTCTTATTTTTTGCAGAACATTTAATGTTTGTGTGTTTAAGGTATGCTTTAAAAATGTGTCTACTTGATGAAGAATGTCAACTCTGACTTGATTATTTTGATTTATTGTGACGGATAGAATGTGAAATTAGATGGAGGTGAATGAAGTGATGCTTCTCTCCCACAAGCCAAGGCTTTGTCTTTATTGGCCTGTTTCTCAACTGCTTCTGCAGAAATCATTAAACAGAATGCCAAGTCCGATGGCGTGTTTGTTGCCTGCAAATACGTAATTTTCTTGATGTCCACAGGTTTGCTCGAATACACAGATTTGTGCTTTCTCGGCGCTGTTGGACCCAACTCGTCTCGGTGTACCACAGCTTAGCCAATACAATTAATTGGACATATAGATAAAGAAGGTAAGGAAGGAATAACTGCAAAATTCATTAAGTTTGTAGCATTCTTTGGAATTCACTCGGAAGTGAGTTAATGTTAACGGTGTTCCTTTCATAAAATGATAATGGCCATATTTTGAAGGGCATCATGGAGCTGGTAATAACCATGTCAATAATATGGTTCATAAAATGCGTTATGATTCATAGCCGATTAAAGCGGACTCACGTATAACTGGCCAAGCCAAAACAGCAACAATTAATGGCGAAAAACAAAATCCCCTCTATTAAAAAGCAGTGACAACAACAGCAACAAAGGCCAATGCTTTAGGCAACACCGATGACTAATACATACATACACACACACACATATATATATATATATATATATATATATGAATTGGGCGCATCCGACAATGATCGCTGCAAATGGCATGTGAACGCAATTTATCTTTATCGTCCAATTGGAAGCGACAAAAAGTATTTATCACATTATCGATTGCGATTACTGTTTAGTCTATCAGTTAATAAATTAAAAATAAAAGCGGACAGCACTGCATACGGAAATGTATCTATGAAGGAGCATATGACAGGGGCAACCCCAACAACTTGGCGCGATAAAAAGAAAAGCAATAACGGCGTAACAATAAATCATGGGTTCCGAGCAAATGTAACGACTAATCGGACTTGTACATACTTACATACTCGTACATACATACATAAGTACATGGAATGTTTTGCAAAAGCGTTCACAGTTTAGCAAAACATTTCACATGGAATTTGTTGTCTGTTCTTGTTGGCACACCTTTCCCCACCTTTGCCATTATCCCCAACCGCATCCCCAATGGATTGAAGTCGTCAGCGGTAATATATTTGTGTTGAAAGGCGAACAAACGCACGAATGCATACTGATTTCCTTATTATTTATTAAAATACATAGCCCACACATACTTATGCACAGATATACATAAAATTAATCATGACAAGCGATGAGAAAATTTACGATCCCATAGACGTAACAGATCCACTACTGGGGGTCCCTTCACTGTCGATGTTTTTGGCGCATTTGCAGCATCAAATGAAAGTCTCTTCTTCAGTCTTAATAATTAAGTCGAGTATATGAAAACGGCAAGAAAAATAGTGCAGATATTAAGTTTAAAAGCAAAGAGTTGGTTACGGCGATTAATTTTCTATATAATTTATTTTTTCTATGCAGACTGATCTCATTATGAAGCCCTTTCCCCATAAACCCCCCCCCCCCCCCACCATCCAAGAAAAATTCGAGGTCACTAATATGGTCAGAAATGATCAACAAGATTTTGATGATAAAGGACTTTGTTTTTTAGAACCGTTCTCTGAACGACTTTTACGCAATTACCTATTTTGTGAAGACCTTCTTTTCTTTTTTTTAATAGGCTTAGAATCCTAGGGCTATAGTCAAAGTATGTATACATATTTTTTTTTTTTTTGAGATGTCGCGTTTTTCCGCAAATATTTAAATATGAAATTATATACTCTTTGTTGTAGTTTTTTGTTGATCTGATCTCGGTTTTCTAGTAAATATTTAAATATGAAATTGTGTACACCTTGTTGCGGTATATTTTTTAATATTTATTTTTTATCTCCGTTGTAATTGGCAATATTTTATATTTTCAATGAATATTTTACAAAAAATTCAAATTCCTAAAAAAATTTGAATGGGTCAATTGCCATATTTCTGATTGATATGGTTTCCTTTTATTGGGTATACAATCAAACAAGGCTTTTTCTTTCCTTTTCACAAAGAAAGCTTATTGTTATCTATATGGCAAGATATACATTTTTCGCCAATAATTCATTATTGTTGGTGGAGTTGCATCAAAGCTTACAATGAATGCAATATATATTTATAATTATTTTTCTTTTAATTTTTTTTTAACTATGCAAAACATCAAGAAATGTTAATTTTTATCACAGCTCCTTTTTAAAAATATGCGTAATCGCTCAAAAAGTTGATCTCTTAAAGTTTTAAATTTAAGGCTCGCAAAATTGTTCAAATTTTCGTTTGTATTTTGAAAATGCATCATTAATATGTTCTTTCAGCAGTGAGTGACACATACACACACACGCACGCACACACACACACGCATCCTTCTCATTTACACACACACATGGTTGCGATCGCGAAACCTCGACCGGTTTAGTAAGTGATTATTATGTGCTTAGATTCGATATTACAAAACAAAATCATGTTTTAGTTTACAGCAAGTCGCTTGTTCTTGAAATTTGCTGCAAATACTAAGCCTAGCCTCTACTTTACTGAATGTGATCGTCCATTCAATTTAAAGATTGAATCAACTTTTTTGTACATACTCATACTTTTTATGAACTTTCAGTTATATCATCCACATTCACCTGTAATTTCAGTGTCCAAGTGTGACCAGACGCTTTAAATAAATATTGCCATTGTCTAACCCGGACACCATCAATCAACGAACGGCCGAAAAACATCCATCTTTGTCATAGGTAGAAAAGCAGTTAGCGGTCAGAGCAGTGTATGATTTGAGCGAACTCGGGATCAAAGCAATCATTCTGATTGATTGATAAGGTGGCGGATTATTAGAATTAGGGCCAACAGCTTTGCCCGCTAAATTCAATTAGGAAGTCATAAGCTTAAAAAGGATTCGATTGTCAACTCGTAGATAAAATCTTATGCTCTAGTTTTTAATTGCTATATCAATATTTTAATTTAGTCCGAGCGAAGAAACTTGTATTTTCCTTACAATTTTTATTATTCTAGGATTCTAGGATTGAATTGAATTTTGAAAATAGGAACGTCGTTAAAACAATTTAAAACAGATTTACTTTTTAAATACCTTGGTTTTATTTGCAGCTGGGGTGAGCGTTTTTTGCTTGTTTTATTAATTGCAATTACAAGTTTTAATCAATTTAAGTAAAATTTATTTGCACAGGTTGTGTTGGCCAAAGTGTTTCTGCAGACTGTTCGATTTGTTCGCTTCACGTTTATAACAACCGACACCTTTTGTTTTGTTTTTGCTGAGTGTTGTCGTTTTTCCTTCCTTTCCTTCTTTTTGTTTTGTTTGTTTTCAAGTTCAGATATCAAAAGCAACAACGGCGGCAATAACAACAACTACAATAACAACAACAACAGAAAAAACACAACACAAATATACGCACACAATCACGCACAAAAAAATATAACAAAAATGACGATAGAATCGTTTCAGAACTTGAGGTTCGCACTTCGTTTACTTTCCTTATCACTGTTGTATTGCTATATAGCCTGTCTATAATTTTCGGTCTGTAGCCTGGCTGGTTGAGAGCACTTAACAACACGCTGCGTCAAGTTCCCGGGAAAAACTAAACTGCCGTTTCACTTGATGCATGCGTTCAGGCTCTGTTCTGTTCAGTTCAGTTTAGTTCCGTCTGGTTGTATGAATCGAGTCGCTTGGACGCCGACGCCGACGCCACCGCTGCTGCTGCTGTTGCTGTTGCTGCGAAGCAGAAACGAAGCAGAAGCTTGTCGCTGTTGCTTGTGGTTGGTGTTGTTCTTGTTATTGCTGTCGCTGCGTCCCGTTGTGTTGATGAAAAGCCGAAGCACTGCACAGTGGGCTGCCAGCACAACACTATAAATCAAATATTATTGAAATCGTGCTGACCCTTTGATACAGCTTTCATTCAATAGAAATGTTTACAAAGCTATTCTAAAACTTTAATGTTTTCATTTATTCCAACATACTTTTTGTAATAACTAGCAGCAAATATTTTCCAAAGTAAAATAAAATATTCCTAACATATTCTAAGCATAAGTATTGGATCTTTTGTAGCACAAACTTTTCTAAAATTTTTAAAATCGTTTAATTTCTAGTTGCGGCTTGCCAATGCTTTGATATATAGCTTTTAAATTTTTACCGTATTGAATTGTTTTCAGAGTGATTTTTATAGATTGATGTGAATGCTTCTTCACTTGCGTTTTAATATTCCGAGCATAATTCCGCTTTGAGCTAAAAATTAAGTAAAATATTTTCTCAAATGAATTTTTGATTTTACGAATGCTAACGAAATCGAATAATGCTTTTTCGGACTCGACCTATTGCAGCTCCTCAATTTTTTCTGGAGTCATTAATTCAATGTAAACAGTCAGAGATTGAACATTTACTGGTTTCTAAATTATTTGAAAGTACTCGTGCATAAAATTGCTTTCGTTTTTTTATTTTTTGGTATTTCAGACACCGATAGCACCCATTGTACCTTGGTGGATCCCAGCGTGCGGACAAGGTGCGCAAAAAAGGGGCGACAGAAGCTACAGTGAAAGCGCCACAAGTGCATGGAGTGCTTCAATACTTCGTCTGTCTGCCCGCACGATTGTTCCATCGTCCAAATGTCTGCCCGAACATCCAAATGTTGTTGCTAGCTATGTGTGTGTGGTGGTCTGGTCGTCAAAGTTGTTGGCGTCGTCGTCTTTGAGTGCGTGTGGGGAAATTGATGAAGCTTTTTGGGGCTGAGTGCTGAATGCGCATAAAAGTATGCAAAGCTTTTCAAAGCTCTGCAGTCAATGAGACTGTATACGTGTATGTGTGTCATTCATGTATGTTGCTGGTTGCTGTTTGGTTGCTCGTCTCCTGCCTACTCCTATGCTTTCGTTCCTTGCTCGCACAGATGCAACAGCTTCTCATTTGTTCGCCTGCCGTTTGCTCGTTTCTATGCGCATACATTTCATACGTGTACGTGTATGTATGCACCTATATGTGTTTGTATGTGTGGAGGTGTGAGTGCGTCTGATGCTCCTAGCCTGTAGAAATAATTATGCATTTTTATATATATATATGTAAATGTATATATACATATGTATTTATGTCTGTCTGCTTGTGTCTGTGTATGCGTCACAAAAATTGTTGCTTGCATATTTGGCGTCAAATTTTCTGCGGGGTGCTGTCAACGTTTTTTCCTTGATGTTATGAAAAAACAAAAATTAATGTGCAGATAACAAAAATACGAGAAAAAAGCCAAGGTATATTTGCTATTCCTCTTAAGCATTTGGCGACCGAGCTATTAATATACTACTTACTATTTATATAAACATAATTGGAGCCTTCTCAGTCAGTTGTCGACAGCAACTCATTGTTTGTTTTTTTTCTATTTATATTTATTCTTATTTTTTTGCTTTGAAACTTACAGTTTATAGTCGCAACGCGCGGATGCCATAAATCATTTTAATTAGTGGTAAACAGGTCGTATGCGCGATAAAGTTGCATGCTGCATATTTTCTTACCAACTTCCTACGCGCCACGGGCCACGAGCCACAAACACACACATACACACAAATAAATGCAAACGCATCCACGTTGGCCACTTTGTTGTGTGGGTGTGTATGTGTGTGTGTCTGCGAGCTCCTGAAAATTTATGTTGCAGCCGCCCAGCCGCTTCACAATATGCGTCGCCTTGCATTGCGTGCCTGCGTGCAAATGATCGAGCTTAACGAGTAGCCTTGGCAATGGCATTGTTGTTAGCTGCTTGTTTAGAATCTGTGAACAGGAAACGGATATAGGTAGCAAATAAAGTCGTCTTCCTGCTAACCATTTGTTGGCTAACGATTACCACAAGAGCTCGGATACAGCAAACGTTTTCAACTAAACACCACTAGTCCATTTTGTTGGTTTAAATTGCAACAATTTTAGTTACGTGCATGTGCTTGGCAGCATTAATTAAATTTTGTAATCCTCGTAGTCGTGGAGGGTGAAAAATGATCGTAACTTAAATGCTCGTTGATAGTCATTCTGCTTCCATTTTTGCTAAATAGCTATGGGATTTTTGCAGGACTGTTCCGTTAAAGTAATGTACTAGCCAGCATGCTCCCCCGAATTAAATCGCATTGAATTTTGGAAAATATTAGCACGTCAACTTTAAATGAGTGGAATCGACTAGAGCCTTTTTTACTAGAAACGCTCAAAACTTCTATTAGTAAATACATTTGTTTCCTTGGAAAGGCCAGCTGGACATATTAATTATTAAACCGTAAGATTTAACGATACTTTCACAAGCTTATCTCAAATAAGGAATGACCAAGTTGTTTGTGAAGTCTACACCCTATATTTATATTTATTTTGGGATTTTTTAGGTTTTTTATTTATTTGTAATATAACGAAATCGAATAAAAGAAATACACAAACCCATAACTTCCAAACATCAACATTTACATATTTTATTATAACGGATTGTCAAATTTTTATATGCAGATGGATGCAATTACTTTTAGAAAATTAGCTTCGGAATGATGGCCATTAACTACTTTCAGAATCTACATTTGAGATTATTGAAATCCTTTTTAGAACAAAACTTTTCAAATGAGAAAAATTTTAATCTGTTTTATTAATTTCCATTTCTCTTATGAAATAGTTTCTCTTAATCTCCTTTTTTTAGGATGCAGAGTTGAAGTTTTAAATTCGATATATTATACTCTTGTACTCTTTCGGGCCGTATTATTAAAATGGTATTACCAGAAAAGCTATAGAGCAGCAGATCTACCCCTTCCACACAATGTATATATACGTTTAAACCACTGATAAGGGAATTTCTAATTTCTATTTAAGCGTTCACGTATTTGTTTGTTAGTCTACCGTTTAAATTTCAATTAATTTTTGCTAGCAACAAAAAGGGCAGAAAAAAAATAATAGCTCGCACACAAAAACAACAACAATACTTGTAGCAACAACTACACTGAATACTGAACAGTGAGTGTCAGACGTGCTGACATTTACAAAAACATTGGCAGCGCAACAAATAAAGGAACAACAATGGCGAAGATTGTAAACTTTTTTGTTCACTGTTGTTGTTTGTTACAAACACGCACACACAAACACATACATACACCCACGCACAAGCTCAAGCTCAAGCAGACAGACAGGCGAACCGGAAATTGTTAAAAAAGGTCAGTTGTTGGTGTTGTTGTTATGTGTTTTTGCTTTAACACACACTTTAAATTAACTTTAGCAACAATAAAATAAATTGCTCAACGCAGCTGCAAAAATTTTTGATTTGGGTTTGGGACGGCCGACGACCGGACCGACCGACATACAGATGAGTAGAGTTGCGGAGAGGGGAGGCTAAGAGAGCCGATCAAAGGCAATGGAAGCATCAACGTCGCTTTAGTGTTTGTCATCATTATTATATGGACCTTGAAAAATCCCCGGACAGCCGCAAGATGATGGCCAACAAAAACATCAGTCCATCAACTGGCTGTCAAATGGTGGCAATTCTGTCTGCCCACACTTGTGTGTGTGGCTGTGTGTACGCTCGTATGCGTATGCGTGTGTGTAAGCAACGCAAAGTTTTGTATCTTAAGACACAAGCACCCTTTGGGGTTTGAAGAGGTTGTTGTTGAACCCAAAAAACCATAAAGGCATTTATTCTCGGAAATTTCTCAGTCTTCATTTCTGCCCGAAGAGAGAAAATTTAAAAGAGTTATTATGTGCTCATATATGGATATATGTATATGTACATACATACTTATATGCATTAATCTATGTGTAGTAGATATAGATGTTGAAGAAGACGACGACTACGACAACCTTAGAAACCCATTTGCTCATTTTAACGCATCACTGAACGCCTCATTCAAAAATTTTACAGCTCGTCCTTGTGTGCCCCTGACCTGACCCCCTACGATGAGAGTATCCTGATTAAGGGCGACGACAAGGAAAATGTGTATTAAGCCAACTGTTTGCAGTGCTTGCTAATTAACTGTTGTCTCTTTGGCCGACTTAGCAGCCCAAATGGAGAGGAGCAAACGCAAGCGGCAAAGAACTGAACAGACAGAACGGAACAGAACAGAGCAGAGCAGAGATGAACAGAACAATCAATCATCGTCATTATCATTAGCTTTAGCATTAGCATTACCACGCGCTCGTCATCATCAAATTTTCATTAGCATCAATAATAACCACAGCGACAGGCATCTGTTCCACCAATGCCTACCCAAAATATTGCTGGCCGATGTGGCTTGATGCCGATGTTCATGTTGATGCTAATGTTGACTCGTTGTCGAGTTGTCGGCATCCACAAATGCCAAATATCGCTCTGCCTGCGTCTGATTATTGTTATTGGTTGACCTTTTTGGCGTGAGCCGGCAGGTGAGGCAAAGCTCTTGATATGACTGCACCGCGTGCAACGGTGCGTATACGCAGTGCATTTGCAAGCATGTTTTAATTAAATTCAACTCCGGTTTGCTAAGGATGCCTCATTCAATCATTTTAGCATACTCGTACTCATCAGGCGGAGCATGTGGTCTTCATAAACATGCTTTTGCAATATGGGTTTCTGTGTATTTTGGATGTTAATTATCTCACTATGTCAGAGAGTTAATATACAAGTGGAAGTGTAAATATTTAACTAACAAATACTAACTACACTTTGTGCCATTATAACCAAGAATTATGCGGTAGTTCTAATCTTAAGATACACGCCTTAGAGAATGTTTTCGTTCCAAATACTTATATAGTATATTCCATAATTGTATGTCCACAAAGAACATAAAATTAATTCCTATTTACAACGGCTAAGATACTTGTATTTGTGTTATTTATTTCTTTTTTTTTTTAATCTGCCTAGCCTAATTCACAAAAAAACAATTATATCAATGCGTTTTAATATAAATGAAGTATATGAAAACTTTTTATTCTATTAGTTCAGTTTATGGTGACTATTTTACCTTCTGAGATCGTAAAATGCTACCACAGTGAAGAAATGTGTAGAACTTAACAATTAATTTTCTAAGTAGTCTGAATAAACTCTCACGAACTGAACAATAGTTACAATAATGTCCATACAAATATTTTTTGTTGATTTAAATGATGAAAAAAATAAAGTATTCCAACCCATTTAAAATTTGGTCTAAAGTCAAGCCGAGCCGCTGAGGTACATGTTTTCGAGATGAAAAGTGCTAATAACTTATCGTTATCTGCGCAAGCTATATTCTTTAATCGGGCAGTAAAATCGTTACCATCAGATAAGGTGACTACAAAATTCTGAATATATAATTTGGTTTCATATCTTTGGAAATAAATAACATTTTTATACAAGTCATAGCGTTTCTACGACAGCTATCTATCACCTAAAAGAAGCCTTTCTGCGAAATTTAATTGCGATAGTTTTAAAACTGTTGGAGCAGTAGTATCACGATTTGAATTTGTCTCGCCATGCGGATCATATATGCATACCTCTATATATACCTCGTCGTGTTCCTATAAGGCGTGGTCTGCTTTCTGTTCCAAATGTGTAAATCAACTCATATTAACTTATATACTTATATGCAGGCTTATACATATTTTATACTTACTTTAAACCCTCTTTTACACGCTGTGTGTAAAAACAGTGAAATGGTTTCAAATGGTTTTCAAAAAAAATGTATGATTATATAAGTATTACTTTTATCATTTCAATTCAACTTTCATTCCGCTTTATTGCGTATAAAATTTAATGAATCTACCTCCATTTCTTATGGAAATCCAAGTATTTATTTATCGAACGGTTAAGCAAATATGTTAAGCACAGCCCTGACTATAAATGCGCATATTTTTCCACGAATGAAATGCAGTAAAACTGCTTCCTTTGTATTCATATTTATTTTCGTGTAATAATAAAATTACTGAAATTATTATCATATTAAAATTAACCAGCCATCAACATTATTATTATTCTTTTTTTCATGCATTAAAGTTTCTGTACCTTGGGGCTCATATTAAAATTGTTTAAAAAAAACGAACAAATATTTTCTCCGAAATGTAATATTCCTCACACGAGTATATTCTGTTTAAAATTGCAAATATATACACACAATATACATATATTGTACGGAGTGATGCATGTGAAGCGTATGGCGGACGTGTTGCGCCGGGCCTTGGCAATTAAATCAACAACATTTCATGTTCGAAACAAAATTTATGTTGCATAATTGGATTTGTTGCAAATTAAATTGCATTTATGCAGTACACAGACGAGACACTAGACACGAATGCCGATGGCAACACAACACATACAAACAGAAGCACAAACAGAAACAGATCTGCAACACGCTTTACAATTAAAATGGTTGTCAAATGGATTGATAAGGGGTGGAGAAGGGAGAGGGGGCCATCTTGATTCTGTTTCTTTCGCAATGATTTTACGATGCATTTGAACGACACATTTCAGTAGCTTGTACATGAAATATTGCGGCAACGTTGCGTATGAGCAATCCACTGACCTCCAGACGTGTTCCCATTTAACTTTTGTGAATAGGCAGGCACAGGTAGTATGTCTATGCATGTCTATGCTTGTACAACATAAACATATGTGTGTGTGCTAATGTGTGTGGGTGTGTGTGTGTTTGTGTATTTGTGTGCCTTCAACCATTTGGAAGGACGTCGCGACATAATGACCTCGACGTGCCCGACAACACCAACAGATGCGAGGGGCTCACAACTGTTGCCGATTTTCAGTGGCATATATGCATCAGGCACGAACTTGCGTTTTCATTGCCACGTGTAGCAACAACAACAACAGCAATTACAACTGTGGTTTCAGTGCCAATAAACCCTTCTCATCACACCGCACACAGGTTTTTCCCCATAAGGCCATAGCCAGGATATTTATTGAATGAATGCTGCATTTGTGGCAAAACGATTGCATGCCTGCCTGAACTTTAGTTATCGCCATTTGCTAAATAAAGAAATTTATGTTTAGTTGCTTAATTTAGCTTCGCTTGCTCTACTTAGTCTTATAATTGCACCCAACCGCATTCCAATTCCAATTTGTATATTTGCCAGCAATTCTCGTACTACTAGATATTCAATTCAAACCGCTTTTTGCTGCTTGACTTTACAATTGAACGCTTTGCCAGTCGGTGTGCAGTCAATCGTGCGAAATGTGCCCTTTCTTTCATTTCGAATCGAACTTCTATCTGGTTCTGTAACATGTTTTGTATTTTATATCTGTCTTTGTATTTTATGCATACCATTTACCATACACTTTCCACCAAATGGCCTATTTTCGCATTCTAACGATTTATGGCACATTGGTGGCAGTGCGGTTTCTGTTTTACATCTACTCGATAAATTTAATGTAAAATGTTGCGTAAATATTTACTGAAATATTACCTTATGATACATTTTAAGGGGTCGTTACTTGTATTTATTTATTGGATTGCAATTCTAGTGCTGCAACTAATTGTTGTTTTGCGCACTTGGCTCACACTTTTAAAATTGTTTTGAGTTCTACACAGTGATTAATATTTACAAAATTTATAATTTGAGTATTCAATCAATCAATCGTAATAGGTTTGGTTCTGCTTTCTATTATCGTATCAATATCTTTTCATCTAATAATGTAGCTTGACATCCCCGTCGTTTACGAGTCATTTACATACTACACTATACAATCGTCCCTATCCCCTTAACTTACTCTCTAAATTTCTCTTGAAAAAATGAATCTAGACGAGTTGTAATTTCTTCATCTTATTATAATATTAATTGATATACGCTTTTCACTCTTCTCTCGCAGTTTTTTTTTTTTTTTTTTTTTTTTTTTTGAATATATGGTAGAGCTAGGGTATAGGGGTTTCAAATGTGCTCATGAGTCATAATTTTTCTATATCCTTTTTTATTTTTTTGATTGTGCCCGCTTGCTCCGCTATATGCCACTCTCGTTCGTCCTTGTGGCTGCCTCATAATTGAAATTTTAATTGAACGTTTGTGCAAAGCAACGGGCATAAAGCATCATCCATAACAACAGAAACAAGAGCAACAACAAAAACGATAACAGCAACAGCTTTAACAACGATAGCAAAAAGTAAAAAACGTTAAATATGCACGCGTATTTATTTATTCAAGCCAATATTTTGATCCTGAATGACGGGGGCAAGAAATTGTGCTGAGCCCGAAAATTCATTAAAACGAAATCAAAATCAATTGAGCGTAAACTTTTTTACTCGTATGTATATCTGTGTGTGTATGTGTATTTACTTTATGTGCGTGCTGTGCTGCACATACATACACATAGGTACCTACAAATAAGTATTTATGCTCGTGTATGCGTAATGTGTATTTAAAGAGCGCCAATGAAAATTTTTACGCTTCGCATAAATTTATTGTTGTAAAATAAACACAAGCTCCGCGGTTGGAAAACTGAGTGGCATGCCGCCAAGCTCTCTGGGCAGCCCAAGAGCGCCAGAGGACGAAGGACACACATACATAAGAGGAGGAATGCTCGTAGCTGACTATGAATGCGTGCCGTCATTAATAATTCAACGCTTCACCAAAGCATTTAAGTCAAATCAAAATTAATCATACGCCACCGACGCCGACATAGGCGCCGACGCGACGTCGACGTTGGTGCTCATGCTGTCGTTGCCGCTGCCGTTGAATGCCGTTTGCGGCAACTCCAAAAACAATTTCACACTTGGCTCTTTGTGAAAATTTATGGCGCATTCACGCTCCTTTGCGTATGCAACAATTCATATCACTTTGTCTCTTATTTCTCGCATACACACACACACACGCACACGCATATATACACACACACACGCTCCCATCACGTGGCTTGGGCTTAGCTTTTTTTTATTATACTCTGTACATGAAATGTACAAGAGTATATTAGGTTTGCGGGAGCTGAAAAATGTAACAGGCAGAAGGAGGCGTGGCAGACCCCACAAAGTATATATTCTTGATCAGCATGACGAGACGAGTCGATCTAGCCCTGTCTGTCTGTCTGTCCGTCTGTCCGTCTGTCCGTCTGTCCGTCTGTCCGTCCGTATGAACACCTGGATCTCAGAGACTATAAGAGATAGAGACACCAAATTTTGCACGAAGATGCGTTATGTGTGTATTCTATACGAGTTTGTTTTATTTTTTTGATTTTCCCCCCCACTTCCCCCCTATGGGGGTTTTCCCGATTTTCCATTCGTATAATCGCCTATATCTCGGAGACTATAAGACCTAGGAACACCAAATTTTAGTCCCAGATGCCTTATGTGAATACGCAGAAAATGTATATTTTGGAATTCCCCTCCCTCCCCCCTCTACCCCGCAAATCGTAACTCCCGTAATTCTTGGAATTTCGAACTAAAATTTTGGAAATACCCCCAGTTAGTTATTATGTGTCCGTATGCCAAATTTCATTATGATAGACCGATTTAACAAGAAGTTATAGCCATAAATATATTTGCTGATGCAGCGCTGCTGCAGCGCTGCTCAAGCGCTGCCCGCGGCTGTTGTTGATGTTGCTGTTTGGTTGACTGCGAAAATGCTTACACAGACACGAATTGATGCGCATAGGCATACATACACTCACACAGACGCAATTGCTATGTAAATGTGCAATTATACACCCTTTACGTGAGTTCGAATACCGAGAGAGGTAAAATCGATCAAATTTTTTTTTTTATTTTCTTAATTTTTTTTATTTTCTATAATTATTGTAAACATATGTACAGAGTATTTCAAAGTCGGGACACCCGACTTTAGCTTTTTTACTTGTTTTATCACTAAAAAATTGACTCTGAGTTTATTATGATTGAACTGTTTCCATTTGGCATGTGGCACCCACACGGCATTAATATAATCCTTGCACAGGGACAATAGCAGGACCCAGGCACATGCACACAAGCAAATACACACTCCTGCCTATCTAGGCAGGGAGGCTTCATTTTGCATGCTACTCATACACTCACGCGCTTGCCTGACTGCAAGGAGATTAGTGAAGGCGAAGCTGACATCGCATTGTCCAGCCAACAGGAAAACTACTCAGAGCATTCGTATCCTTTCCAAGCAAAAGCAAAAGCAAGCTCAGCAATTCATTAATTACACAGCCCACTAAATATCGTATTAAATTTTGCCCAATTTTGTGCAATTCAGCTACATTTATTTTGTCATTGCCAAAGTGAGAAATTGAGATCAAGTGTCTCAACTAATAGAGGAAATTGATAGCAGTGGTAGCAAAGGTGCGTGTGTAGAGAGTATCGGTAATCGGATGAAATCAATTTAAATTGTTCACACCTAGTCTTTTGATTGGGGCAGGTGCGAAATCAAGATACAAGATAGCATACAATTATAATTACAAGTACGTATATAAGCAGACAGGCATTAATGCTTTAAATTGCCGTGCGAATGGATTCAACAAAATGTTGAAACCAATAAAATGAAGACAAATTAAGGCAGATTAGATGCAATAGTACATCTAAATAACCTAAAGTATATATACAATGTACACTTTTAATTGAAGGACATACATATATTTAAATGCAAAAAAACTTCAAAAATTATCAAATATAATTAACAATATAAAATAAGAACAAAAATATAAAATAATAATAAGAATTAAGGGTAAGGACAACGTGTAATAAACCTATAATAAAAATGGGAAGGGGGGAAATCAAACAAAAATTAAATCAAACTGAATTAAATACGCTCGAGCACATAAAAAGTCGCTATAAGCTGTTATAGATTTTGTGAATTGGAAGAATACAAAGACGAAGCTATGATTGTTCTATATACATACATAATGTTAAGGCAGTTCTTGTTTCTATTTAAACATATATTAATAGATGCTTAGACGATTTTAAACTGAAATGTATTTTGATGCCAATTTTAATTGCCAAATTATTTTCTTATCTTGAATAATTTCGCAATAGTCTGTGGATGTGCATTATTAATCCATTCGACATTTTAGAAGGTTCGAGTTTTTACTCCCGATTTTTTTAAACGATGTACAATGATAACTTATAATAGTTCGAGTGAAAAATGATATAAATAGTAAAAATATTGATATCTATATATTAGTTTTCTGACTAAGAAATAACGCCATAATACATGTACAAGTATATACATATCTTTAAATATACTTATAAGCAAAAGTAGTCTAACAAAACTGATTACTTCTGATATGGGTTGAAAGCACATCGATATTATCCTGTTAGATCGTTAAT
Organism: Scaptodrosophila lebanonensis; assembly: GCF_003285725.1. NCBI lineage: Eukaryota > Metazoa > Arthropoda > Insecta > Diptera > Drosophilidae > Scaptodrosophila > Scaptodrosophila lebanonensis. The sequence goes on along the minus strand of NW_022060599.1, from coordinate 454,091 downwards.
ATTGCTAAAAGTACCAGAAATATAAAAATTGCATACTTACGAGTAAATCAGTTGCAAACTTTACTAAATGTAACTGAATATAAAATTTATGAGCTGCACAACGAACTGGTTTGGTTGGACTTGTGTCACCTGGATATCTGTTTAGGTGCAGACGCTTGTCGGCGATTACTGTGCGCCCAGGGAGGCAGTTGATGTTTCTATCTGCACATTTATCTGTCTGGGCGCTGATGCGGAAATTTAGTTGCATGCCAGGCGCATGCTGCCTCCACACTCGCCAAGATGCACACAAAGGCAGTGGCAGAGGCATAGGCAGAGACAGAGACAGACACCCACAGCAACACACTACCACACCTTTGCACACATTACACACACACACACACACATACGCATCACCATACAAGCAAGCAAGCAAGAAAACACAAACAAACAAACAAACACACTAACATATAGCACATACTACATAGTCGCTTGTGACCGACTGGCTGCAGTCAACATTGATTTGCATGTTAACAGATGCCAGATCTGTTGTGCTGCGTCGCTCGAAGAGGGAAACATTAGTTGGAGGGAGGAATGGGGATTGGGAGGCGGGCTGGGGATTGGGACTGGGACTGGGGTTGCACACGAGCATCGCATATGAATGCTTTACATTTACTTAGGCCATGTGTCTGCATAAAAATCTATGAGCTTCATTTACAACACAAATCCATTTCAGCTTGGCTGCGTTTTGTACGATTTTTACATTCGTGCTGTTTGCCTTTGTTTGCAACTCTGTCGATGTATGTGTGTGTGTCTGTGTGTGTGTGTGGGTGTAGGTGTTGCTTTTAGCAACTGACAAGATTATTGAAAATAAGATTTGTGCTCCTCTACCAAATCAAGGGCGACTTGGGAAAAAATCGCAAATAGAAAAGTATTGGAAAATGCACAAACCGTAACGATTATGATGGCAAATGGACACTTCAAACTGGCCTTTTCACCAAAAATACTCATAGATAGTCGTCGACTAGATAAGATATTGCTTATTTGTCAGTTTTTGAACTTTGTGAGCCCAAACAAACAGTTGACAAACATTGATTGCTTTGTGCCAGCAACAGAATAATAATAAAATTTGGGAATCGGTCAAATAATTGGAGTGCACTTATTGCTCACTTATTGCAGCCTCTCTTATTAAGAGCTCTCCTCAAAACGTATCATACTTGTATATTTTTAGATATCGTGATTAAAAGTTCGCATTAAGTCTGGCTAGTGCCTCCACAAATATATATTCTTTGCCCTTGTTTTTTTTTTTTTTTGTTTACCTGAATAGCAAAAATAAGAAAATAAGATTTTTCTGAACATCGGCTTTAATACAAGAGTATTGTTTTGTTTAACGACGATTTTAGTTTTTAAACTAATATTAGTGTTTGTTTAAAGTATGCACACATCATAAAAATGAAATGCAATATAACTTCAAAGACAAATTAAATTTCATTCCTTCTTATTAATTAATAACAAATCAAACATTCGAATCCAATAAATAAATATTTAAAATATATATATATATATATATACTATATATATACACACATTGAAAGCATTTTTATGTAATCCATTTGAGTTTCTACTTGTATAATTTTTTCAAACAGTGATTACTTATTTTACATGGAAATTGCATCTATAACCATTATTTGTGTTGATTGTGTTACATGGGCGTTGGCGCGTGTTCGCGTGCATGTGCCTGTGCGTGTGCGTGTACGTGTATGGGTGCGTATGTGTGCGTGTGGATAAGGTTGCGGGTCGGGGTGTGGTCACGACACAGGGCAAATAATGTGATTTAATGCAATTCAATCAACAAGCAGCAAATCCACTGCATCGAAATCCAATTTGGTGGCCTGTGAGCTACGTGCGTACGAGGGTCCTTTCACAAATATCTTGCATTATCCGAAACATTTCTTGAAGCTGAAAATAAGAAGAGAGTAACAAGCTCGACAGTAAAACACGCTCAATCCAAAAGAACTTCCGCCACTATGTTAAAAGCGTTTTGATATGCGCTCATAACAGAAGCAACTCAAATAAACTCGCGCTGTCGAAGGACTAGAAAAGTATACATAGCAACATTTTGGTTAATGTGGGTCCTGCCATTTGGACATGACAAGATCGATTTGTCTGCTCATTCTGCTTAAAAATATTTATTTATATACTTAATGGGGTCGCAAATGCTTCTTCTGCCTCTTACATACTCTGCACAAATTTTAAAATTGAATTTTTTATTTGTTATGGAAAAAATAGCATTATTATGAAAAATAGCATTATTGCAAACATCTTTTATTGATTAATTCTTTTACTAATTTTATAATCTTCTTTTAACACAGAAATAATAATGGTGATGAAGGAAATTAGTAATAAATGTATATACTTATATACATATGTATTTTTTTCCATGCACAATTTGAAGAAATATAATGAAATGGGAATTAATGCATTGTTGAAACAATCAGCAAACGTAATTTTTAAAGAAGTCTTAAAAAATGTTTGTGATTGATCGCCAATAATCGACTAAAGATGAACAGATTTAACTAGGGGATCAGTGCTAAGTAAATGAGACATTTTATAGCAAGATATATAGTAGATAAGTGACTTAAGATAATAATAATAATAATCTTATTATCAGTCATGGTTCACTTCGAACTAAGAACAAAAGCGCTAGAAAATTCCCGTGTAAAGAATACAGGACCATTTTATAAAAAACGTTATTATATGGGATAACAATTTTGGCACAAAAACGATCAGTTGAAATGGTCTTTGAACAGATTTACTCTTCAGATCGGGAAATAAATAAATGGATAAATATATTAGGTCCTGATAGCTCGCGCACCAACTTAGTCCTAAAAGGCCCACTGGGAACCCCCTAGTTTTCACATATCTCCCTTAGATAATTGAGTAAAGGATGCTGTCACTTTTAGTGCAATGAATCGCAGCTTATTAAGTGGTGGGCAATGACAGAGAAGGTACTCTATCAGCTGCTTCAGATATTTTTAGATGGACTGTCAAGTCAGACAGCATGGTTGCCCACCACCTCCGAAACTCCAATCCATTTTAGTTTTAAGTCCCTAGTTGCTCTTTTGATCTCCAGAGTTGCAAAAGTCATGTATAGATAGAGATAAAACCACACCTTTTACATTTATTTTATGAGTTATTTCTAAACCAATGTACATACGAGTATGATCATAAAATAGTTGTGGCTATATATATATATTTATTATTTTTCCATCCTGTCCATATACTCACTGATCACACTTCGTGTGCGTGAGAGCGATATTTTTTTCTGGCAGGGCACGTGTGTAATGGCGCATTTTGTGGCATTTAACTTTGCAATTGACTGACAATCAATATCAGCTGCTATTTTCTTGCTTTCGCCTCGAAGCTTATCGGTGGACCATGGCAGCAGTAACATAATAAACAAGTTTAACTTTTTGCAACTTGCACGAGCGCCTCAGAATGTGCTTCAACGGCTGGCCGCCATGCTAAGCAACTGACCCGAAATATAAAAAATGAGAAACCCCAAAACTCTGTGTGGTGCCTGGAAAATGGGACCCAAGGGGACTTAAAGTTTTCCAAGTGCTGCTGTTTGTGCCGCCCCTGTCCCCGCCACTGTTACGGCTGCGGTTACTTGATGCTGCAGTTTTTTGGGTTTGCGGCCAAATTCAATTGTCGTGTTCATGGCCTGACTCACAATTACGAGTTGAAATTAAAAACTTTGTTGTTGCCAGGCTTAAAAACTATTTTGCGACAGCTAAGTGTGTCTGTGTGGGCGTATGGCATGTGGGTGTATGGCATTTATTTCAGGCTCTTCCCAGAAACTTTCATTTTCTCTTGGTCAGCTCTCTAGTAAAAAGTAAGTACTTGGGAGCAGCTCACGTTATGTGCTTAATGTACTTGGACAGAGAGTGTAGCTCTGGTTGCCTGTTGCCCTGGCAATTGACCAAAATTCAATTCGCAGAAGGCATGCAGGACGTGCGCCACAAAGTAGGCAACAAGTTTAAGTTCTTCTTCTTAAACTAGAGTATTGCATGTCAGGCTATATTTGGTTTCATTTATTTGTAAACTTTTCGTTCTTTTTCAAGTTTTGCAAGAAGAGCATTTTCATTTTTTTTTTTTTTTTTTTTTTTTGTTTAGCATTGCAGGAAACAAAGGAAAGGTAACTGTAGAGTTAGGGCAGCTAAATCGTCGTATAATAACATATATTGTAATTGTAAATATATATTTTATAATTAAAAATAATAATTTTCAAAATAATGAAAACTGTATAATGTAATAATGGTTTTTATTCAAAGTTATACAAAAGTGAATCTTTTGCTTTTTTCTCGAAGTATTTTTTTAGCATTAATTTTCGTTTTTATGTGGAATTCAAATTTTTAAAGTACGAATTAAACATATTTTTCTGTTTTCAAGGACACGTTCTAGAAAGCGGTGCAATAAACTTATTCCAATGTTCTTGCTACTGGTTAAAATATACACTTTTCGAAATAGATTTCCTACCCGTTTCAAGCGAAAGAAATTGCATAGCGATTATCTATCACCAAACCCTCTGGTTGACTGCTGAGTATTTACTGGATTTAATTTACCTTAATTAAGGATGACAAACCTCTTAAGACAGCAAATGTTCCCCTAAACCTTTAAGAGCGTCAATTTGTGTGACTTCAATGCCTGCATGTAGCTGTGGCCATTAGTTGTGGCTCTTTTAATAGCCAAGCGTTTTAAGGGACACACGTTTGAGTGTGATGATGATATGTAGCTTCTAGCATTTTCCTGCCGTCCGTCCTGTAAAGAATTGATTGATTAATTCATTGATGTCCAATCCTATTGAGTCCAGTCTGTCTATCGTGTATCGACTTGTCTGTGAATGAATGCCCTATAGAGGAGTATGCCAAGTATGTTGAGTGCCTTCTGCAACTGTGACCAATCGCCATATGCAATCAACGCATACCAGGCGTAACATCGTCTGCCTTTGGAGGCCAAGTGGCGAGCCAGCGAGCAAATTGAAAGTATGCAGCAAATACGCAGCCCTTTGGGTGGGCTGTATGTGTGTGTGTGTGTGTGTGTGTGTTTGTGCTTGGCAGTGAATGGTGTACATGTCATAGAAGCGGCCAGTGCTGACGGAAGCAAGCCGGAAGCAAGAACGGAAGCTAGTGAAATTCCTTACAATACTTCGACATTTGATTTCAGTATGCCACACACATACACACACGCACACATACATATTAATATGTATGGGTGGGTGTGGGAGTGTATTGCAGACATAGATTCCAATCGTTTGCCAGTCATTCAGAGCGCGGCCGTTCAAATACTACAACCTCAACTTTGTGGTCCTGTTTCGACATCTGCAATGAATTTGTTTTGCCAGGCTACGCCCAACGCCCACTTAACCGACCAACAGCCAAACCAGTCCAGTCCAGTCCAGTCCACTCCAACCAGTCTAAAGACGCGCCCACAAGCCTCCCGCTAACTAAGCACACTTTTCTTTCAATATATATTTATATATATAGTTGTGTGCGAGTATGTGTGTGCGGAAAATTCGCATTCCTTTGCCTGCGTTTCTATTTCATTTTTTCCCTCTGATTTTTTTTTTTCATATACTTATTTTGATTTTCTCATTTTCGCCCGTTCGTCGCAGTTGTGTCAGCCGGGGAGCCACTCGGGTCGGTTAGTACTTTCAATGGCACTTCGCCTAGGCATTTGTTGTTAAATCGATGTGATTTGAATGCTGTAATGATGTTGACGAAGACATGCGGTTCCCGTCTGGACAACCACATCACAGACTCTTTCGATTCATTTGAAGCTCTGCTCAAAGTTGCCAATAAATTTTGCACAGCAATGATTCATCATTTTGTTGTTGTGTTACACATTTTAGTCGACTCTGTTGCTCTTTTTGTGTGTGTGGGAGTGCGAGTGTGTTGTCTGATGTTCATGCGGACAGGATTGCGGTCGGCAATTCATTATCAAAACCACAACAATAAGGAAACAATTTACTTAAATTTTTCGACGGCAGCTAAATAGGAAGAACAAGATAAAGTGGCACTTCATTTAAATTTCAGGCAAACAATTTTGCAGCCACCCTTGTGGTCTGAAAATGGACTTTGACTTTTCAACGAGTATGTGAAAAGAGACACTCGCAAAAAAATACTGTACAACGTTCCCTGAATAACTAAACTAAACTATAAGCGAAGTATTGTAGCTTATTATACCAATAAGAATTTCCAATGCTGTGAAAACAAATCATAAGAAGTTATATTTTTAAAATACTTCATGTTAATATTTCGAATACAATTCTAAAAAGAAGCAACATATTTAAATGATTGTTTTAAATGTTTTAACTAAATTGAAAATGTACACATGTGTTTCAAAAAATGTTATTTCGTTGCAAAAGACCGAACATCAATTAGAAAAGGGAATGCTTATTAAAAGCGTCATTTATTTTAGCTACAGTCGTTACTTTATTTAGAAATACTTATATTTAGAAATACTACAATTCACCTAAAATTTCTCCAAGCCTTAAAGTATTGGCACCATGACTCTATAGATGATAGATGCTATGAATGTTGACCTAAAGCATGAGCTCTGTCTTTAGTGTAGTGTATTAAAAATTGTAGAAACAAATCCGCATAAAAAACTCAGAAATATTTGTTCACTTATCAATTTACATATTTTAAATAACGAACTTAATAAAAATAAGTTAGCAGAAGTGAATAAATTGCACAAGAAGTTGAACAACATTTGCGAGAATTTGTCTAGAGCTTGAACTTAGTTTTTTCTCTGACATTGGCGTCATCAACGCATGAACGTACTATTGTACTTATCTCTCCAAACTGTGGCACTGGGGCAACAATTTGTCCTTGTCTTACCCGGTAGCCAGTCAGTCAGCGGCAGAAACAATCGATATTCCAGGCTTAGAGGGAAACTCAGCCTTAAAAATGCGATTAAGTTTTATTGTATTCCAATCTCATTAACTTCTTTTATTATTATTTGTGTTTGGCTTGTTCTTCTTTATTTTTTTCCTTCTTGTTTTTGTTTTTACTCTTGTGCATCTTGTTCGCTGTTGTTTTTGTAGCTGCCCTTATTCTTGTCGTTCGTGCCATCTGTTTTTCCCCAATTCACGCGCATGGCGCTTGTCCCTTTTTTATGTCCATAGGAACATTCATGCATACGTACTTATACCCATGAATTGTTCAAAGAGGTATATTAAATCTGCAGATGTGTCTGTGAATTAAAAAAATAAAATAAATAAATAATATTATGCAGCTAATAACTGTTGTGTGCGTAAAACATTGGTTTATATTTATATTTTTGAAATTGATTTTTTATTGCAAATAACAGTTATTGGAAGTTAAAACAAATTTTTTAAGTACCTAGCTTATAGGTTTATTTGTGTTGCTTTAACGTTTTTAAACGTTGGCTTTGTTGGCTTTTTGCTGTTTGATTTTATATCATGCTAACACATTTTTGTGGATATAAAGATTCATATTTTTATTATTTGCAAACTAATCAATTTAAATAAATACAGAATTTGAAATATTAATAGAGACAGAAAATTAAAACAGTAAAGTAAATAGTTGGTAAGCTGTTATTTGTAATTTATAATGATTAAATAAATATTGTACGAGAATATGCAAAGTAAACATGTCGTTTTAAAAATAGTAGCACCGAATTCATATTTTGGTAAAATGAGTTTAATTTTATTCAAAATATTGACCACCTGATTCAATACGATCAAATAGAAATGAGTTGTGTTTTAGGACGTCGACTGGCGTGTCCTTCAGTATGGCGTCTAAAATGAATTCCTTTCATAGAAAAGGTAAACATACACGAAGCCAAATCAGGAGCTGGGACTCTTTGCCCTAATTTTTCCAAACAATTTTCGTTTTCGGCTCATCTGAGAGCTTCCAGTTGGTTTCAGGATCGTATTGAAAACCCCATTACTACTCACAATAATGTACAAAATGTTTTTGTTCTTCTTTTTTTACTTCTTAATGATGCCAATGAAATGTGCCACTCTGAGCATTTTTGGGTTATTAGTCAACTTGTAGGGCAGAAACGTATCTTTCACAGATCCAATTGATCGATCAAAGTGCTATGAAACGATTATTTGGGGATATTTAATTCCATTACACCTAATTTTACTTATAATTTTGGCTGATTTCCTGAATCGCGTATGCCACATGTAATCCGACGTCCATCCACCCGATTGGCATGCAATTTTGACGGATGTATCTAGCTAACGCATCACTATATAAGGCTTCTCTAGAAGAAGATATTTTACAATGCGACATCAATTAATTTATATTTTATTTTTATAACACCGTATGACTTCAAAATTAATTTGAATGAGTATTTACAAAATACTGCAGTGTGTGTAAAAGTCGTGTAATAATATGCCTATATATTTATAAATGTTGTTGTTGTTGCTGCTGCTGCTAACAGTCTGGATTGCTAACGGACTTGAGGGAGCAACTTGAGGGAGCGATGTCGGCTTTGGCATCACCAGCTGCGAGTTACCAATAATGCTTTGTGTTCAGACGTGTGTGTGTGTTTATCTGTATATATATATATATGTGTGTGTGTGTGAATGTTTTGTGTGGGTCTGGTGTCTGCCTGCAAATAAAATCGCATAAAATAAAGCAATATCCTTCACTTATTTGACATTTTGGGTAAACATTAATGAGGCTTGTTGCTGCTGCCTTCTCGGAGTTGAATAGAGGCGTGGGATTTCGGCATTTCGACATTTTGGCATTTCGTTGTCTCATTTCTGTGAGAACAAATCCGTTTTATCGGGCGTTTAAAATTCAATATATGCCAATACCATGATTAATGAGCAACAACCCACAAAACACAAATCAAAACTAAGCAGATTTACCACAAATGAAGGCCCAGACGAACTGGTCATTCATGCAAATTACTCCACAGGGCTTAGTAAGAGCAAGAATATGATTAAACAGTTGTTGCCGACTGCAACTACTTATCCAATTGACAGATACTAATTTAAATCTCCATAAAACTAAACTATTAAGTTTATTATGATTTTCCCATCTCATGCTTAATGTTATTCTTATGAGCTGTTGATTGTTTAGCAGAAACTGCCGAAAATAGAGTTTATTATTTAAAAGAGGCAATTTGAAAAACAAAATTGAACTGGCTTTAAAAAATAGGAATTACCAATAAAGCTCAATTATTTTTGTTTCAAAAATAATGATAGAAATAATTAAAAATAGCAACAATTCTGTATGGTTGAGGAGGTGAGAAATGAACGTAATCTACAAAAAAATTAATTGCAGTTAATAAACATTGTTTTAATCGAACTTAAATAACATAAAGTTTAAAATCAATGCCTAAAAATTGTTATGTACTTCATACATAGGTATTATCTGAGCTTAGAACAAAATAAAAGTCGTAGTATCAATGAACAATACCTGGAAAGATATTTTAATTCCATCAAAATAATGTTCTTTGTTCTTTACATGCCTGCACTGTATCAAACATTTAATATAAATTAAGTTTTGCTCAAAAGCTGGCCCCTCTACAGTAAAGAGTGTAGCATCTATCAATATCTATATTTTAAGCTGCATTGTTCAATAAGCGTATGCTTCGATTTTTCCGTATTTTATTTCGTTATGTTCGAAAGCGCCAAAATGCCTTGGAGCGAAAAATTCAATGCCGCATGCACTCTCTCTAAAAAGTAGTCGAGTATTGGTTAATAAAATACTTAGACTGTGTACGTTGTGGCTTACTGGAAAAGCCGATTACATTGTTGCCCCGGGGGGTAGAGCGCGAGTGCATCTTGTGGTTGCGACCTCCCTCCCCTGCCCCCCCTAGGCGCGTGTAAGTATGCTGCAAAACAGTGTCCTTCCCTCTGTCGGCATGCTGCGTACTGCCTGCATTGGACTTTGAAATATTTATAAATTTTCTATTGTTTATGCTCCAGACGTCATGCCATGAGCCTGACGCACTACGGCTTTATACTGTTTGCCCCAATCCCCCGGGTGCATTCGGAAAATCAGTGAACCATGTGCTTTGTTAGTTCTCAATCAAGATTTGTTTATCAATGTTGCAAGCAGTTGGCAATAAAAACGGAACAAAAAAAAAAAAGATGGCTATTACTAACATTATACGTCATTGGAAAACACAACGCATTGTCTGCACAGAGGGGAAAAAATAAGAGCAAAGAGCAGGGCATTGGACTGCGACCTACTTGGCAAGCGAAGCTGCCTGCCTGACTGGCTCCCTCATTCAATCTTTGTGGAACAGAGAAGTTAAAAACGCTGTTGGATTTCAAATACTTTTCACTTAATTGGATGGTTTTTGTGAAAAGATTTTTCGACAGCTGTTTAAAATGATGTATGTGAGCGTCCCGAGAGTGGCTTTAAACATCTAAGAACAAGAAAATAAAGCTCAAGTGATTTCTTACGAAAAGAAAGTAGTAATTGATTTAGGAATACCTTAATTTTTTGTTCTATCGCATGCACTAATCACAAGTAACTATAATTAAACAACAACCAAAGCAGTCTTCAGTTTCGATCTCTTTTGCAGTTTGGACTGAAAGTCAGGTGAAACAATATTGTCCGCATTTCCATCCATTCGTTTGAAACAATCATAAAATAAGAAAAACTACTCAGATTATATTGTATTGATCTTCAGATCTCATATTTTTATTATAGCTTCCTTTTGTGACGGTTTTCAATATTGTTTTTATAATTCTCAAGTTTAAACGATCAATTTATGTTGGTATTTGCATTGGCCTGTGTGGTATTTATTTTTAATTTTCGAAATCTAATCTAGCTTTTAAATAAAAGGTGGAAAATATTTTGCATATTTATACATGGTGTACGAGCTTGTGTGTATGTCCTATTCATTTATTTTTTAAATTTTAAGTACGATTGTCTGCTAAAAAAAAGCAAATAAAATTGTTATACATTTGAATAATTGAAAGTTTTTTTTGTCGTGTTACGTTTTCTTTCGGGTGTATTTATTTTGACACATGGATAGGAAAATATGAGACATGACCATTTCTATTCTGATGATTTATTTCCTAAATGCAATTGCGTGGTGCCTTCCCATGGATATTTCTGTTTGTTGGCATCAACGATGAACGCCTCGCGCGATTTGTTGACCGATTTTCACGTTAGAAGATTATTCATTGCTTTTTAAAACCTTAGTACGATTGTATGCGATGTGGACACTATGATATATTTGATATTACTAAACTATATGAACTAGGACACAAATTTGTGGGTTGGTTTAACAAAACATACGTGAAACTGCCATATGACCATTAACTGAAGTGTATAGAAATCAACGCTCTGTTATTTTATTGCGCCATCGGCAAACATTGTCCACCATAAGGCATTGAACTTGCTACCGTTTGCGTACATGCCACACACACTTTTGTGCATACAAATGTACATACATATATGTATATACAAGCACGCTGTTCAACTGGCATTTGGCCAGATTGTCATTGTGGCTGCTGCAGTATGCGCTTAGTTGTTTTTTTCTTGTTCGGAATTATGGCACGAAATATGAACTAAAAATGGCCGACATCCAGGCTGCTGTTTTCACTGCGCTGGCTGCGAGTCACGCTCAACTTGCGGCCTTGCCTCTCATAAAACTGGGTAATGGCCTTTTGACCTCTGGCCATGGCAAGCGATTTGCGATTTCTCTGCTTTCCAATTTTTAATTGATGCCGCATGCATTTAGGCGCACAAATTTGCACGGTCGCCCAAGCAATGGCTTTGTTTTTTCGTTTATTTTCTCTCTCCATCTCCCCGCTACTTGGTTTGATTGCAGTGTAGGGTATCTAGCACTTAATACCTTTAATAAGGAAGCGACTCAATAAATGATGCTTATGAAGTTGAATTTTATTTCAAGAACATTATTAAATCGGCTCTAAAGTAAAGGTATTACCAGCCTGAAGTTGTTGTGGAGCGCCTTGTGGGGCCCGTCGAGGACTCGGTGGATGAAATTGTCGTAGTGCTCGAGCTGTTTGACATATAGTACACCTGGCCGGTACCGTCCACGTAGCTCCCATCCGATTGTTGGCTGAGCGAGATTTGACCGGGGCCGTAACCTGATGAGACGTTGATCGGTGTAAGTATGTGCTGACCATTGGGATATGTTTGCATTTGATAGGGACGGCCGTTGATTGTGTACAGCGATGTGTGCGATACACGCTTACCGTTCACATAGCTGGAGCTTTGCCCGTATCCAACAGAGTATTGAGCCATTGGGGGGCCATTGTAGGTGCTGCCATCATTGCCCCACTGAGTTTGAGTGTTACCGTTCCATGTTCCAGGTCCTCTCATATCGCCTCCCATTGGAAAGTCCATACCGTTACCACCCATGCCTCCTCGTCCCATCATATTGTTTCCCATGCCATTTCCACCCATGCCATTGCCACCCATTCTATTTCCACCCATACCATTTCCACCCATTCCGTTTCCACCCATACCGCCTCGGCCACCCGTTTGCTGTCCCATACCATTTCCTCCCATTCCGCCTCGACCACCCATTTGATTTCCCATTCCGTTGCCTCCACCCCCCATGCCGCCACGTCCACCCATCTGATTATTCATGCCGTTTCCGCCCATTCCTCCTTGACCACCCATTTGATTTCCCATGCCATTTCCCCGCATTCCATTCCCCATACCTCCACCGCCCATGCCACCACGCCCACCCATCTGATTATTCATACCATTTCCGCCCATTCCACCTCGACCACCCATCTGATTATTCATACCATTTCCACCCATTCCACCTCGACCACCCATTTGACCACCCATTGCATTTCCACCCATTCCATTTCCTCCCGCACCCCCTCGCCCACCCATTTGCTGCCCCATTCCATTTCCACCCATACCTCCTCGCCCACCCATTTGCTGACCCATTCCGTTTCCACCCATTCCACCGCGTCCACCCATTTGTTGTCCCATACCCGTACCGCCAGCTTGACGTTTTCGGCGCTCCTTAGTGATATCTGAAAATTGGAGAAGAGCTCCCGTATACAGATGTGTATAGCATGTTTTTACTTCGAGAATTACATTTTATTATTACTTATTACACAAACAAACATTGAAGTGTGATAGGATTGGGACCACCTACTTATCCATAATAGTTGTAATCGTTATAATAGTTGTTGCCATAGTTATTGCCATAATTATTGCCATAGTTATTCCCATAGTTATTCCCATAGTTATTGCCATAAGTGTTATAGTTGTTGTAATCGGGAATTGGTCTCCAAGTAGTCGTAAAGTATGGATTGGTGGGATAGAGGCCACCAGGCCCGTAGTATGAGTTAGGAGGTACTGATTGGGTATTGCCCGTGCCAACAGGTAGAATTACTAAGGGCTTAATAATAACTTGCGTGCCTGTACCCCCACCCATGGCATAACCAGGACCAGCAGGAACCATGGGCACAATTGGCATTGGTGCTGGTGGTGGCGCTGGTACCGGCACGGGAACGGGTACTGGAATGGGTCGGCCTGGCGGAGGCTGTGGCATTGGTGCCGGATAAATAATGCGTGGGGGTGGCATTGGTACTGGAACCGGTGGCGGGACCGGGACCGGACCCGGACCGGGCAATATAATTTGGCGTGCTGTAACATTATGACTTTCAGATGCAGATGAGGCGGACACGGACGTGTTGTTCGTTGTGCTTGCTAAGCGAACGGGGTCTAAAGATTCATTTGGGGCTGTAATGGTAAATCAAAAGAAGAAGAAGAGAAACTTTTCACAACTGAGAATAACAGACAAAGAAAACTTGTTTGCACATATGGAAATTTAGCTATATTGAGGTTCTGTGCTGCTACTAGAACCGGAATTGGCGCCGGAAAAAGGCAAATTTACATTGATATAGTACGAATAGTAGTTGGGTGGATTATTTTGGTTCAATCGTGCTGCATTTGGATTGTTGGGATTGTAGTAGTTTGGATAATTTTGATTATTCGGATAATTTGGATAAGCATATGTGTAGGCTTGACCGCCGTACATATAACCCGGATAGGCAGCGCTAAAAGACAGATATGGTTGAGCTTGCCGTTGGCGCTGGGGCTGGCGCTGATTTACTACCAATGGATTTCGGGCCTGCGGCTGCTGTGGTGGTACCGGATAGTACACTATCTGCGGAGAGCGCCGCTGACGCTTTCGTAATACGTAAAAACCATGATCACGGCCGGAAGTGATAGAAGAAGGTGGTGCCCGTGCTGGTGAATAGAAGAAGCAGAAACACGAAAACTTGTGTTACGAGTTTTGCCACTAAATTTGAATATATAGCAAATAATTGTTCGTCGCTGTGGGTGTGGCGGACGGCGAGAGCGGATAACGCTGTTGACCGTAGAAGCCGGTACCTGGATAGCTAGCAGGCGCACCCAACTGAGGGTAGCAGTTGAAGTAGCAGGGAGGGGTGGGCGGCACCAGTTGCGGTGCAGCACGAGCTCTTGTAGAGACCCCCGGAACTGAGGCTATAGATCCGCCACTACTGAGTCCACCAGATATAGGCATATAGCTTGGTATATAACCAGGATACCCCGACATTTGTCCTGGCATTTGGCCAGGCATTTGGCCAGGCATTCGGCCGGGCATTTGGCCGGGCATTTGGCCGGGCATTTGGCCAGGCATTTGCCCCTGCATTGGTATGGAACCTGGTAGTTGGCCCTGCATGGGTATGGAACCCGGCATTTGCCCCTGCATTGGTATAGAACCTGGCATTTGACCCGGCATGGGTATGGACCCCGGCATTTGTCCCTGCATTTGTATAGAACCTGGCATTTGGCCCTGCATTTGTATAGAACCTGGCATTTGGCCCTGCATGGGTATGGAGCCCGGCATTTGTCCCTGCATAGGTATGTATCCCGGAACATAAGATCGCCGTGATCCATCTTGGACAACGACGTAAACATTTGATTGTCGTTGACGGGCATATGGGGTTCCAACTTTCAAGGGAGCTTGCTCTGACTTAACAATGGGGTCTACAGGGGACTTATTGAAACCGGTTATTATTTCGAAGTCACTGTCCATGTTACTGTCCTCGTTCCCATTCCCAGGCCTATCGTTTATGTGCATTTGATTGGCATTGGTGCTGATGCTAGTGCTGGACATAAGGCTATGGGTGAGACTATTGCCTATTGTGGATGTGGTGTCAATGATGAAATCGTTTGGAATTGCTTGTAGTTGTGGTTGTTGTGGCGTGGGTAGCAGCTGTAGCTCGCTCTGATCTGAAACGGATCAGTGAGAAAAGGCAGTCAGGATCAGGGCGAGTCTCCGCAAAGCAATAATGCGTTCAGGCATACGATACTGACATTGAAGAACTCAATAACTCTATTTTAAGAATTGCTAAATGATTTCTAATGTCTCTAGATTTTAGTTTTGGGAAGTTGATCACCTATCGGTATGGCATGAACGCAGTACGGAAAAGTCGATGGGTTGTCGTGTGTACCAGATAGAGTCGCTATGGTGGTAGCTGGGCAACTGAATTTGGGGTGATCTAATGGTAGTGAGGTTTACGAACCTGCGCCCGTTAGCCGCTCCTGCTCGGAACGTTTGGCACACATGGGAAACTTTCCGCAATTGCCATCGATCTGCTGATCGGCAGGACAAGGTGTACTCGAGATAATGCAACGCTCGTCCGATTCACAGGATATATCGTGACAGCTTTGTCCGTACTCTGCATTGTAATTCGTAAATTTGTTTAATTTGTATTTCTAACGAACGTGCAACTTACTTCTGTAAGCGCCGACATCGCGTGACGAAGCAATGCCGATGATGGCCAACACCAAGCAGGCACGAACAGACATTATATATAAATTTCTCAAAAATAGTATATAACTCCTTATTAGATACACAGATCCTTTTTTTTTGGCGTGTGGTAATTAACAAAAAAAATTACAAAAAAAAGAATTCGCACCGGAGCAAGTCTTTGTCGCACTATTTTCCAAACTGACTCTTCAAACTGAGGCACAGAACAGTTTTATATCATTTGAGTTCTTTCATGGTTGAACATATTATTTAATTGCTTGCATTAGCCTAATGTGCAAATCGGGCGCCGACACTGCGGAAGCAAACTGTCGACCAAAATAGAAAATATTGCATTGGAAAATTTAATTTGTATTTCACTGATAAATGACTGATAGTCATGGACTATTTGACTTGGGCTTGAAGAGCAAATAAAATAATGGTATTATTTAGAGCTCTAATTGAATGTTATGATGCGCAATTCTCACAAACAGACATACAGACAAACACTAAAATCTATTTATGTACACATATAGTATGTATGCTTTTGTCTGAATGAGGCGCATAAATGGCAGGGCAATAATTTGAACGAACTTGAACCCACAAAACGTTAAACGATTAATTTAATTGTTCAAGAAATGTCGAGCGATAAAAGTGTAGATTCAATTATTGGCTTCAATTATGTATTTAGCAGGGAATGTATTATTCAAAACAAATACTAAATAGTGTTTGCAATATTATTGCAATCGTTTTTATTATTCTTTCTATCTAATATGTTTGAAGTTTCGTTAATTCTATTCCTAATTTTCCTCTTTTTTTATAAATGTATTGTAATAAACATATAGTATAAGTAGTACATAAGAAGTATGTGTTTAAGTTAAAACCATTAACTCGCAGTGTTCAGAAAAGTGTGTTGTCCATCAGCAAAAACGAAAAAAGACAAATTGCACATTTTTTGCATGTTTGACCTTTTATTAACTTACAGCCAACTATGGCCTTGATTTATAATTGTTGGACCGAGAAATGTGACATTATCTAGAGCCGATTTACTTTTGTCACCCTTAACCACTGTAGTCGTAGTCATGGGGAATCGATTAAAGGTGACATGATCTTTGGCCTGTCTGTCATAAAATTTGCATACCTTGCCATTTTCGATAATTAGAGCTAGTTCAATACAATTTGAAATGAAAGCTCTTTCCGACCCTGCTCCAGCTGTCAAGGCTCACAGGACAATGCCAACGACAACGACAAGACCAATGACAAGCACAACGATGATAGCAATCAAGGACATGCACATGCATACAAACATTTGCAGACCTACCTTCTATATAATGTACATAATGATACATCTGTATCGTTTGAATGAGGGACACGCTGTTTTTGAAAGGCTCTTCAAAAAAAAAAAAAAAAAAAGAAAAGAAGGAAAGAACAACGAAACGAAAAACAAAAACAGAAGCTGACAAACAGCAGGCTGCGACGAAATGCGTGATGGGCTCAACTTTTGCGAAACTGGAAATCACAGTGGCATTTAATGCGTTGCGTGCGGGCACGCACACACACATCCACACACACGCACACACACACACAAGCACTTGTGGCAAGGCAGCTGCGCCTAATGTGTATGCAACAGCCTCGTATAGTATAGTCGCTGAATTCGCACTATGGATGAAATTCAAAGAAGGAGTGGCATAAACAGGAAATTTAAATTAAAAGTTCTTTTTAATTGAAGCTCAACAAACTATCTATTTTCATTGATAACTATGGTCAGACATGCAAATAGTTTGTATTCGAATTTTTCAACTGGCTTACCATTATGTGATGTTATATCAGGCGTAAAGCCATGTCTACTTCTCCAATAAATCTGTTCCAGTGGAGAATTATTTTATATTTTGGTAACTTAGCATGCAAATTATTTTTACGCCTGAATGTACAATATTTTATTTTATTAAATTTTTTATTATTAAACATTTTTTTTCCATTTATTTTAATACTGATTTACAAGTATGTAATGGTGTTAATATTATTTCAGACTTAATAATAGAGTTCACGTCTTCTCTATAGTTTGGCGAATTTGCTTGCACATTTTTTTGTTTGTACTTTGTACTGTGATTGTTTTTCTGTATGCTTAATAGGCAGAGTTCGAGACTACAGGCTCTATCATCAGTTATTTTTAAATAACACATGTAGTATTTCACAACGCATTTAATCCTCAAATCATGCCCAATCGGAAAATGGGAATACAAAAAAGTCACATACAGGGGATCAGGATGACATTGGTAAACTACGAAAACAAAACCATTTATAACGAGAACATATTTTTAACGAATAAAAGTTGCTACAATAGTTTTCAACTGAAATATTTGGTTTTGAAATTAATGTAAATGTTTAAGCCACGGAAAATGAGATAACGAACTGCGCATTGTAATTTTTTGTCCGTTCAACTTGCGAAGCTTAAAATAGCAAACTAACATAGGTATTATGGCAAAACAGATTAAAAGATTTCCACAATTTCAGCCAAGTTTTAGAGAGCGAATGGTGTTAACAAAATTAATTATTTCCACTGTATCGGATGGCGGAGTGAGTTCTGTTACATTTACAAAGTTGCGGATGGGCGGATGAGTGGAGGTGTCTATAGTATGGAAGTGGAGTTCCGAATGTACTTTAGCAAATAAATTAACCAACCAAGTTGAAACTTTTACGCTAACACACTCACGTACATCAGTGTTACGTGGAAATGGAGACAGTATTGCCAAACAAAAAATAAAAGATGAAGGAAAGGAAGAAGAAAATTAAGCTGTAACGGGCTTGAAGATGTGCAGATGTTGGAATTCAAGGGCACAATTCAATTAATTATTTTCGAATTGAACGTAAAATATCAAAAGCGATTTTTAATTCATGGCCATAATATCATTAAATTAATCACGCACAGGCCTACGCCTACAAACAGAGGAGTTGTGGCGTTTAGCTCAGACTCGGTAAGTTGCCTTCATCCCCTCAATGGGAATCAGTACGTGTGAGTGCCTGCGGAAACGGAAACAGCGTGGAAATCGGAGACATGGCGTCAACGTCAATGTTTAACAGCAACAACAGCAATATGAGAGACCAACAACCATAGCAGCAGGCAATGAAAAGCTGAACACCGCACCGCCAAGCAGCATTCATCATCACCTATACACACACCTTTCAGATAGTCAAGGCGAGTCGGCAGCCATCTAGGAACGTTGTCAACGTAGCCGTCAAGCTTGTCATAAGCAGCCGCAAAGCCGACTCCGTTGTCATGCCCCCGCCCCAACAATCACCGCCCCCATCCCGTCCAATCTCATGCTAACAAAATTACAGTAACATGAGCAGCATCAGCAACACTGTTGCTGTTGTTATTGCCTTCTGGATAACTGGCTTACGACACGCACCCACACACATACAAATACATTGGTATTCTATATATACGCATATAGATATATTCATACTTTGCCTGTTGTTGTTAATGCAGTCATGAAATTTACCTAATCTTCCACTTAGGTACAATTAACGTTGATAACATCGTGCGTGTATGTACTTGGGGAAGCACGAGTACATATGTAGCCATAAAAGGCATGCAAATCTTATTCGACTTATTTTAAAAATATACCTAACAGACACTCTGGATAGACTGCTCGTACTTAGAGCGATGTGTGGGCTTTCCTTTGAGACTTTATTTAAAAGCCATGGCCATGTAACTAAAGCGAATTTGTTCTCACAGGAACACTAAAATTACTGTGACTTCATTATTTGGTATTATCACGATTATCACAATATTGGTATCTTTTCCATCTTCGTTTTTTCTTCTCTTCATTGCAAAGCAGCCCGCAGCTTAGTTATAAAAAAATGAACAAGGTTTCAGTTTACAAATTCTTATTACATACATTTAAACATATATAAATGCCGGCTTATCTAAAGTTTTACGATCTAGTGCTGTATGAATCAAATAAACCAGGGGCTACAACCATTATAAGTCTTATTACAAAAAAAAGTACAAAATAATGATTATTTTTGACAATTTAACCAAACATCTTTTTTTTAGCAAAAAAAAAAATAAAACTCATAAAATAATGATTATTCTTTAAGTTTTATTTTTTGATCAAATAAAAAAATTAAATTATAAATTTTGTTTCTTTGGATATAAATAATTATTCCCTATGAAAAACGCAAGGACAATTAAAACTTGATTTTAGATTTGATCAAAAAATGTAACGTAAAGAATAATCATTGTTTTACGAGTTTTAATTTTTTATTTTAAGTTGTAAAGTATAACTCAAATTAATGACTATGTTGTGAGAGAAAATGAAATGAAAATGAACATTTCTAATCATGGAAGAATAGTGGCACTTATAATCCTCGTTTTCTAAAAGCTATAAGTGAATGTTTTTTTTTTTTTTGCTTTAAAAAACAAAATAATTTTTTGCGGTCCCTGAAATAAACATTAAAAATAAATCTTCCTCTAAAATATTAACTGATTTCTTGATAGCAATAATTTCTGGAAAATGGCGCTAATAACATTCATTTCCATTTCATTTTCAGCTAAAAGGTTGTTAGTTATGCAAATTTTAAATGGGCTTATTAGCATTGAATTAAAAATGTAAATCAAGAAATTATCAGTTAATCGCTTGAAATAAATTAAAGAGCCATTATATACAATTCAGATTATTTATGAGCCCTGGGTGTTGAAAACTTGCACACCAAAGGACATGTACCCTTCAGTGAATGCGATTTAATGTATTTATATGCAGCATTTGCAAATTAAGACACCGAGTAGAATGTAGAGCGCACATTTTTGAAGCAAGGAATGTAAACAAGTTCAACTGTGAGTCATAAAATGAAATGCAACCGGGTGGCTGCCAGATTCATTCCACATGCATTAACCTTATGAAAGCAATACGATTTGAGCAACATTATTAAATACTTAGTGAATGCAATTGAATTATAAGTAAATAATTTTTTTTAAGTACTAAATGGGTTGTACTATTCCGAGCACAGGCACCGACTCCGATCAATTTGGATTGCATGAATGCTGAAGAAAATTGAGTGATTTTCCCATTTATCAACTGTTGGAGACACACGCTGCATGATTAATGCGGAGTAGCAAAAGACTGCAGCGGCCCACGCAGCACGCAGCACAAAAAGCAGCTGCAATTAACTTGCCGATAAGTGTGCACGGCACCAGAAGAAAATTCCAGGAACAGTAGCATTAGCAGGACCAGAGTAACATGAGCATAAGCTTAAGCTGATACAGAAGTAATAGGAGTAGGAGTGGTCCAAGTGCTGCGCCAAATTGTGTACATCAATCACGGGAAGCCAGCGAGCATGAAGCGGCACACGGCGTATGCGTGATAATAACACACGATAAATAGCACAGGCCAACATCATTTTAATTTCAAAAATGGGCGTCCAATTCCAAAGTCAAAAGGACAGACGGGTACTTTTGAAAGTTAATCCAAAATTGGACTTATTTTTTTGAGTCAACAAATCATATAGAAAAGTTGTTTATATAAATAAAGAAGAATGTTAAGTTATACATCAAATATCCTGTAACTTGCCGTGTAGTGTAATTCAACGCATGCTCCCAACAATGACGATGAAGCCAAAGACGTGGCTGATGTTGACGAGCTGCCGTTATTTGTTGTCTCTATTTAAAGGGAACTGGGTGGGTATGTGGGTGTATTTCGTCTGTATATGTGGGTGTGCGTATATATTTGCTCATTATTTACTGCCTGACCATGTAGCCAGCATTGTTATGGTTGTTGCTGTAAGGAAATGGCACAGGTTGTCGGCACAGGATGTCATTATGGCCAGCATGAGTGCCATCCTAATTATATATTAGTTAGATATCTTACTACGTTAGCAGTGTTAAACGACATTGGAGGCTTGTCAATGACATCGTTAGGAAGTTACTGACACACAGCAGGTGTTTATGCGGAACCCAGAGTAGAAACTGTCCCACAACACACCGAAGCAAAAATGCAACTCAATATGGAGCTGTTATTTGAGTTAAAATGAAAAGCCGATTTCGGTGTTGTAGCTAAAATATTGTATAAGACGCTGCTAGCAAAACAACTGTGCAGATTTACAGACACTGCTCTCAAGCCCCAGTAGCAACATCAGCACGGGCTATGGCTGTGGCAGTGGCCGTGGCAACATCGCCTTGTCATTTTAGGCTTGGTAAACGGCTCTTCTGACTCTCAGCCATCTTGCCTGGAGTTATGTGCAAACATTTTTTTTTTTTTTTTGCTTATTCCTGTGCTTTTTTCGTAACGCGTCAGACGAGGAAGCACTTTTATGCCACTTCCTGTGCTCAGGGCTGCAGAATTGACAGAGAAATGAAAGCGACGCAGTTCGTAAGCTTATACATGCATACATACATGTGGCAACTAGAACTCCCATAAAGCATAAAGCATTACAAAGCAAATCAACATACACATGTCTGCACTCCCACTGCTCATAACAAAGAAGATTATTTCGAGCCAAAAATATGAAAGTGTAAATGCAACTCTAAAAAAGTTGCAGCTAGAAATCTCTGTCAATGGTCTGCCACCATCTCATGTATTTGTGGTTGATTTGTTGGTTCAAGTTTTACGAATTTGTTGCTAGCAGCTCCAAAATAAGTATTATTATTTATTAAAGGTAAACCGAAGGAGGGCTACAACTAAAAATTTCGAATGTCAGGGCTCAATTGTGGTATAGTCTCAAGAAGTGCATGGTTGCATTGTAGATTGATTAGCTTCCCTTTCATTTTTAAAGAAGAAACGTTTGGATTCTTATCGATTTCACAATAACAAGTGTACTAAAAAATCGATAAAGAACTAGTGTTGAAAAAAGCCGTATTTGTGCTTCCTTATTATTTTATGAAGCCTACAACAAGCAGCTCATGAGAATTTGGTTGTTAGCAAATCATTTCCATTTGACTTCATACTTTCTTCATAGGTGTATGTGTGAAAATTTAAAGAAATTTTCGAATTAAAAATAAGAAATTAATTTTTGTTTTCGTCGAAAATAAAATTTATACCGAAAGAAACCTATTCCTAATATATAGTTTCTGCAATGATGTCCGTTGCGAGTGAAATTGTGCGTCTGCAGAAGTCTCTGGTCAAGGTGTGGCCGGATATGAACGGCAAGAAGAAAAAACGTACAATGAAACTCCTAAGGACGCTGGAAACTTATCGCATGAGTTTTGATATATTGATCCAGACCCGCATCGGCATCACTGTCAATATACTGCGAAAGTGCAGCAAAGACAATGAGATAGCATTGCTGGGCAGATCGCTGATCAGAACCTGGAAATACTGTGTGCCAATCGAGCTGCGTAACCGCTGGAAAGCAGATATTGGTAAGCCATTGTTAGGGCCGCGTATTCTACATAGCGAAATCAATTGGAAGCGCTGC
The DNA here is from genome assembly GCF_003285725.1 of Scaptodrosophila lebanonensis. Classification (NCBI taxonomy): domain Eukaryota; kingdom Metazoa; phylum Arthropoda; class Insecta; order Diptera; family Drosophilidae; genus Scaptodrosophila; species Scaptodrosophila lebanonensis. The sequence goes on along the minus strand of NW_022060599.1, from coordinate 430,922 downwards.
CTCCCACAATGCGTACGGAAGTTGTGGAAAACCCGCATTATGGGTGAGAAGGAAAAGAAAGACAAAAAGCGCAAGAAGGGCAAGAAGGCAAGAGTTAGGAAGTCAAATGGTTTCCATTCGCCCGGCAGCGGCATTTTGTGTTCATCATCCGACGAAGGCTATTGGAAGCCCATCATAAAAGCAAAAATGGCCAAAAACCGCATCGGTGTTGGTACTTTTGAAGATGGTAGTGCATACGAGAATTGGAAACGGCGCCAGCCGTACTCGGACTCAATTCGCAAGAATGTTCCCTGTAGGTCAGGCTTGGCCGCAAACAATGAAAAGAGGAACAAGCCAAGCAACAAATGGAACTCACGTCCATTCCCCGAGAGACCAATCGTGACAAAGGGAACATACAAGCCCTATGCAATACTACGCGGCTATAAGAATGGCACCGGCAGCGGCGCATTGAGTAAGGCTTATGAAAAGGTCACCAAATCGATCAACAAATACAATGCACGTTTAGCCACTGCCAAGAATGCTCACTTGGAGCGTGGTTTACCCAAATCGGAGCCAAGAACTAATCAGAATGCTATCAGTGCCAAAGACCTCGGTAAGTCGAGTGTAGGTGAAACGAAATTATTCAGTTGCTTTACTTCCCATTCGTCGTTAACAGACAATGGCCAACGCCAGCCCAGGGCCAAGCCCAACGTCGCCCCATCCAGCCTGTCTTCTACTGATAATAATAAACAGGAAAGAAAGATTTCCAGTTACATACCGAAAACTGAGTTCCCGCCAAGCCATGTGACCGATCCTATGCGCTTGAAATGTTTGAATATGTTAAACAATTCGTTAAAAATTGACGAAGTGCCTGAGGGTTGTGCCGAGCCCGAAGAATTGACAATTCAGCTAGAACAGCAGATTTTCGATCAGTTCAAAAATACTGGTATGAACTATAAGAATCGTGTACGTTCCCGTTCAGCAAATCTGAAGGACTTGAAGAATCCAACGCTGCGTGGCAATTTCCTCTGCGGCTTCATATCTGCAGAGGAATTGGCAAAAATGTCACCCGAGGAGATGGCCAGCGATGAGATGAAGAGCCTGCGCCGTTCATTTGCCATAGAGGCCATGAGCGATGCTCAGCTGACCACCAACCAGGGCACCCACACCGAAATGCTTAAGTGTGGCAAATGCAAGAAACGCAATTGCACTTACAACCAATTGCAGACCCGATCGGCCGACGAGCCGATGACTACCTTTGTCCACTGCAATGAGTGCGGCAACCGCTGGAAGTTTTCCTAATTCCCGAATTGACCTCATCAGAGAGCATACATAAATATACTAAGTAGCACACCTATGTGTCCGCAATAATTTGTCCGCATTTCTGATTCAAATTCCCCCCTCGTCCATTAAATAAACACAATTACACAAAAAGCATGCGATGTGCAGTTTTATTTTTGGGTATTGGGTGCCTTAAGTTGTTAAGTTCTAATCTAAAACCAAGAAGGAGCCTGACTTTTACAGAGTCTGGCCTTCACGGTAATTAGTGGAGCTCTGATTTTAGTTCCCGCTCTACACATCGGTACAAACAAAACGAAAATATGGCCGAATTATATCTATGGGAATTAGGAATATTAATCAGTTTCTCTTAAATTGTGTGTTGTATGAAGTGTTTTGTTGGATTCTTTAAGATTTGTTAGCATACTTTTCTGCATCCCTGATCTGGCCGTGAACCCCAGTTCCCCTTTGTGGCACACACACACACAACTATTTGATGAGTGTCTTGCGTGCTTTGTTTGTTTTGTGCTGAGACATGCAGTTCGTCGTGTCTTTTGCAAATCGCTTTGTCATCAACACCTGTAAGACTGGCTGGCTGGCTGACTGGCTGGCTGGCTGGCTGACTGGCTGGCTGGCTGGCTGACCGGGCCAGAGGCTTAACGGACTGCCCGCCCCGCAACCCCACAACAGAGGCCTTCCCATTCTGATTGCCAACCATCGATTTGTAGAAGGTTTGGGACTCCTCTTTCCATCACATTAGCATTGATATGTTTGCTCAGCTCCCGCGTCAATGCCAGACCGCATGTTTGCTTATTTGATTCGCGTATTTTGGGAAGGGCGGTTCGGGCGCTCTGCTGAATTGTTTGCATATTTCGTATGCGAATTTATGTATATGCGATAGGGTTTGTGAGTCTGTGCAAGCGAACAGGAACAGTCAACATGTCATGGGGCTGAGAATTTTCCAATCGTTTTCCTTATTTGCCTGTTGCTTTCATCTTCTTATATAGCCAAGAAATATATTGGTATTTTGGCAAATTTGATCATGAAATTGAATATTTTCCGATTCCGCACTGTCATATCCATTTATCATTCCAGAAAACACGTCTTTCAGTCACAAAATGGTGTTTGCAATTAAGCAGAAAAATAACAAAGGCAGCTGACATTAATCAATTGAATAATGAAATATGTAAATACATGGGGAAGTGTTATTCATTGTGCTTGGATTAAAAAAAGGTTTGGCATTGAATTGTAATTTCAAACGAAACGTGCCACATCCGAACAGGATTATCCGATTTCACATATCACAATTCTTTTGTAAAATTAATTCCTGATAGCTGCTGCAACACAATATTTAAAACGACAATAAATAGCTATGGCAAAATAGTTATATCGGCTTTTGCCATTCATTAGCAGGCAGTCTCATTTTTTGTAAATTTTAATTTCATCACCTGGCATTTTTTCTTACACATATGAACGAAATTTGTGTCCTAAGAGGGAGCAGTTTCCTAAACACTGTCTGGTAAGACAGGAAGAATACATAAGAGAAAATTTTTTTGAAAACATCTACAGAATCTAGGGATAAAATTGAGAAAATGTATTGTCAGGTAGCTAGTATTAGGGTTCGCAGAAATTGCTCGTTCCTTAAAAGTATGTTATGAAAACGTTCCAACTCTGTAAAGTGCACATAGATATTTTCAATCTAAATTCTATATACATCTTGTATAATTTTAAGAACCTGAGGGATGTCAATACTCGCACAAAAATGTTCCTCTTTTTATGCATGCAGTATGCTTTTTTTAAATGCTTTCAAATCTCAATATAATAATTGTAATGTGGTCGTGGTTGTCCATTTTTGGTTTGCCTTCGATTTGCGAATTTGAGATACTAAAAGAAGAAATTTTTTTTAAATTGACACAACCGTAAAGGTGCATCTTTAATGGATATGCCTTCACAAATAACGTTGCTGGTGGCCATTAGAGCCCAAGTGTTTGGCTCGCTTGACTTCAGGCCGCGCTCAGGTAATGGCGAATACACGATTCACATTATATACGAGTATGTGTGTGTGTGTGTGTGTGTGTAGACCTGCGTAGCGATAGCAAACAATTCTTAGACGCCCACGTGCAACTTCATTGAACAGGAAACTCGTAAAAATTGCGACCCCAAACATATACATATACATAAACATATACACACTCACACACACACATATATAACGAGGGCCAACATAAAAGCACAATTTGGCACCGTTTGGTTTTTGGCTGGTTGGGGCAGGATTAGGATTTCGCATACTTAAGGCAAAAAAACTAATGCGGGGTTAAGTCAAAAGGGCGGGCATATAGCATCATGCCCTCCAGCAATGAGCGGGAGGTAACGAAAAAGAAAGTAGATGGAGGCAGATGGCACTCAACAGTGATGGGAAACCAACACATCGATGTCGCCAAAAAGTGCTTAGAAATGGGATCAACTAAAACAAAAAGAATATGTTTGAAAAATATATAATTGTTATTATTATTATCCTAAGTGGAACAATAATGTTGATTACTAAACATTTTCTAGGCACTCTGAATATTGTTGAGCTGCTGAATAATTTGATTTGATTCCCTTTAACATTTTATTAATAGAAACAATAATAATAAATCTATCTTAAATTATAACAGTATTAATACTAATCATTTAAAAATTGAAGAGACCATTTGCATCTTACTTGAAATGATATTTCGGCCGATAGATGGACTGGGAGTTATGCGATGTAGTGAAAACTTTTTGATGAAACTTCAGGTTAGAGTGAGCGACTAGAAAATAAAATTAAGACCCTGGTAGCGTGGCTTTAAATCCATGTTAGCTTATAGTATTAACGTTAAGCTAGCTCTATAAATAAATAAAATAAAATTATAAATTTGGCTACCAATTCGTAACAAACAAAATGAAATAAAATTATAAATTTGATTACCATTTCGTAACAAACAAAATAGTTTCAGGTACTTATTTATATTAAGTTTTGCACAAAACTATAACTGCTATATTGAGTAAATTTTAATTAAATAAGGCACTATGAGTAAACAAAACTATTGTGTTGAAAAGTTTCGGAAAACACTTTATCTTCATAAAACAAATCAAGTTTTTAATTTGAAAAATGAACAATTTCTATGCAATTACTTGAAATTAAAATACGCATTGTATGGTAAATAGTATTAGTGCTATTATTTTAGGTCGTACATCTGGATATGTTGATTTATTTGATTTTTTTTTTGGCAAACTACGTACAATAACCATTTGCCTTCAGTGCGATGTATTATCTATATGAATCGGTTTTTGTATGACTTGGAATTGACACCACTAGGACGTACTACTTACATGCAGGGAAGCATGTGACTTGGGCTCCCAGCTGCTGTAGTTGTTGTTTTTATTGTTGATGATGTTGTTCTTGCTCTCTTGCCACTTGAAAGTTTTTTAATATTAACCCATTTGGCTGTGGATTTTATTTTGCATTTCGCTTACCTGTTGGCAGCATTTAAACGACACTAGGTGGAAGCCAACTCGCCAAAAATGAAGTCGTTCTTGTGCTGGCGCCACAGTTCTCCATGTCCCCCATGTTTCTACTTTCTTGTTATTTTTTCTTTGCTTTTTCTTTTCGCGCACACCCGTTACCAATACATATACACGCGTGTAGTATGTATACACACGTATAAACACGACATACACATACTATATATATATATTGCAATGCTGTCACGTCCCCGTGGCCTTCGATGCGTACACTGTGCCCATTTGTGACCGACCCAATGACTCCAATGTGCAGGGCACACAGACTCGATGGCGTCGAGAGTTTCCAGTTGTGGCAGGCGCCAAAAAGTAGGCGGTTCAATGCACCGAGGACGCTGAGGACGTTGATGACGATGACGATGCCGCTGACGACTACAATGACTATGATTATGACTATGACGATATACTGGTAACCTGGCTATGTGCCCCACATACCCATAGTTGACCGGCGCTGGCTGTTCGCCACTTCCAATGCCGCCATTCTTCACTTGCTAGGAAATTGTTGGAGGTTGGCATATTATTATTTTCGCATACCAATCTGGACAAATATTTTTGTTGGAGGAATGTTCGATATTCTTTTCCTTCCCCAACTCCCCCCACCATCTTAGCTGGGATGCCAAACATGTTTAGTCATGTTCAGTGTTGCGACGGAAAGCAGCTGGTTCGTCTTTGGGGGGTTGGGGTGATGTGGGAGGTGGGAAGCTGGGAAGCTGGTACGCACATTTTTATACCTATGAGTATTACGGGCGTCTATGTTGGATTTCCCCTCCAAAAAGCTGCGCTTACATAAACTTATTCAGCGAAAGTTTATGTTGAGTGCAAGGCTAAAAGCTTGCTAACAATTATTTGGATCGTGTCTGTACTGCAAAGAAAGCTTTTACCTAAAAAAAACCGTTGCTGTTTGAATGCATAATTTAAGCTTTCAGAAAGGTTCAGTTTTTTAAAATTAAATATCCCGATCTGTTGTATATAATCTATAAATTATGGCTGTGATTTGAAATGATTTTTTGAATTTTTATTGAAGAGTTTTCTGAAGAAGAGAGAATACTTTTAAAGAAAAAAATTGTTTTTGAATGCCGAATTTCAAAGAGCCGTGTCAAAAACCTAACCCCGAGAAGCAGTTACAAAGCTCGGACTGAGTGTAATTATGAAGAAGCAGTTTTAAGCACCACTGAGTATGCTTTCTTTGTGATTTGGGCGTATTAATCCCTTATTTGATAACAAAGAAAAATTGTTAAGTTTCAATTTTAAACATAAACTAAAAAAAAAGCTTCGTTATAAATTAAAGGGGTTAATATATAATAGAAAAAGGTGGTAATATTTTAAAGAAGAACTTTAAATATTCTATTTTAAAATAACATTATCTTATTATCCGTGTTCTAACGCTATAGCACTCTCCAGAATATTTTGAGGAGCTATCAAAACATACAAGTACAATATATTAGAGCATTTTGATTTGCAATGTACATATTTCCAAAACAAATATAGAAAAAGTTCTAACATCCTTTTAAATAAATTCACTAATCAGTTTTAGTACAAAAGAGCTTCTGGACCAGATATTTACTCTTACAGATACAGAATAAATGCTTACAGACAATAATCAATTGATCGCTGATTTATACTTGTAATGATGGCTTTCGTACATCCTTATTACTGAATTTGTTGAAACGAAAACTTCATATACACCCTTAAAATACTTGTAAATAATTTAATCAGATAATAACCCACAATTACTGAAATCATTTTCCCCCACTTAAGGGCTGCACATGTTGCTAAAAATATTGTGCCGTTAGTTTAAGCAGTTTTTTAAAAATAAGCATATATGCAGAATAATTTATTTAAAAAGCCGCTAGATTTATTTAAATCATTGAATTACAGGCTTCTTTTAATGCTATTCTGATGACTGTTTTATACAAGTAATATCTCAAGACACTCAAGCTGACTGTATAGTTGTTTAAAAAATTTGTTGAAATAAAAATAACATCACCAGCACATTAAAAACAGATACATTTTTATTGAGTTAATAGTGGTGTGTGAGTAATTTCGTGCTTATGTTAATGCCTTCTTCAGCTCAGCCTGCATCTGCGTCGAGGTGTCGAACGAAGCTACTGCCAATTGCCATTTTGAGCCACCGTTGGGGGCCTAAGTAAACAATTTGCTGCTGCAGTTTGATGGCGACTCACCCACGAAAGAGGCGAAGATGCAACTGCAACTGCAACTACGTCGCTTATGTAATGCGTTGCACATTTCGTATACGAGTATTTTCCTCGATCCCAAGTGCCGCTTCAGCTCAGCATAAATAAATAAATACTGAAATGCTTAAGACAAGGCGAAATCAAAAATGCAGATTCACGTTGCAAAAGAGGCAGGTTAAGCCGCCCATTAGCTAAACACTTCAAGCACTGCTTAGATGGAGATGAAGCAATAAAAAAAGGCAGCGGGACGAGGCTTCGGTGAAAACAGCCAGAGAGTTTAGACTCGCTAAGCAGGCGATCGAGCCGGAAAAAAAGCAACAACTTGGTGTTGTCATTGCAAGCCATAGTTGTTGATGCCAACGACAGCAGATGCCAGTTTTGGTTAAGGCTCGTATCGTTTTTAGCCGCCAATGCACCGAAGATGCGACGGCCAGGTCGGGCGTGCTGGCTGGTTGCCTACCGGCCTGCCGGCCTGTTGGCCTGCCATAGCCACAGCTTACATTGTCATCGTGACGTCGTTGGTGGCAGCCTGGCGTCTTGGTGTTGCATGTTGCATAGTATTCTGTGGCAATGTTTGCACATGTGCGCCTGGGAAGCAAACATTGACAATTCACAGTTTCGCATAAAATTTATCGCTCTTGTCACAATTCTCACTCATAAGCTAGATAGCATCCAATTTTGTTTATATATTTTTAATATATTTTTAAATTTTTTTTATGTATTTTGTTTCATATATTTTTATATTTTTTAATATATATATATATTTTTTTTTTTAATTATGTACCTTCATTTAAACAATTTATTTTTAACTAAAGAATCTATATTTTAGTTGTTTTCCAGATGGAATCAGAATCGTTCAGAATCAGTTCTTTATTTGTAAATTCAAAAAAAAACATTAAATTTCTTAAGGAACTTAGCTTGAAAGCGATTGGCGGAAAGTAAACTAAATATTTATAAGATCACAGATCACTTACCCACTATTTAGTTCTTGGCTAACAGATCAGCAATCTTGATTCTCTGATTCCCGAACTTCATGCTCCTCAAAAGCTCATAATTTTATAGCTTTAGTTATATACGATCGTACGAGAAGTTTTCGGGCTTGAGGTTCCGCTTACGCCGATCAATTTGTATTTGACTCAGAATTGCAACTGTCGACCTATTTGTTGTTTTTTTGGTAAAGAATTTGTGCCAAACTTGGTCAGAGAGATAGACTATGGCTGTTCAGCGATCGAGTGTCCAATGCTTTTGGCACTTTGCACCTGTCGGCCGGTCGCTTGGTCGGTTGGTTGGTCGCTCGGTCGATCGGTCAGTGGTCAGTGGTCATTGGCCGGCCATACATACAAAGATATACGTTCGAGTTCGATCGGTTTGTCCGCCGGTATCGTTTGATCGCACGCTTCGGCCTGCATTGGTGTTTTTATTTCTTTTCTTTTTTTGTATTTTTTTTTTCTTGCATTCACCTGAGCTGCACTCAGAGAGACTCACACTCACACTTACATTCATAAGCTCATGATCGTTTCGAATCAAGCGCTAAACAAATTAATGACGCGAATTGTGCATAAAATATCACGAGACAGCTACAGGCGAACCGCGAACGCCAAGACGTCTAGACATGACCGCCGGGCGGCTGTTGTAGTTGTTGTTGCTTCTCGTTGCCGGTTCGGGTTCGTCGGTCGATCGGTCCACTTGTCCATTGGTTCATTGGTCCATCGGTCGCGGGCATTTTTGTTCCTCGGCGTTTTGGAGCATTGGTCAATACTACTACTACTATGTTGACCATTTGCATGCACAGTGGGCCGGCATAATGTTAATTTACCGTTGCTTGCCAGCAACTACAACAGCGACAGACAGACAGACAGACAGACTCTCTGACTTACTGAAAGACAACAAGAGGCTGCTTTGAAATGTGCAATATTTCTGCTATTGAACAAATATTTTTGTTATTGCCATGTACGCAAAATTTTGTCATGTATTGTATTTTGCATACACCTAGCATACATATGGCTGGGAGCGTGTATAAATCTGTGTCTGTATGCGCGTGTGTGCTTGGAAAACATTTTTCCTAGCCACTTTTGTGTGTTAGTGACAGGTAACAGGTTCTTAATTTTGGACGTGTGAGTTTTAATTATATTTTTGGTTGATTTCTGTTTGTGCTGTTGTGTGTGTTGGTGTTTCTTATTTTTTTTTTTTTTTTTTCTTGGCAAGGGTCTTGAGCATACGCTTTTAATTGCTTGGCACCAGCCACCAACCACCAACCACCATTCACTTTTGGCCAGACCTGTGCCTGCCATCATTGCCGCTGTTGTTGAGGATCCTTTTGCAATCATTCGTTTGGCTTGTCTTTTTATTGCCCAAGCACAGATGTTAAGTACTGTGTATAAGTCTAGTGCCTAACTCCTAACTGCTGCCGTCTGTTCTTCTCGACTCCTTAGCTCCAACTTAATTAAACTGCCGCTGCCGCCTGCCGCCTGCCTCTGTCGGATTTTTGGCTTTTTGGCTGTTTAGCTTTTGGCTTTTTGCCTGCTCAGGCTGTCGGCAATCACTTAATTTACATTCGCATTCAAGTTATCAGTCAGAAAACATGCAGAAAATTGACGCTTCAGTATTAAGCTAGATGAGTAGACGACAGGCATTCAGGTAGTCAGGCAGCCAGCAGTCAGCAGGCAGTCAGGCAGTCATCACGACAATTGCAATTTATTTGGCAAAGTGAGCGTTGTACGTTGTCGTAGTCGTTGTGGCTTAGATTTCTGTCTCTTCTTCGGATGCTGTTGCTGGTTCAAGTCACCTTGCAGACTCGTTAGGCAGTTGCTGCGCTTCGAGTAAGCGTTGCGAGTGGAACCCTCTTGACCCTTGACTGCTTGACTTGGTCTGCACGCCAAGCTAAGCTGCAGAGTGAGAGAAGATGGACATGTTATTCAAACATACTGTCATACTTATGCAATTCAAAGAAATACTCGTATGCCTGTGGCAGTCATCAAAAAAATTGATATGTTCGCGCAATTTCCAGTCAAAATATGTTATGCGGATTCGAGTAAGCAAATCATATTTCCCAATAAAAGAAAATAAAGTAATCAAAGATTGATTCAATTGTGTATTTCTACTTTAGATTGTAAAGCGGACTTCATTCTAATCTTCTACATTATAATTCTTAATAAACAATTAGATAACATATTGTAATATAGTGAGTCATTAATAAACTGAACTAATACTACACATACTACTAATACAAATTGTTTTAGCTCCGATTCTTATAGTATAGTTTGCAGCAAGCATGATCCATAATTCTAGTATCCATTCGTGTTATGAATTCAAAGAATTCGATGGTCACTCGAGAGATTATATGGAAATTGCTATATTAGTCCTCTCAGCAATTGGCAACATGGTCCCATGTTTGAGCTCATATTTATGTTTTAAGATTCACACATTACCCTAATTAACATAATTAGTTAGCTTTAATCATTTCAAATGGTCATAAATATTATTAAAGAATTGTATGACACTGTAATGCATATCCTAATATATATGCATATTTGTATATATTGTATACGGAAGATGTCCGTCCGTTTATTGATGCTTTCTTTTTTGCTGTTATCCTAATTACAATGCATTGGTTTGTGCTGTGTTTGTGTCTGAAATCCCTATTATTATTTGCTTGTATGGGTGTTCTTTCCTGAACTGGAAATCTCTTATTAATAGTAGGCCGTGGTCTAAACGAGTTGGCTTTTTGGAATGATTTGCCATAATCGTTTTGTTTAATAATTTTATCGCAGGGTTGCTTCGAAACGAAGTTACCTTACATAGTTTTTCTTTGAAAATAAATTCTTACGCATCAATGTAGCCTGGCGTTAGTTTCTTTTTGGCTGTCAGATTGTTGGATTAGTTTCGAGTAACAGCATATCAAAATTTCAGATGTTAAAATTGTTACGAACAGGCAAACACACAATTCTCGAAAAAAATTTTACAAAAATACATAAAAATTCTCTTTCGCTTTTTTCGGCTAAATTCAAAGTGGCGCATTGCAAAAATAGTTGATTCAACGTTTTAGGTGAGCATTATATTGGACGCTGTCTGCTGGCAGCGATATTTAATGGCATTTCCCTATTCCTCTAATATTGTACCCGAAGTGGCTGCGACTGGCAATTGATAGAGAAGTCGAATTCCGCCACTTCGGCAATATGTTCAGGTGCAGTTCGTTACTATTATCCTCTAAGTGACCAGCGAAAAAGCGAGTCGTGGGTCGAGTCTGGCAGAGGGCCCCACAGCTCAAACGACAACTAGATTTAGTTTAGAATTTTAATTTTCTGATAGCCCCACGAGATGGGTAAGAAGGGTGGAAAGAAGGGTAAAAAGAAGGGGAAAAAGGGAAAGAAGAAGCCTTCGGTAGCAGCAGCGCCAGTGGCTGTCGAAGCACCACCATGTCCACCATGCCCGGAAAAGCCCAAGGAGCTGCAGCCCCTAGACCCCTGCCCGGAATCGACGGGACCGCACGATGTTGTGCGCGCCCAACCCAATCACTATCCTGCCCTATTACGAATACCCGAGACAATGGCAGTGGTTGGCTCCGAGAACGGATGTTACGACAGCATCTGTAAATTGCTGCGCGCCGGTTTCCGATGTGCCGAACGCGTCTTTGTGATGGCGCCGTGGGGCAACTATGTGGTCTTTCGGTATCACAACAACACCGACTTCATCTACTTCCTATTCGATGGCTGCACCTGCGATGTAAATCGCTTCCGCTATCTGGACCTTAGCTGTGGCACAGCTGGCTTTCTCTTCTTCGACAACCTCCACGACGTCATCAGCTACATCATTCAGTCGCGCAAGACACGTCTCTATCTGGAGAATCTCAACAAAATAGCCATTGACCAGATCGTGGAGGAATATGGCGCCGTCACATACACTCAGAAGGCGAAGTGTATGCGATTCGCTTAGGCAGACCAAAGAAAAATCTTCCAACTAAGACTAAGAGAGGAAATGGAAAGACAATCGATGAGATGGAGGTGCCGGCTGGTGGGTGCGCAGCAAGTTCCTGATGGTGTGGCCCCTGTCAGGAGTTTGTATTGACTCAGCTGTATGGATTTCTGAATCATGTAAACGATCATATATATATGTATATATATATATATATATAGATATTTTGGCAATCGAAATTAAATGGCTTATAAATTTAATATTCAACTCATGCAATTGTTTTATTTATTGAATAATATTCGATTTGAGTTACTTTGCATGACAACTTTTACGAAATGAGAAAAAAAAGTGCAGAGTAAATTTTTATTTGACAATCCATAAATATTAATTGTATGCAGAATTTCTCCACAGAAATTATCCGAAATCCTTTCCAGTTGTTCCAGCTTGTTTGATTATATATACATATTATCAGAAATATTCATTTAGTAGTAGTAATATAGTTTATTTTAATGCTTTTTCGCAAATCCATTTGCTTTTTCCCTTCAAAAACACTTTTTTTCTTTCTAAAAAGAGCTAAAAGGCACCATCACAGTTTTTCAGTTCGTGCGTTTCATTTTATTTGTGGGAAGTTTTCTCCGATACAATATTTATCGAAATCACGTTTACGAATCAAATCGATAGCTGAATTGATAACAAAACATCAGCAACACAAGCGATTTTCGATAGAGGTCCCTAAAATTCTGGAATGAACTCTAATTACGAAGAATATGTTGTAAAATTGTATGGCCAAATTGATTATTTAATTGCTTAGTAAACACCAATGTCGAAGCTGATACTACAATAATAATAAAAAATAAATAATGTACTATAGGGTAATCAAAATCTTTCGATATCACAGAAATCATTTGATGATGCTTATGTTTAAACGATGCGACGAAAAAGCATGGACGCGATTGACATATCTCTTGTTCATCTGCGTCGTATTGCTCCTGATCCGGGACAAAACGTTCATCAGGGTGGGTGGGATTTGTCCATCTTCATCGCAATGTATGCGTGGATATGGACGTCCGCACTGTCGGGGTTGTATGTGGTACGCATAGGCTCGGAGTCGGCTTAGACCGTGCCCAACTCCTGCATTCTACTAGCCATAAAACTAAAGCTATCATCGTTTTCATTGTACACCATAAAGACAGTATAGCAATATACCTTACTATCTTGCATATAACATTTCCGTAGCTCATGGACGTCATGATCAAACTGGGTGTAAAAAAAAAAAAACTTGTAGTGACTAGGGATTAGTTTTTAGTGACTCTAATTGCTCTTAACATAATTAAACTATTCCTGCTGTCTTCAGGCACATCATCAATAATCTTTTCAGGTTCTTGGCACTAGGAATAGGAGGCGACTGCAAGCTAAGTTTGTTTCTAACAGCGACATTTTTCTTGATCCGTGTAATGCTTTTGGTTGAAGTTTTCAAACGCAAATTGTTTACCGAAAAATAGTTTCTGAAGCTTACAAATATTTACCGAAATTGTAAAACAAATACAAACTGGCTAGAACGGAAAACTAGATGCAAAAGAAAAAACTGTAAAACACCAAAGAACTCAAAGGCAGTGACTGGTGGGTTAAAACTAAAACGAAAGAAATGTCAACAATATTTGAACAATGTGGGAAAAAAAACGATTCCGAGAGCCGAATATTTTCCCAAGAGGTAATGCATTACAAAGGATTAATTAAAAATTGCTTACAAAAGTCCTTTGCTGGATCCAATACCGCAACAAGATGAATCGAATTAGGTTTCTAGTGAGAGTTGTAAAGTTTTACGGGCAAAGAGCGAAGAAATATCTCTGCAGTACATTTGTTTTGCTATTCTACGGATTACAGAAAAGAAGCTTACTGAACTATTTTAAGTTGGTTATATCCTTTGCGATCGAAATTTAAAGTTAAAGATTGTTGCATGTTTCTGCTGAGATCGGGCATGTTCGAGTATTTAAATGCATAGACGACGAGTTGGCTGAATCGTGTTAATAAACAAGACATAACAAACGACAGACATAAAAACCAAATACTGTAAATTAAGTTAAACATTTGGAGCATGTTCAGTGGCAGTCACATTAACATTATCAACGACAAGCTCAGAGCTTCAATGTCTTCGATGTGCCCGTTGTTGAAAGTCAACAGGCAACAGTCAATAGACAACAGTCAACAGCCAAAAAGTAATACCCAAGCTCAAGTGGCAGACCAGCAGCAAAGGAAAAACATAACCTCAAGATCTTGAATGTTGCGAGCAGAAACAACAACGACAACGATAACAACAGCAACAGTAACAGCAACAGCAACAGCAACAACCACAGCAACAATTCAAAGTGAAGCAATTGATTTTGAGCTCGTTAATTAAAACAACAATCGCTGCAATGTGGCAGGTAGGTAGGCAAGCAGGCAGGCAGTCAGGCAGCCAGGCAGCCTTACAGCCAACACTTGAGCTAGTTAATCGCGCTGTCAAGAGCTGCACTTGAGGCTGTGCCGCGCCATGAGTCAGTCAGTCAGTCAGCCAGCCAGTCTGTCAGTCAGTCAAACATTCAAACAGCCATATAGTCATACTACAAGTATAATGATACCATCAGCCATTCAGACAGACTGTGTGTAATTGAGAAGAACTTGATTTTGATTTCATTTTGGCTCATCTCACATGTGGGTTGCAACTCTATTTAGTTATGCGCGCACATACACATATCTTAATATATGCAAATATAATTATATATGTATACTTGTATATAGCTGTACTAGCAGCTACGCATGCATTTCAATTTGCAAATCATTTGGCAGTTGTTTGCGTCGCACTGCGGCCCACGCATTTATGTCAACAGACTCACTACTCGAAGCAGCGGTGAAGTTGTCTGTAGTTTTTTTTGTTGATCTTTTTCTGTTTTATGTTGCTACGCAGTTAATTGTGCAATAAAAAAAATAAAAATGAGCAATGAGTGCGCTCGTTGTCCAGTCTGTTACTTTTTTTTATAGCCATCATCACATCGTTGTGTCCAAATGGCGCATAAATTTAAATTTGCTGCTGTTGTTATTGCCGCTCTTGCTGCTGCCGTCATTGTTGGTTTATTCTAAGCCATGTTGCAAGTCTCACGTCTAGACCGAGAGAGGCGAGTGAACTGATCGCTATGACACGCATACAAAGAAGGTGCTTGGGAATTAAATAAATCCAATTTGTGTGTGTATGCGGGGGCTGGCGTGGAAATTGACGATGTCTTTATGATTGAGTGGTAACGGTTCTAGCGGAAAATAAAGCGAATCAAACCACAGGGGATATAAAAAATCTATGATTAAATATCAAGAATCTACTAAGTCATTAAATGTGCATTATTTTCTATCCTGATATAACTAAGATATCTTCGTAATGCTTGCAGAAGTTGAAGTGCTAAAAAGGTAGCAAAGCAAAAGTCACGCTATATTTTTTAATGAAATCTACCCTCAGCTCAGAATGTCTCTTCACGACTTTGTCGTATAATAAAGGTCTTTCAGAGCCGCCGGCAAGATCTTGAGAATAAACTACTTACTACTTCCTTGGCCTCTACATATGCAACTAGAATAAAACATTGTCGCGTATAGCGAAGAAACGGCATACACTGATTATCTTAAATTTTAAATCGATAATAGGTCGCAGAACTTTATTGACATACCTTGACCAATTGGACAAGGGCAATTAGTGTGGTTTGGTGTAGTGTACAATTGCTTACTCAGAATGTTGTAGAATTTGGAGCAAATACTTCGGATGATGGGTAATTCAAAGTACAGGGATGGATCATTTGTGAGTTGATGTGGGGCAGGCACGAGCATATAGCAGACGAGTATATTAGATTTATGGGTTTTATCACTGAAGGTCTACCGTCTTGGTAAATGCCATTTAACCGCACAAAACGATGGGCCGTTAGCTGTGGCAACTGTTGGCAAACTACACGCATACTCGTAGAGCATTGTCTATGTTGCTAGCTAGATATTAATTTAAATCAAGTTATAATTTTACGCATTTGCCCGACCACCACACATTAAACAATGCCACGTTTTATTGCCATAACAACTTAAACGGAAGTTCATTAGGCCTTATGTGCAGATCTAACCTAATGATGAGTTTTGAGTTGAGTTGAGTTGAGTCGAGTCGAGTCGAGCGGCACGCAAAAACGAAAAGCATGCAAACCAATAAAAGATTTAATGGCAGTTGCCACGGCTACCGAAGTTGCTCTTAAACTATTTAAACGACCGACTTACCGCACGCAGCATTCTGTTTCCTCTCATAACTACGAGTATATCTGTATGTATATACATATACATATTTGGTGGACTATATGCGAGCGTGTCTGTTAGTCAGTCGGAAAGCATCGGCGACGCATGCACGCAACATTACGCCATTGTCCCAAATCTTCAAGTTTATCTGCTTGCCCAATAATTCGACGGTAGTTGGATTTATGTGCAGGCGCATATTAAATAAATAATAGCAAGAAAAAAAATGTGTAACCGCTGCGAACCAAACACGAGCTGCTGCCTCCTATAAGAGTTGCAGCAACAGCAACAGCAACAGCGGCGGCAAGGCAGCTCCGATAAAAATGGCAAATATTTACGCAAAAGCCCATGTACACACACATATACATATATATACTTGTATATATATATGCATACATCTAACACACAATAGGTACGTACATAAAGGCTAAGACTTTGAAATGCAAACAAAGCCAAACAATACGAGCAACAGCTAAAAACTAAAGGCAAATAACGTGCGACATTACTAGGTTCAAAAATCTCGATAAGCAACGTGCTGGCCACGACGACAACGACGACGACGACGACGACGAGTACAACTACAACTACAAGTATGACTATGCCTATAACTATGACTATGACGTTGCAGACAGTAAGCGAGCTATTGCTGGTTTGCTATACGAGTATGAAGAGCATGCCAATGTGCCATGTGGCATGCAACAACGGGGCGGCTTGCTTGCCGATTGTCAAAGAGTGTCGTTGCATGTGACGCGCACATAAATAGCCCGACACATTCGATGAATGACCCAATCATTCAGGCACGCAGTTAAAGGGGGCCCATGAGCCCCTCAATTCCCCCCTCCTTCTTTCTCCCAAAGGCGATGGTTTCGTTTTTTTTATTTGAATTACAGCTGTCTTATTAACATAACATTTTAAGCATTAGAACTCACAGAAGTCATAGAAATTGAAAGGGCACCATACATAAAACCATTGAGAGAAAAATGTCTAATAGCGAATACCACTTGGTGGGGGATTTTATTTGCCGATTCACAGCACAGAGTAGTCAGAGACGCTATAAGACCTAACAAAAAATAACACAACACAAAATTAAAAACAAATTAAAATAATAATAAATAAATATATTAATAATAATAAAAAATTAATAATAATTAAAATGTATAATAAGTTTACTTTCTGCAAACAGTTTCCAGTTAATATGAAATATACATATTAATTGATTAAGCTGTTAATTAAACGTTAATTGTTTCTGCAAATAATGTTGCTTTCCTATAAGACGAGCAAACATTTTCCTGCAAAGAAACAAAAGAAACCTTAAAAAGGGTTAAAACATTTCTGAATAGCTACTTTTATACAAAAAAGCTTAAACTTATTTTTTTCAGATTAAAGAGCTTTCTTTTGTTGTGTGATAGGATAATCAATTTATTACTTTATTTCAAGGTCAAAAAACAATTACCAAAAAAATCTTGTTCACAGTAAAGGATTTAATTAATTTAATTAAAGAAACGGCTGGTTTCCAACATGTGTTAGCTCGCACATTGAACAAAAGGCAATGCAAATGGTTTAAATAATTTTCCAACACAAAAATATGATCATGCTTGTTACAAATTTAGGTGGATCGTTACTACTATAATTGTTTTAAAACTATTTGATTTCTACCATCGGTTCGCAGCTCTAAGACAAACTTTTTTCAAATAAGCGTTATAAATTGGAATTATGATAAGAACAACCAATCTTTGGATACTCTACATGGCTTGTGGAAACAGAGAGAAAATATCTACATGGGTAGGAAACAAACATATTCCCCCTTTTAAGAATTTGTTAGCTACAACCTAGCAGACATCAATATGAACTGAATAGTTAAGCGTACAAGCTAGTTCGATTCCACGTTCCATTGCGGGGCAGCTGTAAAGTTTGCTTCGACATTTTCGTATTCGTCAATGCCTAATGATTTTCAATTGTTTGCTCAAGCATTTGCCGTTACGTTCATTTGTTATGCAAATTTATGCAGCTATTTCCCTTTTTGCTTGGCCGACTGACTCAGACTGACTACAAAAAGATATCGTCATCACTGACGGCAGCAGTTGCGGCAACGCCATGTCCTTGACACGTGCAACACTCGCATAAGTCAAACAAATGCTTTGATTTTTGTACGGAAATAATGTTGCAACATTTGGCGCCGTCAATCTGCCAGTTCGGTCATTCATTCATGCAGTCAGTCAGTCAGTTATTGGGAGCGTTAAGGTGTTATGGAATGTGGCATGCCACATGCGCAATTGTTTAAGCCCAAAATTATAATAATAATGGAGAGAAATATGTAGTTGTGTGGCAGAAATTCTTGCAAGTTCGTTTCCTAAGTCTTTCGTTGCGTTGGCGTTGCGGGCGCATGAATAGTCTGTCTGTTGAGGCATTTATAATTTGCTTCCTACTCAGCTTATAAACACTCGCAGACACATACACACACATACTCACACACACACACACGCATATAAACACACATACACATGTATAGCAATAGCCATTCAGCCAGTCTGTCAGCCAGCCGGGCGGCCTACAATTGCTTCCTTATTTATGCAGACAAATATGTACAAAGAAAAGCAAAAACAGCAACAAACACACCTAACAAATTTTGCGCACCTTGGTTTGCGTGCGTTGGGGAATTATCAATGCTAATTGAGACACATTTATACAAATTTGGCATTTTAGTGCATTTTTACATAATTTTCCTTTATTTTTTCACTCAGCTGTCAAATTTTCCCGTTTTAGCAAACTTGTTTCAAAGATAATGCGGAGAAATGGGCAAAAATGCCAGGCATTGTTGCTGGCTAATGGAAAAATCGTATAGGAAACTGCTTCAGCTTTTTGATAATCCATCATTTTTCCGATTTTCCAGCGGCTTATATAAGCTGCAAGCGACAATGGCGTTTCATTTTCCTACCAATCAGGATCGCTTAACGGATTGTTGCCGCATTATTGCACACACACATACCAATCTTCAAGTTCTGACAGTATTAGTTTTCATACCTAAAGAGATGAAAGGTGAAGCTTAATCCATCCTAGACCAACACCAAGCTGCTGTTGTAATTATTTTAATAGGCTTTAAAGAACTTTTGTAGTTCGTCTTTTTATTCATATTGACAGCAACATTTTATTTGTCTAGTGTTTAAAAAAATTACTTGACAAAATAATTAAGCAAATAGCTTCCAAGATAAAAAGCGCTCGAATATGTAAAATATACGTGTATATTGAAATACATAAACCTATTTATAGTTGTTCAAACAGCTCTTCAATATTCAAATACGAGTAGATATATATATATATATATATGTTCAATATATATTTGATTTGTTATCTTGGGAAGTAATTAAGAAGCAAAAGTACCTTTTCAGCACGCATAATTATTTAGTTTACTTGTTATGTTTGATTATCAAGGTCATGGGATATAATAGGGAATAGGGAGGTTAAAACAGCTTATAAAGACTACTATAATTTCTAAAAAATAAGTTCAAAATGATAACTGCGATTTTTAGTTGTTGCTTGATTGAAAGTTCTATTTGAGGCGGTACTTAAATTCCCAAATAATGTGTAACTCAAAGAAATACATAAACTTGGGAAAATGAAACAGCGAAACAGTAGAATTATTGAAAACATCACAATCCACAGTTTAAATTTTTTTAAATCGCATTCCTACTTGTATCTTACTAGAGTGTTGCAAGAGCGTAACAGTTCTTTCTAATGTGTGATGTCAAGCGATAATAAATGGGTAGTCATCGAAAGGTTGGCGCTAAAAATGCCACAAGTCTAAAATAAAATTCTGACACTTGTACATAAAATCGAAAACTAATTGAAGTCCTTATGTAATATTTGGTACATAGTCGTATTTCTTTGCCAACACAAACACATTTGTATTAGGTTCATCTGCTTGCAATTACACAGAGTAACATTTTTGAACGCATAATTTATTTTAATTTTATTTTAAACGTATTTAATATTTCGAAAACAAATGTTTAATGCCAATAATGACAGCTACTGTTCTCAACTTGCTTTAAAGATGAGACAGAATGTATTCCATTTACAAGTTTTTCCAATTTTTGCTTCATTTGTCTAATAATATAACTCATTATTAACATTCATTGAACATTCATTTAATTAAAAAAGTTTTTAAAAAGGCAAAAATAAATTTGTATATATTTTTTCAGCGGTCGAAATTGTTTGATGATTTGTTGACAAGAGAGAAAATGCCTTTTTTTTTTTTTTTTTTTTTTTTTTTTTTTTTTTTGGTTTGTTGACATTTCTGGTAGTTTAGTTCTTGCTGTGATTGACTGTTGCTCCACTGTACGGTCTCTTGTGTGGTATGCCGCAAACTTCTAGCCACATTTATTGACGCTGTTGTTGATGCTGATGCTGACGCTGCCGCTGTCGCTGCTACCGTTGCTGCGCTTATGGTGGGCGTACAATTGGCTTAATACTACACTTTGTTTACCTGACTCCAATCTTATCGCGGCGAATTGATCGGCTCGGCAGGCGCCTAAGTGGTCGCAGTCAGAACCCAAAACAACAAACTCAATTTGGGTGCGCCATTTGAGTCGAACTATCTGACTATCTGTCCGTTTGTCTGTCTGACGCTATAATTTTTGCCATACAATGGAGTGAATTTTGATTTGCGCTGCACAAGTTTTGTGAGTGGGCCTCACACTTAAATGGAACCCCAAATCGACTCTTGACTGCCGCTTATCGTACATCAATCAATCACTCGACGCTAACAATCATTGTCCATTCGGTTTATTCGGCTATTCGAATACCATAGGCAAATTTTATACTGTAGCTCAATTAAACGGTAATGCCAACGTATTTTAATGGCAATTGTTGGTAATTTGTTTGTTGTGTATTAATTTTTGTACATAAATACTTCTTAAACAAATTAAAAAAAAAACGGCAAAAAAGTGCCTTGCTTGTGCGCATTGAGACGACTACTTATACTTATATTTATATCTACATAGATATCTATCTTTCTATCTATCTATATATATTTCTATACGTATTCGTAGTTTTGTGGTTGTTGTGTTTGTTTTAAGTTCGCTTGATATTTCGATAGTTTAAGAATCGCTGAACCTTGAAATCATCGATGGTAGCTTTTACGATTTGTGTGTGTGTGTGTGTGTGCGTGCCTTCAATTGAAATCACAACGACCCCACCCACCGCAGTTCGATCGATTTAATGGAACAAGACTATAACGCAACCGGATAAATCCGTTTAAATTTACAATTTGTTCGCCATGTCCGATTGATTGACTTGACTCTTTTCATTTTGTCTTTTGTTGCCACTATTTATTTATTGACTTTTGTTTTTGATTGTTTGTTATGCTTTGCATGCTTAAATGTTTCCATGTCATTCAACTTGCCGTCCCTCTCCCGCTCTCTCGCAATCGGGCAATCGCGCATTCTCGCTCTGTCTCTCCCGTTCAGTAAATTCGTTAGCAATTCGTGTACTTAGCTCGGTTTATGTTCAAGGCACGTTCGTCCGTCCCATCGTCCCACCGTCCCACCATCAACCGGATCGTTTGGCTGCCACAATTGCGTGGCCTGTGGCCTGACATTTCACTGACTGTCATTTGCTTGAAAGTCAAGGTCGTGCCAGCTTGACAGCCAGTCTTCATGGATTGTGCCATTCGGCTAGAACTAAATGGCCATATGGCGTCCGAAGAGCTCAAAGATTTCACATGGCATTTAACAGGCGCTCTCTGACAATCATAGGACATTTATTATACACTGCGGTATGCCAACAACAATAAAAACAACAACAATAACAGCAACAACAAAAGCTGACAGTTGCATTCACTTTTCGATGCGCATCAGCAACAAGTGGAGCAACAGAGTTCCGATTGCGGAATTCGCGGGGTCGGGCTAAGTACATTGTGCCGAACACTGTCATTGCTAGTCATCGTTTTCTGGCCTGTCAGCAAACCTTGAAAGCTAATGCAATAATGTCTGAGCATCGGAAAAGGCCGCTCCAGTAGTACAAAAGACTGTCACGGCGTTGCCTTCCAAACACTATATACATACAGTAAAAGCTATATAGGGTGGGCCAGCCCGCTGAAACAATGATGACTATTATTTGATTTTCTTTAGAAGAATTGTAGTTCTCGGATTTTAAACATTTCCAGTCTTACCAAATGCGTTTGACCTTTAAGAAGGCCATTGCAGCAATCTGAACTATTGAATGGAAAGAGTTTTCATCAGTGACTTATTTTCAAAACTCATTTGCATTAGTTCTATCCAATTAAAGGTTTATCTGATTTTTATACCCATTACTAAACCATTTATAAACATCTATGAGTTTTTTAGAGAATAGAGAATGACATTTTCAAATTATGTGAATTAAGGTAAAGGACCCTCCCCACATTAAATTGAAAAATTTAACCTTCATAGCCAAAACACACCTACTTAAAATTGTATGGCCTAATAAGGCCATAAATTAAAGAGTGAAACAAAATCGTTCTGCATGTCTATAGTTAACAGCTCAGCACAATATACGTGTATTAGCAGCACTACCTTCGAAAAGTATCCTGAACTGATAAAAGAAAAATTACAAACTCGTTGAGTCCAGATCCTTACCTTATCTTAATATGCGAGGGTATACTGTAAATACGTAAACCCACAAAAGCCACACAACTTTTTACAAATGCGGCTACGAACAAAAAACAAAAAAAAAAAAAAAAAAATTTAAAAAAGAAACAAAAAAAAAAAATGCTTGCAACAAAGCCACAACAATTTGGCAATGCAAAACTCTGTGCCTTGGTGGGGCCGCTTCTTCTTCATTAGTTTTGGGGAAGGAGAGGAAGCTACAGAAACCGCATCTGTCAAGCTGATGGCAGCGAGTGGGCGCCCGACTACCTAATAACCTATTTTATCCATAAAATGTTGCCAAGGAATGTTTTTAAGATGCGAAGCGACTCTGCAGTTGCTGAGATTTCAGCAATATTTTAACTGACATTTACGAAAAGTCTAAAGCAGTCAGCTAGCTAGCTAGCTAGCCAACCAGCCTGCAACTGATTTCATTGTTGTTGGTGTGGCGGTGGGGCTGTTAGTGGTGCTGTGGTTGCTGTGTGGTGGTGGTGTGGTGTGGCAAGTGCTCGAACCGTCTTGTCCCGTTTAGCATTTTGGCACGACGAGCGCATCGAACCTGTGCTGCGACTTTGCCTTTGTCGTAGTTGTTGTTGTTGTTGGTGGTGGTGTTGTTGGTGGTGGTGTTGTTGGTGGTGGTGGTGTTGCAGTTGCCGCCGCTGCTGCTGCTGAGGCTGTCGCTGTCGTTGCCATTGCCACAGACTGCGTTGAATTGATCAGCACTGGCAGATTAAGCGGCAAGACTGGCTCGCTGTGGCGAATGTTTCTATTTTCGAAAATTGCGCCCTTTCACGTTTGTGCGCCGAAATGTCATGCCGCGTGCTGAGGCCAACAGAAATTAATTGCCGCACGTTGAGGCTTAACTAACAGTTTGTGGCACATTACCGACTCTGATGCTGATGCTGACGCTGACGCTTCCTTCTGGAGGATCGAGTGTTGCGGACAACAGATGGAATTAAATGCTGACCCACTCAACCTATTCACATTTTCATTTTCCAGGTGCTATCGCAATATTATGAATGACTTGTGTGTATCCATAAAGATAACTTCATATACTATATAGTATATATACTACATACGAGTATGTGTCTGGGTGCGGGCTGCTGCTAGCTACCATTAAAATTGCTTACAACTTTGTGACTCGCCTACACTTCAAGAAAATATCAGCCTCATCAATTTAATTGTAGTGCCCTTTACGGTCTTCATATTTAAGACGTCCAACAGGGTTTGAAATATTCTATTGTAAGCACATTGGTTCTTTTCTAAACTAAACTAACTAACATATGCATGGATAGCGCTTGTGTCATTATTAAAATACTTACTTTAGTTAACCAATTTGTGTCGTTCTTAAAATACTTACGTTAGTTAACTTATTTAGGAGTGAATTCAAATAAAAGCGAATCTAATCAGATTCGAATAAATATATTTTCACATAACTCTGCACTCGAACCCATCACTAGAATTAGAATTAGAATCTTCAAAATAACAAAAGCTTCTCTTCTAGTGTAAGAAATAAATAAGTAATCTTTATCAAACCTATCAAAAAGCAGTGGTTAGCTTTACTTTCAAAAATAAATGTAAAACACGTTTTAACTTCGCCCTATACTATTTATAGTAGTTTTGATCAAAATTTTAAATTATTATTAAATTAAATTGTAAGTATTTGTGATTGAAAATATATAATTTTCAATATTATTTTGCCATTATAATTATGCTTCTTCGCCTAATTTTCCAAAGCAAATAAATATCTGCTTTGCCAAGTATGTTTATACGTAAATAATGCATTAAATAAATAAATAAATGCTGTGATATTAAAAGTGCTGTAAAAATATTCTTTGTAAAACTTTTTGTATTTTTTATTTACAGTATAAAATATTCGTTTTAATGGATACCTGGAATCTACCCTATGACTAAAGTCACAACTTATGTAAGTAGTTTAATTATTATTTGAAATTTGATTATAAATGTTTATTTTCTTTGTAATATCAACATTTATGTTTCGGTTTCTTAACAGTTTTTTGAAAATTCGAAAATTGTTATTTGAACAAAGTCCCTCCTTCTAAAGAACTGCTCCCATTCTTAATTGCCAAGAGATTAGGTAAGGAAGAATTTGATTTATCAAAGCTAGAAGTATGGGAGGCATCATACTTGGCTACATTAGGGTTTTCATTTTTCCTGAGTGTGCAGCGTCTTTGGCAAAAACCGCAGTCACAGTTGCAACTTCGACCGCAGCTGAAGCCACAAGCAGAATGTTGCAGTAACTGGTGGTTAGTTGGTTCTATTGTTTTGTTTACCTATTGATTGGATACGCTTGGCGATTGCTTTATGCGCTTCAAGCAACTACATTCAATGGCACTACTGCTGTTGTTGTACGAGTGTATTTTTATATGTTGTTGGTGTTGCTATTGTGGCTGCTGTTATCGTTGTGTGCGCTTACAACATCTGCAACATCTTGCGTCAAGCACGCAAATTATTTTATATTTCTGTTTTTTCTTTTTTTTTTTTGATTATTAATAAATTTCGATTTCGCAACACATTTAATCTTGTCGAGCATTGGTGGGATTTGTGAGCTGGAAACTTTCAATTTCTTTGCGTTATGAAAATACTTATATTATACATATAGTATGTATATTCCTATAGTACTATATGTAAGATATGTCACACATATTGCTGTCCATTAAGAGTCATAGCGTATTCTAGGGCAGTGTATTTGAAAGAATGTTAAAAAGAATATTCTCTGCCCCACCATATTTCTGAAACAAAAAATAATACATTGAAATTGAAAGAAGTACGATTAAACATTTACTTGTGACTGGCTCTAATAAAGATAAGTAGTACATGGTATTTATCTGCTATTAAAGATAGAAAACATGGAAGCAATAAAGCAGAATATGCAAGCGTGCGTCCCTTTCCCGTAACTGGGCTGAGTATACATACATATTAAGGTATATAAGGACATATAATAATTTCAACAAAATAAAATGAGAATTAAAACAAAAAGCAAGGTTTATATTAAGTAATCAGTTGAAATCACTTCTGATTCTTAAAAAACAAAACAGATTCATTTATTCAAATGTTGTGGAAGGACAGCTGGAAGTTTTTTCAGTAATTGTTCATTTATGAAATAAAAAATATAATTAAAGCAACAAGAAAATAGTAGGTTTATTCTGAAATAGGCCATCCTTCTCATATTCAACTACAAGTTTTGGGGGGAAAATGTGAAAGTGAAAGACTTTTACTTCGATTAAAACTAAAAAAGAATATTGCAATATACTTGTAATAATAAATAAATACATTGATAGTAAGTTATACGTATTTGTTAAGAAATATATAATATATATGTACTATAAATGGTCCTTTCCTATTTACCTGCCTGATAAAAGTTGTGATATCATTTGCAATCGACAACAATTCTTTCAGTATTAGTGTAATGCTGGTTAAGTGACGGGTTGAGCTCACCTTTGTTCCCCAAACCTACGACCACGAAACGAACACACCCATTCCATTCCCTTCCCTTGCATTTCAAAGAGACGAAAATTTTGTAGTTTTGTGCGAAAAACGTTCGCTGTTCGTCAGCTTGGCTGTGGGCTCGTTGTCGGCAATGCTCTCCAGTTGTGTCACTTGCCATTGAGCAACATCTAATGATGTTTAGTAACAGCGTGCAACGACTAATTAGCGCTGGCAACAACAGCTACTCGCACAGTTGTTGCTGCTACATAATGTAAATGCAAATGAATTGCACATTAGTAAAACGAAATCGAAATCAAAATGACAGGAAGTCGTCGGCTTGTGATGTCATCGTAGAAATTCAATAATTGTGCAAATTGTGAAAAATTGCAGGTTGGTTTCTGTAGCAGCAACAAACGGTGCGGTGGCAGCAACCCGATTGGCATTTTACGCGCTTTTGCCCAACAGGAAACTCGTTTGTAATTACACTCCAACTCTCGCTTTCCATTCCATTACAATTTCTCCATCTTTCTCTCTCTGTCTCTCTTTCGCTCTTTCTCGTTCTCTATCCTAGTATTGGGGCTGTGCTGTGTGTTGTTGACATATTTTGTCAATTGGCATGATTATGTTGTCTGGCTATTGAAGTTGCTAATGTTGCAGTTGTTGTTTCTATTACTGTTGCTGTTGTTGTTGTTGTTGCATACATAACTAAGCCTACTACAAGTTGCCTGCCAAACCAATTGACTCTGCAAGCGAAATTGGTTTCGGTTTCCAGTGAAAAGCGTGTGACTTTTCTTTTTTGGCCGTCGCACAGTGGGGCCTTAGGCCGAAACAGCTTGCGAAAATCAAAATTTTCATGAACGCTTTGGGAGTAATGAATAAACGTGTCTAATAGTTTTTTTTCCAAAGATTACGAAAATCTTACTCTCAAAAAAATCGGAATTATAGTTTAGGACATATGTGCACTCAAAGTCGACCCTTTTTTAAGCTCGCAACAATTAATTCAATTTGATGCAAATACTTCATCTTTCAGGTATAATATTAGCTAAGTTATGAAACGAATCATTGATGTTTTGATTTGTATTGCTAGATGAATTAATTTTATGCATTATTTAATAAAAACTATGTCTTTCGTATTTGTAGTTATCTAGAAAACGTTATTTTTTAAACTACCTATTTTTAGGGTGTTTTTCAACTTTAATGGAAAATAAAGAAAATGTACCCAAAAGTACCTCGCCCATATTTTCAAAATATGTTCCCTAAATATTCTTTTACCTAACGCAATAAAACTTTCATCCGCCCGGATCCGCCGGTGTGCACCAGAGCAAAAAGAGTGCCGCAACTTCGGAAAAAAATCAGCGAAAAAGGCGCTGCCGCGGGTATAAGAAGAAGAATGTATTGCAGGTAGATTCGCAGTAACGGCTATTAGGAACATTGTATTTAGCATTATGGATACAAAAATATACCTAAGCGGTCCTATTTGATCCACATTTAATATTGTGCAACCAAAATTATGCATAACATTTATTACAGGTAGTGTAATTTACAATATCAGGTGAAGGTCTTGCAATCTTTTTGACCCTTTCATGAATTGTAATTTCTTTGCTTTAAAGCATTTGAACAGGCAAAAAGAGGTTTTAGTTTATTATCTTAGGTATGCGTTTAGAAATGGTATATATTGCCAATATTTTTGGTGCAGCGTAATAGTCGAATTTTGACTTAAAAAGCAATCAGTTGTGTCTAACTAGCAGTGAATAGTATTTTTCAATATAATTTACGTTTAAATACCTTAAAAGTGATTTTTCTTTAACATGGCTGTGCAAAATGCAACATTATTTGATCTATTTAGGAATTCCAATGATGAGAAGGAATTTGAAGAAGCTGTTCTGGAAGAGCTGTATGATGCTCTGGAAAGTGCAGATCAGCAAAAAATGTTGAGAAATAAGCTTAAATTAATTTATTCTAAAATCAAACAGAAATGGATAAGCGTAGGATATAGCAAGC
Organism: Scaptodrosophila lebanonensis; assembly: GCF_003285725.1. Lineage (NCBI taxonomy): Eukaryota > Metazoa > Arthropoda > Insecta > Diptera > Drosophilidae > Scaptodrosophila > Scaptodrosophila lebanonensis. The sequence goes on along the minus strand of NW_022060599.1, from coordinate 402,658 downwards.
AGAAATTTGATTTAAAATATGAAATCTGGCTATCAACGACTACGTACTTGGATACATCAATGGACGATGTACCCTCTACATCAACTGCCAAAGCAGTTCAGTGCCGATGAGGCTTTGGCATTGTTTATGGATTTGGGATTGTCAAAGGAAAAATATTTAATATTGCGACATTCCCTAATTCGGCATAATGTTGATGTTCTTCCTGGGTACAAACAAATAGGATCGGCTAAGAAAGAGGCAGTACCTCAGCCCACAATAGTGACGGAACAGTCAGTGCAAGTAACACTTCATGACCAATTGGAGAAATGTCAGAGGAAGCCCAAGAGTCGAGGAACAAGGACTATAAAAAATTCAGATATTTGAACACATGCAAGACGTCACGAATAAGGCAAAACGAGGATCTCTTCAATATGTTGTCAGCCTCTTCAGATCCACTGGTTTCATCCCTTAGACATGTGAGGTCTCACAAAGAATTAGTTAGTAATTATTCTTCGGACATGGTGAAATTATTAGATATTCCTTCGAATGTAGACGACTATTTTAAAGAAAACATATTAATGTAAATAATTGCAGCTGTCAGTACTTTATAATAAAAATTAATGTAATCATAAAATATTAACAAAATATTTTATTTTAATTTTTTTTTATGTAAAAAAAATTTTCAATATTTTTAAATTAAAAAAAAATTGTAATATTTAAACAATTTTTTTTTCAATTTTTAATTTGTTAAAAACTAAAAATATAACATAACTGAAAATAATTGTATCATTAAATGTTTTTTATTAGTTTGATTAGGCAAATATTGCACTGGCAACAAAATCCAACTTTGAGCACACATTGCGCAGCTCCTACAAATCACAGCACAATGCGCTATGACTTGTTTCAAAGCTTAAGAATTTTTCTTTCAAACAAAATTTGAATGACGAAAATTGCTTCAGCCGTTCAGAAGATATGATTTTTGCAACGAAAAAAGTCCGAAGGCCCCACTGTGCGTCGTCGCTGTTGTCGTCGCGCAGCTTTTCACTGCAACATTGATTTCCTCTTTCATGGCCGGTTGCAGCTTTTTCTCCACAAAATGTTTCCTGCTTCATTGCCGAGCTCTTGTTGTTGTTACTGTATCACTTGTTTTTGTTGTTGTTTTCGTTAAAGCTGAATCTGTAGTTGTTGTTGCTGCCTTATTTTGGGCCTTTGCCAAACTGTCAACATTTTTTTTCTCTCTTTTCAATTTGCATGTAGCTGCCACATAAGACGAGGATGATAATGACGTTGGTGATGACGACGCCCTCTTTGCTTAAACGCTTCCTTCAGTGTAAGTCACCCGCTCGAGTTGTTGTTGTTGTTGTTGTTGCTTTGACGGGTTTCATTTCCACTGTAATTTTGTTTTATTTTAGCTTAATTTTTTTTTACACTACTAAGAGGTTGGTTTGTTAAGTCTATGCAAGCTAGCTTTTTGTTCATCACCAATAAGTGTTTGAAGGACCTAATTACTTGTATTATCAGGACAGTATAAATGACTTTTAGAATAACTGAATAAGTCGTTCTTCGTACTGTCTTGTTTGTTAGTTCTGCTGTGTTAGGTTTGATTGAAGAAGATAGCTTATTTGGACCTCATATATCGATATATGTAAATGTTTCGCACTATAATATCTAACAATCATAAGAGATATGAATTCGAAGTAAATCTAATTTTTTCATTGTTACCCTAAAATTGTGTTTCAATTTACTTTGTTCAGTAAACAAAAAATTAGAACCGATTTATTCAATTAATGGAACTTAACAAACAATCTGAACAAATTTGTGATATCATCGTACCAAACAGACATGGCTGCAGGGTCAAATAAATTTGACAAGCATCTACAATTGAGAAATTTTAAATGCCTATCAGTACGTTAAGCGCTTTAGAGAAGCTCTGAGCCGCCCTCGTGTCATATAAACATCAACTTATAACCGATATTTGCCACACTTGATACCCAAAGCAGTATAATTTTTTTTTCATCTCAGTTGGTCAATACCGGCAATATAAACAAAAACAACAACAACAACAACATCATCAGCAGCAGCAGCAACTCTACAACAAACAAGTCAGGCGAAATCTAAATAGCCTAAACACACGGCAATTTAGATTGAGGCTGATAAATTTTATGATAGCAGTTCGCCCTATAAATTTATTTTTGCCAAAAGTAGCGCAGAGTTCGTGTCTTAAGTTTTTCGTTTGCGAAATTTATGGAAATCGGCAACACATCCAAGTATACACATACCTATGCTATATGCAAGCAAATAAACGTGTGCCTGTGTTTGTGCAGATGTGATCGAGTGTCTGTTGCCCACAGACTCCCTGAATGGAAAGACTAAACGACTGACAGCAATAAAGCACGGCGCATCTTCAATAAATTTTGTGCAGTTGCCGACGCCGCGTCGTTGTTCGAGTTGGAGCTGGAGCTGTCAACAGATAAAGCTGTAGAAATTATACAACAAAATCAATTGCATTTTGCTGCGTTGCCGCCTCTCTGCCATTGTATGGCCATTCAGTTGACCGTTATGTTGTTTTTGATTTTGTTATTGTTATGGTTGTTTTGGTTGGCACAGCTTTCGCCAAAAGCAAACAGAAAAACAAGAAAAGCCGACATTTCGGCTCTGACGAAGCTCTGACACGCTCCAATATTTTCAATTGATATTACATCCAAATTAATTTAATATTTTAGTATGAAGAACAAAATTAATGTTGTTGTTTTTTGGAAATTATAATAAGTAGTTGTAACGTTATAAATTTTTGTTTTATGAATGAACTCAAAATAAAGCCATTTAGTGGAACTAAATCGACTTGTTTTAAGCCGTCTGTCGATTTTCCGGTCTTCTCCAGTTACCAGATCGTTGGCTGTTAAGCTCAGGTTAGCGAGTTGGTTATACAGCTACTTATTTTATAACTATAGTTTTTTTTATACTTGTATAAGCCTAAACTAAGAACAAGTGTTATATACGAGTATATTTGTTTTTTTTTTTTTTAAACTGTTAGCAAGGTAGTATTTGTTTGTTTTGCAAGGAATGATTGTGAGTTGCTGTCACGGCTTTTTTGAGTCGGAAACTAGCAGAGAAGTTTATGTTTTGAAACTTAAGCTCTTAAACTATCTCTAGAATGTACCTACAAATGTAATTGTCAAAGATTTGTGGAGAGATTGAATCAAACATATTCATATACATGGGCAGCATTATATGTTGAGTTAAATTCTCTCTCTTTTTTTAAAATCGGTATTTAATTTAATTACGTATATTTCTAATTGTAAATACTTGTTTATTTTATATTAATAAGCATATATTTAATTACAATTTTTACATTTACATTTTTATTTTGTGAAACTACTGCTGATGCATTAAAACAATTTTTTTTTAAATACTTCACTTCTTAAATAGGGAATCTATAGGGAATCATAAGGTATTTATTTGTGCATAGTGTCTGTGTCCGTATGTTTTCTTCAAACACATTTCTAAAATTTGTCTCATACATTTGAAAATGTAGATTTTGGTTTTGCAAAAGAATGCTAATAATTTGACTAAAATGTCGACGATGCAACTAGCCGCAGTCTTGTCGGTTCCCTTTTACGATCTGAGTTGGATTTTGAATTTCTTCTAATACAGCTTAAGCACACTTTCCCTATTGTGGCGTATTTCTCATCGCAATATTTTGGGATATATAATTTGCAGGGCAAGTTGTTTTAGATAAAGCCTCCTTATTATAATGAAAAACCCAATACAGTTTCTTGTATATATTAAAAAATCAACTAAGCCACTGAAAATATTTGAAATAGAAGATTTCCTTCCACTTTTCTCCTTTTGTCAAAAGAACAAAAATATACGAATAAGTATTCAGAAGATGTCCAACCTTCTGATAGTTTGTTTTGGAAATTGATTTTCAAATAAAATATTCTTAAATATTTATACTGGCACGTATGTATGAAGGAAATAAAGTATGTATACAGGGTGCGCCATCTTTTATGTCGGTATGTAAATATTAAATAACTTTGTCATTAGTGAACCGATTGACTTGAGTAGACCAGTGTTGAAAACCTCAGTTCAAGAAATTGTACAGATTTGTACATTGTACAAATTAAATTAAAATATCTCATACTTGAAAATCGGTTGTTTATTTTCAAAGATATTCAATGTTTACATACCGACATAAAAGATGGCGCACCCTGTATATGTGATTGGTGCTGTAGGGTATCAAAAAGAAAAGGTAAGTTTATGTTGGCAGGCCTGTCCATAGTTCAGCCTCTTCGTTTACCGACGCATCTCTGTCTTATATAACATATAATTGACATGTGTTATCGCCATCATTAACAAAGACAACAACAGCAGCAACAGCAACAAGAAAACAGCAGCAGCAACAACAATGTTAACAGCATACCGAATCGCACATCGTGGTGGACATGAATGATTATTAACACTTTAAAGTCGTCGCTCCTGTCGCCGCATCAATGAAAAATGCTCAGTTCTTGTAATTTTTCGTTTGTTTGTTTTTTTTTTTTTGCTTGTTTTATTTTCTATTCGAAGAACTGGAAAAAATATTTTACGCAATGTACGGCATATTTCAACAGTGGATAGTTGTGGTTAGTGGAAGTTGCTGTTGTTGTTTTTGCTGCTACATAAGTCTATGAAAATGCTCAGCTGCGATCTTTTGGCAACTATTGGAAGTTGGTGCTACGCACGATTAGGTATTGCTGTCGTTGTTGTCGTTGTTGCTGTTGTTGTTGGTGGTGTTCTTCGACTGGACTTCTTACAATGCATATTGCTTGGGGCAAGACACTTGAATAAGTTGTCTGGCACATTGACGGGCTCTTTCTGCAGGTCGTTGCAATATTAAGATTCGTCTTTTGTGGCCAGTGATGGCGGTGTTGAAAAGATGACAAATGATGGTTGTCCAATAGTTATAGTAAGCTAAGACTTTAGCCAAGCCATATGTGCCTGGCTGTCTAAGCTTCAGTTCTTTTGGGACTATTGTGCAGCTTAAGATGATTTGTGAGGAGTTCTTTGTGATCACTTTTTGCATTCTTTTGAGCATCGGATCATTAATAATTGAATCATGAAGAAATATAAATTTTGTTTTCGTAGCAATGCTTCTATTAAGATATATAGCTTGAGGTGAACGTTTTCTTTTTTTTTTTTTTTTTTTTTTTTTATAAAATTTGATTAGTGGGCTGTTTATTATTGCATGCCATATAAAGAATTACGTTATTTTACAAATATCTATCATATATCATCATCAACTAATCAGTATTAATTGATTATGATCAAAAATATCTACTGTTATTCGAATAAATAGTAATAATATTTTGCAAAAAATAGTTAATCACTTTCCAATCATTTAAGCAGTATTGAGAATTAATTAGCATCGTACTTTCGCAATACATACATAGTATTAGTACAAATAGTTAATCATAATTAAACATTCTCTGGCCTTGCTTGGTTACAGAGTAGATTTGGATAGATCTGATCAGTGAAAAATTAAAAACGTGCATGGATCACAGATCAGTGAGTTTGCCGATTATGATCAGTAATTAGTGAAATAATCGTTGTACGATAAAAACGGATCAATGGTGAACGTGTCCATTGCATAATGGATATTGGAAAGACAAGTCAAGATCGCGCCGATTTCAACGATTTCTCTTGCAATTTTTGCCAGCTGCATGACCAGCACTTTGGGTTTTGGGTGCCGTTTGCATGCGTGTGGCATCTCAATGTGTCAGCTGATCAATATGTACGGTCTGTCAAAATTCGACAGCTGATGCAGCAGCTCTTAGGTTGCACAATTCTCTCAAAAACAGACGTACACACACACACACACACAGAAAAGTTTACTTACCATATGTGGCGGCAATCAAACAAAAGACTTAGGCAACGAACTTTGGAAAGCCAAGCGGAGCTGATCATGCCACGTGCTGTATACTTGTATACTGTTTGCTGTATACTGTATGCTTCATGCTGCGCTGACACGCAACATAAGCATGTGCGAGCAATTGCATTTCGAATTTCAATAGCCAGGTTGTCGCACTTTTTGCACTAATTGCTTGTTGCTGGTCAAAATGCAAGTTAAGCTCCAGCGGCCGATCGGTCGAGCGGTCGAGCGATCAAGCAATCGACTAACTGACAAATCGTCGGCACTCAGGCGAACATCTGTGGCATCTGCTTGCTGTTGCTGTTGTTGTTGTTTTTTTTTTTTCACTTTTGCTGCAGATTTTGTTGTAGTAGTTGTTATTGTTGTTGTTGCTGGCATTGCAGCAAAAGGCAAAAACAACACAATTTACAATTCCAATTGTTTGCATTTACTTTACGAGTTGGCAGGCGAAGATGGCGGCCATTGACTCAGTAAAAATAACAAAAGAATGTGTTGCAATTGAAAATAATTGTTTATGCTTGGCATTAAAATCATTACAAAACGACAAACGCAAACAGCGACAATACTAAGCCCAACACAAACATTAACAACAACAACAACAACTAGTCATAGTACTATGTACTGCCGACAATTGTGTTTGGTTTGTTTTTATTTTGTATCATTATATTTTTTTTCTCTCTTCTTGCTGTTGCTGTTTAATTTTTCAAGTTTCAAGCATAACATTGACAGTTGGCAAAGAGGAAACATGCAAAAGGTAACTGAGAACCGCACAGCAACAGCAGCAACAACAATGAACAGTAGCAATAACAACCTAAACTTGTGCAGCTTTAAGCATTTGTTTCAGCTACTTGTACTTGTTGCTGCAGCTGCCGCTATTGTTGTTGTTGTTGTGGGACAATAATGTCACAGCAATCATTTGTAAAGCGCTGTTCAAATTCGTAGCAACAATCTAAGCTCAGCCTGACGACGATAATGATGAGCTCGTCGTCTATATGGCAGGGCTCTAAACACACTGTTGTGGTGTATTATTTGAGTTTTTGGCTTCAAGTTGTTTACAATTTATTTGCATTAGTTGGCAACAAACTGTTATAAACATGAACATGTTGATGCCCGCACCCGTGCCCAGCACCTATGACAGAGTTAAATAATCAACAAATTTGAAGATGACGGAAAACAAAAAAAAAAAAAAAAAAACAATAAATAATGCTGGCATTGATTATTAAGTTAAAGCTGTACATTTATATCTTAAGATGTATGGAATTGCAGCCTGATGTTTGCGAAAATTCTATTAAAGTTGTTAACTATGCGCTTCTGCCTTGACTATTTTTTAAAAGTGAAATGATAATTGGTGAAGAATTGTCTGATGTTTATCAACCTCCAATCTATTTTACTTCAAACCAAATCTTCCTATTTATTAAAAGCGCAAGCCAGTTTCTCTTTAAGTCCCAGCTGTTGTCATCCATTCTGAGATACTTGTATAAATAAGTAGTAATATTGAAATGAAACAAAAAAGAAACTGAAAATATTTCATTAAATTTTAGTTAAGCTTTAATTTAGTTAATTTAGTTAATTTATGAACATTCAAATTATTATTTCCGCAGGCTAAACGGCATTAACGTCAATGTTGAATTCCAGCGGTGTGAATGTTTGGCTTAGATAAACATTTGGAAACATTTATTCTATTCGGAAATATTGAAACTTTTACTTGCATATCCCTTTCAAGAAAATTTTAACGTTTTTCGATAACTCAAGTCAAAACCATTATGTAAAAATAAGCATTTAAATGTTATAATATTAGTAAGTAAGTGCAAGCATATACAGCTCTAAACCATTAAAGAGCTTGAACTTATATCAACAGAACAAAATGTCAGTGTCCTTTCCTTTCCTGCTTTACTAAACAAGGCATGTTCAAAACAGATTCTTAAATTGACACAGTTTATGCAACGAAAGAATATTTTGATTTTCCATGTGTAGATATGCCTTTTTTTTCAACCAAAAGTGTGTGTCTAATAACAGACTTTAATATAAAATATTTAAGAATCTGCATACATATTAAAAAGAGCAATAGCAGCACTAATGGTAGAATTAACAAAGTGAGTTCCATAAGGAATATATCAGCTTGGACTTCGCGTGGGAGATTGCAAAAAAATGGAAAAGAGTTGAAATACCAATGGGAAGAAAGCTTGAAAAAACGTGGAATAGTTTAGTCTGATAAATATAAGGAGTTAGAAAGAACAACTTCATGCTGATGCTGAGAAGCAGAAATAAAGTACCTTTAGATAAGTATGCAATGAATAAAAACACTCACTGCAGTTTTCATGGGGATATACTTAGTATATGTGACAAATAGAAAATTTAGCAGAGTATTGGAAATAAAGTAACACATAAATGTATTAAAATTTCAGAGTTGTGCTGAAGATCTTCAAACAAAGATCCTTTAGAGAAGAATGCAATGAATAAAAACACACACTGCATTTTTCATTAGCATATGTGACAAATAGAAAATTTAGCAGAGAATTGGAAATAAAGTAAGAGTAAAATTTCAGAGTTATGCTGAAGATATTTGAACAAAGATCCCCAAACTAGTGTATGTGCACAGCTTGCCTTGGATTTCAAATTTTCCACAGTCTGTATAAATGATGCACAATGCTGTCAAATCTGAAATAACTAAATTATGCAGACCATTTTAGCGAACTAAATCTACAAAGATGTACTTGTACTTATCTGAAACTCAATTGTAGGCAGCCATAGAGATGCGAGTAAGAGGTGCGAAAAAGACAATGAAATGAAGATAAAGGCAGCAGCTGCAGCTGATGTATTTATTGTACTCTAGAGCTGTAGCTTATGACACATGAAGGCAGTCTCGACGTTTTCTGAATTCCAATTTGTCTGTGTCTGTGTGTCTCTCTTTCTGTGTGTATGTTTGCTTTATATTGTGGTTTTTAGTTGGGGCCCTTACTGGGCCGTGACTCGAAATGCAACAGGCGACAATTTTGTGTGGGCGACTTCGTCGTCGTCATCATAATGATGATCATCATGATTGTCGTCGCCATTAAGCATCATTCAACGTCCTCGTTGGCTTATTTAAATTTGCGTTTTTGGTATCTCTCTTTATTTATTTATTTTGGTTTATTTTTTGTAAGTCTTTTCTGTTGCTTTATGCTGAGCAACGCGTCACTGCAAATGATACAAAGTTGGTTCTTTCGTGCCAAGTGCCCATAGTCACTTGCCATAAATTTGTTTTCATTAACAATAAATTTCAATTAGGCGCACGATTTGGATATTAATAAAGCTTTCAGCAGCACGAAACGCAAATAACCAAAAGCAACAGACAAAAGTGCTTAAAGTATGTAAAGTGTTTAAGTCTCTCACTATATACATACTTGTACGTATGTGTGTGTGTGTTTAATAATCCATTTTTGGAACCCACAGCACAGATTCAGAGTTCTTTACATTTACTTTGGCTTCAGTTTGTTACATTTCAAATAGAATTTGTCACTGTTTTACTTAGTTAATGCGTTTTACTGTGATTTTTGGAGTTCGCCCCCGAAAAGGTATTCAACAGTCCGATATGCCGACTGTTCTGAAATGCTTTATTTTAATGCCGACTTTGCATGCTCGTGGGTCGCTGATGCTGTTTAGATTTCTTGCCAATATTCCAGCAGTGGGTGTTCGAGTTTTAAATGAGTTTCATTTTTTTTTTTTCTTAGTTTTCCTTCTTTTTTTTGTGGATTGTGTTGCAAATTGACTTCAATATTGTGTTGCACAACAACAACTGTTGTTCAGTTGTGTCAACGCGCCCTGCTGACAAATCAAACGACACCCGGCAGCATAGAGTTGTTGTTACTTCATCTAGGGAGTGGCAAAAACGATTTGCTGACACATCAGTAGCTTCTATTTTAGGGAAACCTTGAAGAAAATAACAAACATATACTATACTTACACGTATGAGCTACCCAAACGGTTATCATTTTTCATTATTTTAACAAATAACTGTTTTTAAATTGTTTTAAGGTACTGTATAGTAGAATGATTGTTCTATATAAATGAATACGTTAAATCAATAGATCTACACAAATGCTTTTGTTTGCTAAGCTTAGAAGTAAACAAACAAACACAACAAAAAATATACATTATAAAGAACTATAAATTATAAAACGTTGCATCTGCCTTTATAAGTAACCCAAAAGTAGTCGTAATCATTCTACAGAAGTTGATAAAGTTTTGTAAGATCTCAAGTGGAGTTTTTTATTTTTAAATAATATAGACAATATTGTCAGCAAATTCATTAAAAAAAATAGCAGTGTTTTGATTTATTTTCATACGCTCTTGCCAATGCATAAACAAAAACAGTTTATAAGTAATGATCACTAATAAATCATGCTACATATTTATGTGATCATGATCATTGAGCTCACCAGGGACTGATCGGTGATCAATGATTAAAGAGCTCTTGTGAATGCGCACAATATGGCCAGAAATCACATATTTTAAAGCTTTTACATTAATGTCCAAACTAATAGGCATGTGCGAAAACAACTTTATAAAATGTCAGCCAGCTAAGAAACAAAATTATTAATAAAATACCAGTTGCGAAAGTTCGAGCATGAATTTCTATTCCATTCGAATTTGGTTTAGGCCTTGGTCTGAATTTCTTTAAAAGGAAAACCGTTGCAATTTTTAAAGTTAACAACATATTTACGCGTAAAGATATCTATATACCCAAATATTTGGTGCTTCAATTATGCTTTTCATGGTCTAGTTTCTAATCCTTCTGAAGCTGCCAAAGAAGCTCATTTTATTGTTTATTTGTGTACTGTTTTATAGCAATACAATGAAAACTGTTTGTCAATTTAAATTTAAAGAATTGCTTACCTGCCAAAGAACAGCAATTATTGAAAGATATGTAAACATGAAATTAATCAGATATCTGAAGAATGCAAATTGATTTAAATATTGGTATTATTCAAATGAAATTGAATATTGTGAGCTAACACGCCCGCTTGCATATCAAATACTACGTACATATGTATATGTATGTATACCTATAATTATGCATAGAAATAATTGCCATTTAAAAATGCATTTCGCTCAATTTGCTTTGCACATTTTTCACAGATCAATTTGTTCTGTAAGTGCGCCAACATATGTACATAGATACAAACCAAAAAGAAAAAACCAAAAATAAAAACAACAATAATAAGTCATAACGAAAATGAAGCCAGCAACAACTAAATATAATAACTGTAATTTTTACATTACTCATCTACTCGTAACTCAGTGGTGCTTTGTTGAGTTCGGCCATGGCTGCTTATTAAGTTACTTGATTCCAAATAACGAATAACGACAGAGCGAGGTGTAAAATTAGCACGAAATTGACGAAAACTGCCACTGACAAATGACAAATTGGAATAATCAAAACGTGATTGAATGAATAAAATGCACGTAAGCGACTATGAAGTATACGCAGTGTGGGACCCCGATCGCAGCATAATTATAGCAAATCAGTGCACTGTAATTAGATTAGAAAACACAGTCATGTGCTCTGATCGTGCGACTGGTGGTTGTGGTACGGAACAAGTTTTGCATTTTCTCACACTGCTCACTAAAAAATGTGGGCGATACTTATGCATACTTAGATATAATTGAATTTTTGTCACATTTACATTGAGTTTTTAATTAAATGCACGCAAACAAAAAAACATTGGCCTGTAGTTAATTAAAATCATAAGAGGGGTTGTTCTTGCTGTTATTGTTTTTGTATTTTGTTGCAGTTACTATCGAGCTAAATCAATACGCACCCATGCGCGTGTCTCATACGTGTACGCTCAGACATGTTCGCCAGTACTCGTATCTGCATATAAAGGTGAGGCAGTAAATTAAGTGCCAGCCTCCAAATGTCAAAACATGCCAAAGACGGGAATTGTGACACTACAGAAGTAGAATGCGCTCCCAGATAAGGCCGTCGTAGCCAACACCAAGCATGTGGTATACATATACTCGTATACTATATTCATATCTCTGATAAAATGCGAACCGCTAGCGGACAATGACCGTGACGGGCAACAGCACAGCAGCAGCAGCAGCAGCAGCCACATGTTACCGTTAAGCATGACGGTGGCACAGTGGTTAACTCTCACATAACTTTTCTCACATTCTCCACAACTCAATACCCTATAATCTGTGTGTTTGCAATTGTAGTTGACACTTCAAAAAATAATCCCACATATTCACACATTTTGGGGGCGATTACAATCTCCCTGAATTGTGCCACTTAGAAACAAATGTTGATCAGATAAATACGAGTATATTCAAACTTTGGTCCGTCATCGAAGTACGTAAATTTTTGTAAATTGAATTGAAAGTGATCAATATCTGTGTCAATGTCAAATTTTTACAATGTGTGCGCTGTGTTCACCAAAACAGTTCGGTAAATGATCAGCGTTTGGTGATCGTTTGTCATGTTTCTCACTCTCTCGGCGTCACAGAGCTGAATAATATTCGAATATTTCCGAAAGAAATTCTGCAATAAACATACTCAAGGCGAATATAAAAATATTTCAAAACATCTACGTTAAGCAACAGTTATACGTATTGCTTTTGGTTAATGGGATAATAAAAGAAAGCACAATTATTTTAAGCCGCTTTATTGACAAAGCATATTATACTGAAAAGCAACAGAAAGATTAGGAAAATATCAATAGTGTCCTTTAAAGAGCATTTGGTCTAATCTGATTGTATTTCCATAAATTAAATAATTCTCCTTCTACGTCCAATCGTACACATGCAATTTTTATTATAGAAATAAACCGCCTATAGAGCTGAGTTTACTTCATTTTGCACTTCTATGCTCTATTAAAATATATTTAATTTATTGTCTAATTATTGAGTAAAAGAGTTATTGCGGCCTTTTTATAACTTGTTTAATAATTCAATATCAATAACCAACGTGTTTCGTTTCCATTTTCACGATTCTTTACGTATTTTGCCTTACTTACGGAATCTTCTTATTTTTTTCATAAAAATATCCATCAATCAATACCATTTTAAAACATATCTTCGATTTAAAATTATCTACATTGCCGTCATCAGTCCCTCCATCTATATTTTGACTTGAGCATTATTTTATTTTATTTAATAACTAAAGTGAATCTCTTCTATGCCGTCTGACTGCTTAACCTCTTGCTTTATTCCCATCATCAAGTCCATTCTCGTTTCATTCTGAGAGGCGCGCTCAATAATACATATGCTTACTTCCCTGAAAATCTGCTGTGCCAGTTATGCTGTCATTTCCCCCCTTTTTTCCGTCCCTCACATTTAATTCAATTTAATTTTTTTTAGTTATATATTATATTAATTTTCAGTTCATTTTTATTAATTTATTGTTTGTCGACAAACAAAGACTGCCGATAAAAAGCCTTATAAGCTAGGAAAGCCTATGTTGGAAAAATCAAATGAAATTACAATAATATTTAATAAATGCCCCCGCCTCGATGGGCGGATTTTATTTATCATTCCGCTAGCTATGCCCTGAATCACAGCCAAGTGAAGTCAACAAATATTTAAAAAAATATAATTTCAACTAAAATGGAAAATTCCATGTCCTATTATACCAAGTCCTTTTATGTCGAATTCAACAAATCTTTAAGATACGAAACACATTCTTAGAATAATGTTTTTTTTATGGATTTGATGCAGTGTGTCGAGCAATCGCTCAGCTGACAGGCTGGGCGTTGCTGGTGGCTTGTAGGTGCGGCAGGCAGGCCGTGGACATGACCGGACAATTGGACGGACATAGGTATGAGCATATAATTAAATCATTTTCCATGCAGTCTCACTTACCAACTTATGAAGTTGGCGTTGTTGGGGCGTTTACTAAGACAAGCAAATTAAATTTTATTTATATAGCCAATTAAGCATGAGGCCTGAGAAACTTTCAACAATGACAAAAACAACAACAACTACAAAAAAACAAAGAACAAAAAGAAAAAATATATTTTTAATTGCTTCCCATCGGCTAATTGTCTGTCCACCTAAGCAGCGTAGCCAATTGCTTAATTTTTGTTCATTTCCGGCCCGACTCGGTACGCCTCAACATGTCACAGCTGCTCGAACGTTGTTTTTCAGACTTATGGACGCAGCGCTTCACCTTTGAGCGCATGGGCTTCGATCTGCAGTGTAAGGCCCCAAGGCGGGTTCTATACGGACCCGTGCGCTACATCATCATGGCACTGGCCACCAGTTTCGAGCTGTGCGCTGTCATTGCCTTCATGTGTGTGCACCGCAATCATATAGTCCTCTTCTCGGAGGCCCTGATGCATGGCATACAGATGATTTCGTCTCTACTAAAGATGTTCATTTTCGTACGGAAAGCACGAGTGGTTGTCGATCTCATTGCAGATGTGCAGGACCCGGAATTGGAGGTGCAATGGAAACGACGCGGTCAGCAGCTCTCTGCCATATACTTTCTTATGTGTGCCCTGACGAGCATATCCTTTCTGCTTATGCCCGTGGTTCTGACACTCCTGCGATACCTTGCCAATGGAGAGTTAGAGCCGTTCAGTGCATTTCGTGTGGTGTAAGTATAGGCAGTATATAAAGTATTTAATATTCTATCGAGGTAGTCCTTTCAAGCAGCTCGTAAGATCTTGACATGGTCATGTTTAGTTACTGCCCAGCTCTATTTTTTTTTTTTATTACCTTCAGAAGAAAGCAATAAGCACTGCCGGATACTCGATAAGTATTCCTTCCACAACTAAGTTATTATATCAAATCTAGCAAAGTTTATTTATCTTTTTTAAAGCCTCACTTATGAGTACTATTTTCTGAATCTGGATCATATTATCGGCTAAATGGCTTAATTATTTCCTTGTCTGTCCATAACTTTGGAAGCCAATTAAGTATAAATAATCAGACATTGACTGACTAAGTGACTGATTAAAAATTAGCACATAACTCAAACCTTAAGAGCTAGTAGCGTACATTTCAAAGTTCAAGGTTCAAAGTTTCATCGGTTTTTTGACCAAAAACCGTTGTAAAATTATATTGCAGATATTAATAAATATAAAATGAAGCCAGATTCAGCTGCAATTTCGCAATTAGATTAGAAGTTTCCATAGAGCTTTTTAAGAAATTAACGCAAATAAATTGGAATTAATTGAAGTATATGAAGCAGTGGCAATAGGAACGATCGAAGGGAAAGGGAAGGAAATCAGTCTTAGTAGAACAAATTGTTTGTTTATTGGGATGCCATAAAAAAATGAGTGTTTATTTTTGCGTTGCAAGCCTATCATCGAGTCTTTTACAGTTCAAGAAATGTAGGCCAGTTTAAGAGCTTACAATAGCGCCCAGAATTATTTGACACTGATATTATATTTAAAGCAATACTCTACTTTGCTCAGCCTTCCCTACGATGTTACGCAACCGCACATTTATGTATTGGACTGCCTCATTATGTGTTTCGTGCTGACTTTCTTCTGCTGCTCCACCACCGGTGTGGACACGCTCTATGGCTGGTTCATCTTTGGACTTAGTGCGCACTTTCGAGCACTCGGGTTGTGCCTCGAACGGGCCGTAATTATCTCTTCGGACTGCCCGGAGCGTTTTGAGCTCGAGATGTCGCGCGTGTTTCGACAACACTGTGGAGTGTTGTCGTTGGTGCAGCGATTCGATGAGGCCTTTCGGGAGATTGTGTTGGTTGAGGTGCTGTTGATTTGTTTGCTATACTGCTCGGTTATATGTCAGTACATTATGCCACAAACGAATCAGAATTACGCCTTTCTCGCCTTCTTCTCCATGGTGGTTACCACGCAGCTGTGCATTTATGGCTTTGGTGCCGAACAGCTACGTCAAGAGGTCAACAGATAATTTCATTTTCCTAATCGTACAACATACTAAGTTGGGGTTCTGTGCAGGCCCGATTGTTCTCATTACAGCTTTACGAAAAGCTGCCTTGGCAGAGTCTGTTGCCCGGCATGAGGCGCCTCCTACTGTTTCCCATGCTGCGATCTCAGAAGGAAATCAGCTTGAGTGGCTATTTCTTTTCGCTCGGCAGGCCATTGATGGTCTGGGTAAGCTGAAAAGGACATCACCTTCATAAATACATTGTTACCTTCCCATTGCAGATCTTTCGTACAGCGGGCTCGTTCACTACATTATTAAGTGCGCTCAGGGATAAGTATGAGTGAGAAAAAAAGTATAATCGGCCATATAGTAATTTTCGAAATTTTATTTCCTTGTCAACACGATTGGAGAAATTAAAACCATTTCTTCATTTCCGAATCAAAACTCCCATATTTGATTTAAAATTAAATTTTATTTATTTATTTTTATATTACAT
Organism: Scaptodrosophila lebanonensis; assembly: GCF_003285725.1. Taxonomy (NCBI): domain Eukaryota; kingdom Metazoa; phylum Arthropoda; class Insecta; order Diptera; family Drosophilidae; genus Scaptodrosophila; species Scaptodrosophila lebanonensis. The sequence continues at coordinate 386,429 of NW_022060599.1, read as the reverse complement.
TTAACAAAGATTTATGTACACACAATTAAAATTAGATTTAGTTTTTCATAATTATAAAAATACGCTACAAAAATGTTGGCCTAGAACTACAAATAACAATTACAATTACTATATATATATATATATATATATATATATATATATATTGTTGAAAATCAATACAAACATAAGTACCAATGCACGCATGTTAATATAAGCAGATAATAATCTTATGTTATCTACAAGTTATCTGTCACTGTTGCATACGAATGTAAGCATAAAGAATATGTATAGCAAAAGTGTCAGTCTCCAATAAAACTCTAAAGCGAACAGACGCACGGCGGTCCGCGACTATTGTCTTTTACTTTACTCCTACTGAGCCCTTCCCTTTTCAGCGAATATATAATCTATTCAATAGGTTATGGGCCCAGGGCATATAGGCTCATAGGAGAAGTTCAAAGTATTGTGAAATAGTAATCGTTTGGTGACTCAAGAAATATAACATTTAAAAAATGAGTGCGCTATATCAAATAGACAAATTGGAAGAGCATAACTATGACTCATGGAGCATACAGATGCGATCTGTCTTAGTGCACGCGGAATTGTGGAGTGTGGCATCAGGTGCTGAACCTAGTAATACTGAGAGTTCAAGGCCAAAAGATGAAAAGGCATTAGCAATTATAACGCTAAGTGTAAAAGCTTCACAATTGGGCTTCATTAAAAATTGCAACACTTCGTACGAGGCATGGAAAAAGTTAAAGGACGTTCATCAGCCGAGTGGACCTGTACGGAAAGTGTCGCTGTACAAGAAATTGCTAGGCAAACGCATGTTTCAAGGCCAAAGCATTTCAAGTTACATACACGAATTTAACGAAATTCTGGATGGTTTGTGTACAGTTGGCATCGAATTAAATGATGAGTTAAAAACAATCGTGTTGTTGTCAAGCTTGCCCGAACCATACGAAAATTTTGTCGTCGCCATTGAGACGCGTGACAATTTACCGTCATTTGATGTGTTATGTATCAAGCTGATGGAAGAGGGAGAGCGCAGAGGCAATGCAGATGGAGAGAGCGAGAATGCAAGAGCATTTATAGCTACGCAGCAGATCGTCGCGCATTCCAAAGCGAATTCAAAAAGGAATTCAAAAATCGTCGTTTGCTACAACTGCGGCGAAAAAGGGCACTACAAGGCACAGTGCAAGCGTGAGAAAATTCGCGGTGAAGGGAAAAAGCAATCGACAAAGAAAGAGATGGAAAAGCAGAGCAGCTTGTTAAATGCGTTGGACGTTGGAAAGATAGAGAACAACATGTGGTGTCTGGACAGCGGAGCAACAAGCCATATGTGTTGCGATAAGACGTTATTTTCAAAATTTATTGCGCACACTGAAATGATCGGTTTAGCTGACGCTGGTTTCCTGAAGGCCGAAGGCAGAGGAGAGGTGAAGTTACAGACAGAACTTTGTACCTTGGTGTTGTCAGATGTACTGTATGTACCGAAAATGAATGGCAACTTTATGTCCGTCAGCCGGTCAGTGCAAAAGAACAATGTTATACATTTTGGGCCACATTTTGCTAAAGTTATACAAAACGGCGAGTGTATACTGAAAGCGAATAAAGTTGGGAACCTTTATATGTTTCAAGGCAAACAAAATAGGTGTTATTCCGCAACTGAATCAGATGGTACATTGTGGCATAAGCGTTATGGCCATTTAAATTTTACCAGTCTGAAGGAAGTGATCAGCAAAGAGCTAGTGCGTGGTATTGGAAAGGTTGTTTTCCCAGACAACTTGAATTGCAAAACGTGTATGCTAAGCAAAATACATGTACAGCCATTCCCAAAGGTAAGCACTAACCGTGCCGAAGAGCTGTTGGAACTGGTTCATGCTGATGTATGCGGCCCATTCGACACGAAGTCACTTGCTGGATCCAAATACTTTCTGACCTTCATCGATGACAAGTCCAGGCGTATATTTGTTTATTTTTTGCGGAAGAAAGATGAAGTGTTCAGTAAGTTCGTCGAATTTAAAAACTTGGTTGAACGGCAAACAGATAAAAAGCTCAAATGTATTCGAACCGACAATGGAGGCGAGTTTGTCAACACAACATTCAACGGTTTCCTGAAACACCATGGTATTGCAAGGCAATTGACCGTGGCTTATACTCCGCAGCAGAACGGCGTGGCGGAAAGAGCAAACCGGACATTAACGGAGATGTCCAGATGCTTATTGGTGCAGTCGGGCCTAGGCGAGTCTTTGTGGGCCGAAGCAGTCAACACAGCAGTATACATAAGAAACAGATCACCTACCAGTGCACTGAACAACCTGACTCCAATGGAAGCGTGGACAGGTAAGAAACCCTGTGTTAGCCATCTAAAAGTTTTTGGTTCCATTGCAGTTGCACTTGCAAAGGGTCCCCGTAAAGGCAAATTCAAACCCAAAGGGCATGAGTACCGTATGGTTGGGTATTCGGTAGCAGCCAAAGGCTATCGGTTATACGACCCAGAGACGAGGACGATTGTCGAAAAACGAGACATTCTATTTGATGAGCGTTGTGGTGGTCATACCAATGAAGATACCGTTACGGTAGATTTTCCTGCATGCGAGGTTCAAGAGCATGTCACTCACACGGATGGTGACAGAAGCATCGACGACGATGACAGTGAGCACAGTTCTGACGACAGCAGCTCCAACGCATATGAGAGTGCAGTCGAAAAAGAAGACTCTGACGAGGATACTGTGAAGATTGGGCCAGGCCGGCCTAAAATTGTTCGAAATGGTAAACCTGGTCGTCCAAGAAAGCAATACAATGTGCTTGGAGCATTGGTTGCTAGTGACGTAATGGTTCCGACATCCTATGATCAGGCCGTTGGTAGCACACATGCAGTATTCTGGCAAGAGGCGATGCAAAAGGAATATCAGGCACTACAATCAAACGAAACCTGGCAGATGGCTGATTTACCAAAAGATCAGCGAGCAGTTGGTTGCAAGTGGGTATACAGCCTGAAACGTGACTCTGATGGAAAAGTCGAACGTTTCAAGGCACGACTCGTTGCTAAAGGGTGCTCCCAGAAGTATGGCGTGAACTATGTAGAGACGTTCTCACCCGTTTGCAGATTGGAAACCGTGCGGTTTATTTTGGCGTTAGCAGCGGAATTGAAGCTGTACCTTCACCAGATAGATGTGTGTACCGCCTATTTGAATAGCGACCTGCATGAAACTGTTTATATGAAGCAGCCACAGGGATACACAGATCCCAATAATCCAAGTAAGGCTTTATTGCTTAAAAAGGCAATATATGGATTGAAGCAGTCGGGGCGCGAGTGGAACTCCAAGCTCGATTGTGTACTACAAGGCATAGATTTTGTAGCATGTGAAAATGAACCGTGTCTTTACAAAAGGAACGGAAGAGGTGACTTATCATTAATCCTTGTTTATGTTGATGATATAATTATAGCATGCCGATCAAAAGAGGACTTGGCCAACATCAAGTCAGCCATTACAACATCGTTTGAATGTGTTGACAAGGGAGAGCTGCATTTGTTCCTTGGCATGGAAGTGCAGCGCGACGGTGAGCTTGGCGAAATTTCGCTAAGCAATTCGCAATACATCAAAGACATATTGCGTGAACATGGATGCGAGACCTGTAGACCTACAGCGACCCCACTGGATGCTGGTTTCCAAGTGATATGTACCAGCGAGCATTGTCAAAAGGTTGACATTGCATCCTACCAGTCTTCAATTGGCGAGTTAATGTGGCTGGCGCTTACAACAAGGCCAGACATATTGCATTCCGTTGCCAAGTTAGCTCAACGGAATCAAGATCCGCATGCAGAGCACCTAGTGGGTGTAAAACATGTGCTTCGATACCTGGCGTCAACTGTGGACCTGAAGTTGCACTACAAAGAGTGTGGACAACCCCTTACCGGCTATGTGGATGCAGACTGGGGTGGCGACCGCATCGATCGCAAGTCGTATACTGGCTATGTATACCACTTGGCTGGAGGACCCATATCCTGGCGATCTGAAAAGCAACGCAGCGTGGCACTTAGCAGCACGGAGGCGGAGTATATGGCTCTTTCAACTGCGTGTAAGGAGGCCATATACCTACGGCGTCTTATAGTGGAGATTGGCTGCGGTGACTCGAGTACTCCAACTATTCTTCATGGCGATAATTTAAGTGCTCAACAATTAGCTAAGAATCCTGTACACCATGAAAGAACAAAGCATATTGATATTAGATATCATTTTGCAAGACAGGTTGTAAACGAAGAACAAATTGTTTTACAGTATACATCAACCAATGAAATGATAGCTGATATTTTAACGAAAAATCTCCCTAAAGCGAAGCATGTTCATTTTACAAAGCTGTTAAATTTGATTTGAAAATTTTTGTAAAACATGTTTGCATTGAGGAAGGGTGTTGAAAATCAATACAAACATAAGTACCAATGCACGCATGTTAATATAAGCAGATAATAATCTTATGTTATCTACAAGTTATCTGTCACTGTTGCATACGAATGTAAGCATAAAGAATATGTATAGCAAAAGTGTCAGTCTCCAATAAAACTCTAAAGCGAACAGACGCACGGCGGTCCGCGACTATTGTCTTTTACTTTACTCCTACTGAGCCCTTCCCTTTTCAGCGAATATATAATCTATTCAATATATATATATATATATATTAAATTTAAACAAAAAAATAAGCAGAACACACACGTTAATTATCGTAACTAATGCATTTCTACATAGAGATGTTAGATTTGTGGAGAATTGAATGGGAAATGAGAAACTTAACATAAAGAAATCTTAAAAGGTACTTGAGAAAAGCCGAAGTGAGAAAAATAAGCATTTTGCCATTTTCCTTGCGGTTGCTATTGCCTTTCGCCTTTCGTTATAACTAAAGCCCCAAACAGGCATAAGTGCCAATTTGTTGTTGCTTTTTTGAACCAGAACACTGCTGAAGAATTCAGAAGGTACAGGTGGACATAGGGAAAGAATATATTCTTTAATTTTCATAAAGATGGTGCTCCCCCAATTTGAATTTATTGCTATGGCGTAGAGTAAATAAATTGGATATCATTTAAGACATTTGTTTCGAAATATTTACGAAATTTGTATTGGAACTTCCAAAAATTGGAAAATATGTTTTGTGTCCTATAAAAACTATTTCCCCATGTGAACTGACCTGACCCTGACCTTCAAAACATAGCATAAATCTTCAAATACTACTTTGTATATTAATCATCAGTTCCGGTCTCAATTCCGGCACTTATGTTTGCACGGCTTCACATTCAAAATAAATAAAATTAGCAGTGAATAAATGAAATTATATAATACAAGCTTAACCATTCACTGGCAACTTGTAAGGAATGTGACGAAGAGGAAGAGAGGGATATAGGTTAGGGTAGTAGGTAGCTTAACTCATCGCCAGCAACGGCTCCAAATCGATATTCTTGGGATTCAACTTCTTTTTATACTTCTTTTGCAACTTCGTCTTGAAGAGCTTCGATTTGGACTTGCTGGGCTGTTGTTTTTTCAGCGCCTTCTCCTCGAGCGCCTTCTGGCGATCCAGCAGTTCGAGTTGTTCGAAAATATTTTTCGGATGCGGATGCGTATTGGATTTCGTAGCATTCTTAGCCGCATAGACAACCACAAACTGGGAGAAGGCCGAATCAGCGGGCGTATTTATATCGGCAAAATCGCGGAAGTTGGCGAACTGCTCCTCCGGATAGGTGTACTTTTGTACAAAGCCCTCCGTTGGACGGCCATGACCATTATTTGCATCGCTGTAGATATAGTCACTGTTGTCCTCCTGATGGTAGGGCATCTCCTCTTCGGGATAGAAAGTGCCACCTCGCAGCACGCCAAAATCGCCAGATCCTAGAATGGCTGCATCGAAGCCTCGCTGTTGGGGTGGGACGGGTCCTTCGGCGTATTTTGTTGGCAAAACGGGTGCGCCATCGGGTGGGCCCGGAAAGTAGGGACGCGAGTGACCCAATGGTGGTGCCTCATGATAAAACGGCGGATAGAAGTTCTGTGCCGCTTGACTATGCGAGTCGATGTTGCCCCCAACGATGTCAGCCCTTGCGATTAGCTGCGGATTGGGTATGGGTCGGAACTGTTCTTGTCCGGTTGGGACAGGCGCCTGAAAGCGTCTTGGCTTGGGGGCTGAGGGAAGCAGGGGTTGCTGCAGCTGCGCCTGTGGCTGTTGGTGATGAAGCAGCGCCGACGTTGTTGTCGTGGGCGGCATATGGAAATGATGCTCTTGCGAACGCAATACTGTGATGGGTGCAAAGTCGTTCGGTTCCATCAACATGTCGCCATCCTCTTCGGGAAATTCGACTGCAATGAAACGCAAACAAAAAAAATAAAAATAAATAAATGAAAATACAAAAAAATTATAAAGAGAAAGAAATCAGTCAAAATGCTTCCGCTTTGTGTCGAACGTGCGCCAATGGCCCGCGGCCGGCGGCGACGCGTCGGCAAACAAATCAACATGGCTTCAAGGGGCCACTAGAGCGGCGGGCACGTGAAGTGTTACAAGCTCGAGTGGACCGTCAGCCTCTGGTGGTGGCTTGTTGTTCACCCATTCGTTTTCACGGAGTATGTACATATCTACATGTATGTACATGTATATACTCGTATGTACATACATACAAGTACATATATACGCCGGTTCGATCGTTCACTTTTGGCTTTTGAATGTGTATCTTGGCATGCCTGACGTTTGACATGAAGTGGTGAAATGTGTTGGCGAACATGTGACGCTCCATGATGAGGGCAGGGGCGAAAGTTGTGCTTTCCTGTTGCCAACACTCAAGTGCATGCATACTATATACTAAGTATTTCGCCTTATACAACATGACATCCTACACTAATATTAATTGCCTACCTACATTCAAATCAAACTTTTGAGCTGATAGAGTTTTGATAGAGAGCTCTTAGGGTTTCCATTTCAGCGCCCAACAATCGCTATCGATGGCATTTCTCATCATCATCCATCGACCGTGCACTTTGCTTGGCTAGAAGTGCGCAGCCAACTAATTTATCACTAACATTGTGGCTTAAAAGCTTGCCTTCACTCTCAATACACGAGTAGTTCAGTAAGAACGATACGGTTTTGGAGCGGACATAATTACAATAGCTTACAATATATGTATTTAATTTAGAATTTCTATTGGAAATTATATGTTAAGCGGATTGTTTGGCAATATAGAACAAATATATTATTTTAATAAAAATCAAGACAAGCGCTACTTGTCGATTCTTATTACATGCTACCCCTAATTTAAAAAATCTTTTTTATTTAAAAATGTGTTGAGAAAGTATTTATTGGAAATGTCATGTTACAAGTAGTCAAAATGCTTTGCTATCTCTTGTGAAGAAATTCGTAAATCTCTTCTTGGAAAATCTACAAGTTTTGTATATTCATTTAATATTGTTCCACTGTTATTTACATTTTTAAAATACAATAGACCCAAATACAGTAAAAAACAAAACAATTTTTTAATATTTCTGTTGCATCTTACAAATGTTTCTCACTGCAAATATAAGTAGTGCTGATAAAAGCAATTTATAGAAAAATAATTTATTATTATTATTATTGTTAATTCTACGTACAATTTGAAATTGCAAGCCTTAGCAGCTAAGGCTTCGAAAATTTCTTTAATAGTCTTTTAGGGAAATGGAAGAAATCCCCATTTCTGCAGTCAATTTTAAGAAGAATGAAGTCACTTGATTTCTTACGCATCTTTCGAAAACATTCTCATTAGAAAACTTAAATTTATTTCTAAATCGATCGGCTGGCTTCAAATGAACGATATCATAATTTGTAGACAAGTATCAATTGGATTTGTTTGACAATTTATCCAGTTTTATTGGGCTTAGTAGCTGGTATTTAGTCTTGAGATTGTTTCCTAAATATAACTCCTTAGGATATTCATTAGTTTGTCAGCACGTTTAGTAAATTACCGTTTAAAATTTAGAAATGGATATATACTATATTCTGCAAATATATACTGTAAAATGTAATACATTTTATTCATTAACTGTGATATAAAACGATTTTAAATGTCATCAGAACTAATGGTTATCCCCACTAGAGTACGGATATTTTGTTGCCTTTGTCAATATTTCGCCTAGTACTAAATTTATATTCTTATGTCGCTCGATTAGGAAGTGTATTAAAATCCCCACTAATACTTGCTAGTCAACATTTGCACTGACAGCTGGCGCTTTGTTCTAAGCCCCTTGTTCGAGACCGGACTCAGAGCATTGGCCTTTCACGTGAGCTTGGCGCGACCCATTCGAGATGTCGTAGACGTTGCTAAATTTATTTCAACACTGATTTTCGCTACATGAGCGCTGTAATAGCAACGCTTGTACCTATATTTATATGAAATATGGGCAGCCGCTGGTGATTTTTGTTGTTGTTGCTGTTGTTGTTGCTGGCGCGGCTGTTGCTGTTGTTGTCCGACATAATGAGTTTGTTAAGTGTAATTGGGCTGTGGTAGCTTTGGCTTTGGTTTTGGTTCGTTGGTGGCTTGGAGTGGCTGGAGTTTATTTGATGCTGCGATAGCGACTGTGCGGGTGTTTTTGTTTTTTGGCTTTACATTTTTTTCCCCCTATTTTTAGTTTTTTTTTTTCTTTTTTGTGCAAAATGGGTCAAACATAATTTTTGTGCCTGATACGACGTGTAAATTACTTCATAAACCAAGAGAAAAATCTCGCGAAGCCGCAAAAAATGAGTGACGAAACGTAACGTAAAAATTTGTATGTGCTTTTTGTGAGAAAATAAATAATGTATTTAACATGGTTTAAGTTGTTTTTAATATCGGTATAATTAAATTTTTGTAAAAAAAAGAAATGTTTGGAAATACTGATTAATAGATGTGGGAGGGAGTATGAACAGCGACTATTAACATGGAAAAAGTATAGCTACTGCTATTTTTTAATTGCTGTTTCTGCTTCCTAGTCGAGAGCATTTAAATCGTTTCTGGGTAACATTTATTTATTTCAGCTCCATTTATTTGTTGTCTCATTCTCATTTGGGAAGGAAGTCGAAATTGATCATAATTTAGGCAAATTATATTGTTTTGCGGAGATAGAACCGAAATTAGGTTTATTCTCATTTGAATGAGCTTGAAATTTAGGGGAAACAAGAGCTAAAAATATGAAATTAACATTTTGCTGTGCGGAAATGGAACACCAATATGTTTCTGTCATGGTTTTAAAGAACTAGTTTGGCTCTTATATATTAAGATATAAGTTTTGTAATATTTTTTATGAGTATTTAATGTAGTTGGTATTATAAATATGCTTTCTAAGTGTTTTTGATTTGGTTTCTGTGAAAATTAAAATGAATTATTATTAAATTAAAATAATCGGTGTTATTTAAAGAGGAATAATGAAAACAGATTGCATTACAACATGGTACATGTTTCCATTGAAGTCCTGCTATCGATATCGAGCACTGGTCTGGCTTTTGAGTAAAAGTGATTTTTGTCACTACTTGGACACTGCCCAGCATGGGTAGCTCATGGTGATAATTTATTCGCTGTCCATATTGTTACAAGCGATTGTTTCTTTAGCTACTTGGCGTGCTTAGGTTTTTGTTATTTTGGCCCACGGCTTGCACGTTTTGTGTGGCGCATGTGATTTTTGTCTAATTTGCGAAATTGCTTAAGCTGGGCAGAGACTTAAAGCCAAAGCTCATGACAAATACCACAAAAAACACAAACTTACACACTCACACATAATCACTGGGGCAAACAAAAATTTGCATTTCATAAAAGATGTTGAAGCGTTCGCGGCCAGTGAAATAATCAATCAAATCAACAACATAACACCAAACAACAATAATTCGAACAAGACAGCAGACACCAAGACAGGCACACACACAGATACACACACACATACACCATTGAAGGGGTGCACTTAACGTGTGTTAGTTGCTTTAAAAACAAAACATAATAATTATTGTATAAATTATCGTTACAATTTTTGCAAAAACAAAACACAAATGTTGGCAGCAGTCGGCAATAGGCAATCGACAAAAATTGACGATTCCAACTCCAATATACTCGTATTCGCACACTAACACAAATCATACAACACTTTCATCAAAACAGCTCATCAATCATTCATACGCTCGTTGAAGCGAGCGAGTCAAATAAGAGAGAAAAAGCAACAACAACGGCAACAACAGCAAAAGCCAAACTGGCGGTTAAGTCACGAAACTCATAAAAAAAAACACATCAACAACAACAACAACAACAACAGCTACAAATGTGGTGCAAACAAAGCGTTAATATTATTGAAGACGAGCTGATTTGTGAATTCAATTGAATTGAATTGAATAATAGCAGCGACTTCTATTGTGCGATGTCGAGGGGGTGGGGGCTTAGATCCAAAAGCTCTTCAAGTGTTCTATATACCAAGGTCAATTACAGATTGAAATGTACTGGCAGAAAAGTGAATTATATAGATATATATATATATATTTTCGATTAGATTGCCTCAGCCTTTACGAGCTTTTTTCAGAGTCATCTGTAGACATGAAAGGCGTACCAAAATACAGATAAATAACCCGGAAAATTGGTTATTTAAGGTGAAGAGAATAGTACTTCTTAATAGTTGCCCATGCCATGGCAGTTGGCTGACAGATGCAGGAAATGCAAGGAAGCAAGGAAGCGATAGAAACGCAGGAACACTGCGCAGGACTTCTAAGATGCAGAGTGAAATGTGTGAATGACAGCAAAATGCTTATCTAAAGCACTGCTGGCGTTTTCAAAACATACCTTGCAAGTTGCTAAGGGCTCATTGAATAGCTCGCCCAACTGATCTCCAACACTTGGCAGCACTAAGGACTGCAATTATTGCGCTTATGTTTAAAAAAATATCAATAAATATCTGGATGCGAAAATTTACTGGCATTAGATTTTCTAGATTTGCTAGCATGGAAAGTGTTTTGATATTTTGGAGCTCCCACACAGATTTGTATTATGTATTTGGAACTGCTAGCCAATGAAATATTTATCCTGCCATGATTTCTATTTTCTTTTTTGTATTTAAAAAAAGTGGATTATAAAAAAAATTATAACGTTCTCTTAAGCAACAAAATATTAAAATTTTTACATTTATTTTTCGGAAAAATTATTTTTTTTGCCATGTTAAGAATGGCTTAATAGTTAAATGACTCTTTTCACCATTAATAATAATAAGCTTAAGAAAGTATAATTCACATAATTATTTGTATTTTTACCTTCTTTTAAACTATCGGTATATACTTCTTAAATGAGTGCTTTTGCTTTTGTTGGCTGATATTGATTTTTAAAGGTCCCCTTCCATGCTTATAATTTGTTTCTTTTAAGCATTTATTTAATAAAGTTAAGCTGAAATTACGTTCAAACATACAAAACATTTGCTTGTAATTATGTTTTAATTTACATGTAGGCTTTAAAAAGTAAACACAAAACAGTTTTTAGTTGTTGTAGTTGTGTAGTTGTGTAGTTGTGAAGAATTGCTTCTAAAAGTAACTCGATTTCGTGTCGTATTTGTAAAACTTGACAAACATGTTTTTGCCTCTCTAATATAGATTAAGTAGCACCTCTTCAAAGTCGCAGTATTGTTATTTGAAAAGTGGATACCAATACATATTTTTCTTAAATTTGTTGAATACTTTCTTATCATCATCACAGAAGTAGCGGGTGATAAAACTTTTGGTTATGTGTTTAGTCAGGTACCGTTCTCTAAAATTATACCACAATCCTATTAAGACTTAGGGGGACCAGTTACTTCAGTCTAAAGCTCTACAGCTCCAATGTACAATTAAGTGTTTGAAAATTAATGTGGAAACTTGGCAAAATCTTAAAACTCACTGAGCTTTGGCCCCCAAATATCATATTGTAAATATCGCTCACATATACAAATTCATATGTACATACTTGTATGTACTATATTCATGTACATACTCGTACATATACTCACATATACTTAAGTATGTAGATACTCGTACAATTTGCACGCCCATGTGGGTTTCACAATGCTCGATTTTTGTGCATCAAAGCGGACTGCACCGACTGGCAATTTAATTAATAAACACGGCTGATGTGATAAATGCGCATGTGATATTGTGTGAGTGTATTTTAGTCTGTGTATCTGTGTCTGCTTGTGTGTGAATTATGAAAGTGTTAAAACTGTTGTTCGCAAATAAAGAAAGAAAACTTAAGAGTATTTCATAATAATTATATTGCGGCAGCAAGGGGCTCGCGTGAGGCAAGTCACCGAATAATTGCAACGGCGGCGGCGGCGGCGGCGGCGGTGGTGGCGGCTAGCGAGCAAAAGGTGCAAAAATATATGTTATATATATAAGTAGTTTTTACGTGTATGTGTATGCATCTATACACGAGTATGTACGTGTGTGCAATGTGTGCTGGCTGTCCGATCGAGCATTGAATACCTCGTAACGTGATGACCCTGTGTACTTACATACGTGCCCCACAAAACGGGGCATAGGCTATCGCCTTTGCAAATTGAAGGCATGCGCGGCTACACTTTGCCGTCACAGAGCAGTCCATAAAAAGTATCACGGGGTGGCTAAATCAACTCAAATGGTTTTTGTATAATAATAGGCTTTAGGCTAGATAGCGCTATAACAGTTTATTTCTCATATCGGCTTACTAAAGAAAACGAAAATGCTTACAAAAAGTTAAATGGGGTCAGAGCTTAGCGATAATTGATTTTTGTTTACAGTCAATACGGGGCTACCATTACTTCTTAGTTAACAAATTAATAAAACATCTCAATCGCTTAAAAAAAAAACAAATTAAATGTTCAACGTCTAATAAGACTTGATTGAATATTTAAATTAAATAAATGAAATTGAATTAAATTAAATTTGAAAAAAATATGTGTGAACTAGCGTAATAACTTAAAAGTAATCTGGATAAGGTTTATAAATAAAATAAACAATAAATGAGTTGGAGCCACACATTTTTAATTAATTTATTAATTTAAAAATTTTAAACCGAATTGTTTATCGGTTTAAGCATATAACGAAATAATTGCAAGCACACTGTTGCATTTTTAATTAAGAATCACAGATTCTTGGTTGCCCAATCGAGCGTTTACAAGATTAGGCCTTTAGAGCAATATTGCAAAAAAGCGTTGCCGCACCCACATACTCGTACTATATTGGCCCGAAATGCAGCTCGAAGGTAATAGATAATACCGGGTGGCCTGCGGGGCAGGGGCAGGGGCAGACAGACAGGCGGCAAAACTCAAGATCCGATCGGTGGTGCAGCTGCAAACATTTGCGGCAGCCGGCAAGCGCCGAAGCCGAAGGCGAAGGGCAGCAAGGAATAGATGACAAATCAATAATTTTTTTTAAATTTTTTTTGGGCTTATGGTCGCACAAAAACTTGAGGCACTCTAGAACAGCGCCCTCAGTCTGATTACCGGTTGTGACTGGTATGTTCGGGGCACACCACTTTTGTAAACCTGTCGACAGTTGCTCTTAACAGGCTCCCCAGCTTTTAGCTGCTGTAAACCCATTACTCGAAGAGTGAGAAGGTATACTAAGAATAAATGTAATAACAGGCAGGCTTGACAGGCCTAGTATTATTGAAATGTACTTTTATGCGATCAGAATGACCACACGAATCATTACAGATATTCTTACATGGACGTATGTCAGAGGAATCGGCAACTTATAAATCATAGCAGCTGGAAAAACTAAACCTAATGGATAGACTTGGCTTATCCATAAGCAGACTTAGTTTGTACAGGAACGATTGTTTCAGAAATCCCCTATTAGAGCAACTACTTTATTGCTTGCAACGAAACTTAACTCCACAATAAAAGGTTGGTAACCAAATTTTGAAGCTTGACTTCCGCTTTGTATCTAAGGCGTTCAAAAAATTAAAGCAAGAACAAAGACATTAAGTGAGCTGCTGATTGTGTGATTGTTCTTCCTACCATTTAATTAAATAGATTAAAAAAGGAATACTATGTTTTGACGATAAGAACATTTCTCCTTACAAAAATTAATCAAAAAGACAAGAAAAATTTAGTTTGGCACACTTTACTGAGTGCCTGAATTAAAGATAAAGATATGACTCTATGAATCAAATCTCTCTACCATTTCAATTTTTCTAGTTTCTAAAATATAATCTATTCATTTGTGCTTCTTATTATTATAATATAGATTTTAGGTCATTTTTTTTTAACATTCCTCGTTTGTAAAATCGTTGTTTTTTAATTTCTTTTTTTTTAAAGTATTATCAACAATTTTTCTTTGTATATAATTATGTCTTATTGTTCGACTTGTTAGCAAACTGATGACCAGCAGTGTGTAGGCCATTATGTTCAATCATATCAATAGGGAGAGAAAAAATTGCAAAAAACCGCCTCCTCCATTGTCTTTCTTGTAAGTAGTAGACAGACATGGTACCTCTCGAGACTTCTTCAGTTTCAATTTTGTCGATTGTCTGTGTCTTGTCTTTTATTTCATGTCAGGTACTCGCACTGGCACTCGTATTCGCACTCGAGTTGGTTTTGATTTTGGTTGCGGGTGCTGGAGCTGGTACTGGTGCTGTTGGTGCTGGGAATCGCGTGGGCGTTTGCCGTGTAATTAACACATTGTGCGTCCATTGTTTAGTTTTGTGTGATGTGATGTGATGCAACGCTGCGTATGAGTAATATGGTTAAATGGGCGTGAAAAGGCTTGGCGCGCATTTACAAAGGTGTTGATGATGTCAATCAAAGCTCACACAGAGCTGCATAGACAGGCCAAAAAATGTAATGAGTAGGCAGTCGGTCCGGTAGGCAGGCAGGCAGGCAGGCAGGCAGGCAGGCAGGCAAGCAGGCATTCAGGCATGCAGGCATGTGCATTGATTAATTGCCAATGCATTTAACCGGTTCATCCGACAATTTGGCGAAACTTTTGCGCATGAGATTTCAGATTTCGCTTTTAAGCGATATTGTATGCGTTTTGAGTGGTCGCGATTGGACCTGGACCACACCGCGAGTCGCTGTAAATTGAAGGCGAATGCATTTATGGGTGCGCCAACGTGAATATCAGCGTTTTACCAATTTTCCGGCACTTTGTTGACATCTGTGGCTATGCGAGTGTGCGTGCGTGTGTGTGTGTGTCTCACCTGTTCATAAATTTCACAAAATCAAGAAGCTGCAGCACTACAACCGCTTTCACTCAATCGTAACGCATTGAGGCAAACATAAATGGACCGACCAACTGGGAGCTGCAACTTTGCAGAGCCAGGCCTTGTCTTGCCCTGTTGGCTTCACTTGGCTTAAGTTGGCTTAAGTTGGCTCGGCTTGGCTTGCCTTGCCTTACCCTAACATGTTTACGGCAACGTCTCAGGCACGACACGACAACCAAAAACAGTCAGCATTTTGACCTTTGCACATTGTTAGCCAAAATGCAACCACAAAATGCCACCAACAACCAACCCACTTGACTTCGCGTTTCGGCCGAATGTTTGCGTTCTATTGTCGCAGCTTCGCAGCCAGAATTGCTTGCCATTGCATGTCGAAGCTTTTGGCGTGCAATCGCAATCTCAGGCGGCAGCAAATCGCGTAAGTCAACCTAACCTCTAAGGCCTGGACCAGCAGCTGTGAGCTGTGGCTGCAAAAGTCAATGCCATTCGCTGGATCTATGCGCCCACGCCCCAGCATTGTGCATTGTAGGTGCGTCTGCCTGCAGCAGCATCAAGAAAAAACGGCATCGGTGACCATCACTACTGCTATAAGTATAAGTTGTATAAGTATGTATACCCTATGGACGACAAAGAGTATTATCCGCGTTGACTGTGAGCTTGTAATGCAATGAATCAATCGATAAGATCTACAAGAAATTGCGATTGCAAATAGTTTGCTAGGGCACTGAATAAATGAATAATTAGAACTATGCAATTTTGAATACGAAATTTTTCACAAATATTGCCAAATGTGTCTCTAAACTCTTGAATACTGAAGTAGTCAGTAAAGTCTAAATTCTCAAAAAAAAGGCTCAAACTTTGTTTAACATAAGAAATATTCGTTTGACTTACAGATCGCATATTGAAATGACAAATATTTAATATTTATTTATATTTTAACAATTAGTGGATATGAAATTATATTTAATTAACCAAAAGAGTGGTTTTTCTAAAAAAGATGATAGTAATATGAAAGCAATCAGCAAACATTGAGAAAAGTAAAATGGAGATATAAGCAGTTTTATTATTTAAAACTTTTGAAATTTAAAACATTTTGTAACATTTTAATTTAATTTATTTAATTGTTCTTCTTGTAATTTATGGTTTGAACTTTAAAATTTGTATGAAGAGTATTGTGTCTTCTTTGCAATGATCGATAGAGATTTTGTATCTTGATTTCCATTTAAATTTGAATTTAGCCAAATGCCACTGAACGGGTCTGGGCTGGGCTTGGCTGCGCCGCAGTTGTTAGCAATTTAGTTTAATTTCATGAGCAATTGTTTGCCTGATGGGGGCCCACGATCCATGTACGAGTATACGATCGCATTCTCACATTCTCGTCATTCACTTTCACATGACAACGACATTCGAGTCATTCAGTCAGTCAGTCAGTCAATAGTCGATTGCAAGTCGCGTGCTATTACCTGCTATATTTTTAGCACGATCGCAATAAAATGGAACGAATTATCGTAAAATCCACATCGACAAAGGCAACACACAAAACGAAGTTGTATGTTTCCACAAAACACCTCCTGCTCCGGTTCAGGCACCAGCCGAAGGGAACTGCCGAAGCGAGTGAGCTGCTTGGCATTGCATATTGCTTTGTAGATGCCTAAATGCCTTTTAATAGATAGCCATTCATGGCACGACTTTTGAAACTGCAACACCAAACTACAGTGCAGACTCGCTAAGGCGACTGCAGAAGATACTGATATTTTCTAATCCATTGTTTATTGAGAGAAAATATGTTTAAACTCACAATAAGTTGGTGCCGCGGAGAAGCCTTAATTATCGCGTTAGACAAGCGATGGCTGGCAATTAAAAAATTAGGTTTGATAATTGCTAGTTAGAATGAATATGGTATTGAAAACAGACATCGACTTAATATTTTTAAAGTTATGTTTTAAACTAGTTCGATTTCTCTTTAGCACGGTTTGCGAAATCATTAGCTTGAATCACCAAGTAACTGAATTATTTGAATTTATTAAAAGCTTCAGAATGTATGGGTTTTCTTTTTTCAACACAAATTACGAGTCAGAATATCTTCCTGTTCAGCCAAATTCTATATCAATTACGTCCTTTTAAGTAGAAGTATGTCCTTGCTTAAATCATGTCTATATTCCTTGTCCATATTCCTTTTGCACTTTTTTGTAGAGGAAAATTGTTATTGTTGTTTTCGCAGCTCTAACCTTTCAATTAATCTTATTCATTTATTTCAATCCCTTGTATTAATGACTGACGATATGCTGAAGAAAGCAGACATTTTTAAATATACGTTTACATTGGCTTTGAATTTAGTTAGCTTGGACTGTAATATCTTGGTTTTTCATTCCCATTTCCATATGGGTGCAAAGTGCGCCCATGTTGCATTGAACTGCAATTGAATCGTTTGAATTCTTAAATGCGCTCTCACATAGCGGGCGGGAGTTTTCGGATAGTAAGACACATGAGCTGCATTCCAATTGCCTGCCATTTGTGTCGGGCTCTTAATTGTACTTATACAATCAGTTAGCCAGAGTTAATGGCATATTCTTGCTGCTGTGGCTGCTGCTGTTGCTGCCGCTGCTGATATTGCCATTATTATTTCTCAACGGTATGCTCAAGATGTTGTTGTCATCGTAATTATTTACATGCACATAACTAAACGTTTCCCGATAGACAGCTAATTTTTTTTGTATTTAATGCTACATTTTATGGCCGATGCATAACAGGCGAACGACTAAATGAACGATCGCACACAATCCGACAAATGGCCAGCCGTAAAGCAATGCAATTGAATGCAAGTTAAGTCTTTATGTATTTTCCGCATTGGGATAATACCTGGTGGTCGTCACTCAACCTTGAAATCTGTGGTCGTCGAATGACGTTGCAATATTGCACAAACAACAACATCAACAACAACAACCAAAGAACCACTGCTACAGCATCAGGCACTTCATTTGTCTTTATTTGCAATTTCTGTTGATTTTATGCACCCGCTGACGTTGAAGCGACATAAAAATAAGCAAAAATACGCACATGCACACACAAAGATGAGAATCTTTTTCTTTATCCATACATACTGGTATACTCGATGCATGTATGTTTATTTTTTATAATTTTTACAAACTTGCATGACTCAGGGGCTCGTCGCAGAATCAGTCGCCCGACTGCTGTCTGCCTGTCTGTCTGTCTCTCTCTATGTGTGTGTGTGTGTGTGTGTCGGTCAATGTCAAAATGCACGCTAACACGTTAAACAAAAATAAAATTAAAAATAAAAAAAAGAGAAGAAAAACTCATTTCAAGATAAACCACCTCGCGGGCCACACGTTGCACATTAATTGTCAATACTCGGTACTATATATACAAATCGTCAGAAGAGCACTGCGGCGGTCGAGCCGAGATTCTAACAACAACCACAAAAATATTTTGTTGTTGTTGCTGCTTCTGTGCCGGTCAATGTGATGCGATATGTTGTGCTTGCCATTGAATGTTGCTTGTTGCTCATTTATTGATGGTAGCGAAAAAAATACAATAAAATAAAATAAAATTAGAAAAAAATTATAGAAAAAAACCAACAAGCAGCTGACTTGTAAGATTGCATTATTATTGTAGAATTCATTTTCTATGCCATGGTCTGGGACGATAGCCATAACGATGGTTATTCAGCTATTCGGCTGACTAACAAGCAGCTGGCCAAGTGCCTGAACGTTGACGTTGACTTTGTAAATGGCATGCGACGAGCTATGGGGCTGGTGTTGGTCTTGCTGTTGGGGCTGAGGTTGGGTTCGGTCTTACCACCAAGCGAAGGTGAGGCATTTGCATGACATCAAAAATTAATGAAACCCAAAACAAACAAACAAACACATACTCGTATAGGCAAAAAAAACGCAAATGGAAACGCAAATGAACAACATTCGAGTATACCTCTAACAAAAGTAAACTTGACTTCCATTTAATATTTCTGTCATTTCTGTCATTGCACTGACTGACTGAATGAATGAATACTTTGCTCACCTCTTTCTTCTTCTTCTTCTTCTTCCACTGTGCTAGCCCCCCTAATTAAAGGTGCATTTTTCATTTACTCATGTGAAAATTGTTCGTTCGTTCGTTCGTGATCTGTCCGAGGTTATAGACAGCTCCACTTGGCGTTTTGTCACGGCACTCACAAATCACTCACAGATGCTCCAATTGCAACAAAAGCAAACAAACTTAACGAGGCCAAGGGTTGACAGATTCTCACACCAGTTCAGCCAATAGATTTGAAGCTTTGAAGCTGTGAAATAAAATTTAAATACTAGCAAGCACTTGTTGACAAATATGGGGGGTAAAGAGCTTTAAACAAAATAAATAGGATAGACCGCTAGTGATTGCATTCATACAAGTATAAATGCCTCTAAGGTCTGCTTTCTTTCTTAGGCCTCTCCAATCACAATTAAGTGCTGTTGTTTTTATTTTTCCATTTATGGTCAGTCCTTAAAATGTTCTTCAAAATCACTGAGTGTTTTGATTATATTTGTCAACTTTCTTTTTCCGATATTTTAATGTAATGGGTACTCCGACATATAAAGATAGATAGATAGGGAAAAAGAACTTTGAGATTCTCTACTTTCATCTTTAGACATGAATATGATGGAAGATTTGAGTCACTTTTTCTATTAAAAGCGACTTGATACTCTTTCGCATACACCCTTAAATCTTCTGATCTAACTTGATTCGTGACTAAAGGGGCGTTGGCATGCTGATTCTATAAACAGTATTTAAGGCCCTGCGCTTAAACCCCAACCATTACACTTGAACTTTAAAGTCCACAGACCAAAATAGCATTATGTTGAGTGAACATAAAGAAGAACAGCAACAGATATTCAAGAAGCATAAAGAATAAAACGTATTGGCGTCAGCCGAAATGCCAAGTATCAGAAAAAAAAAAAAAAAAAAAAAAACAAAAGACTTAGGCCACGAACGCGACAAGGACAAACTCCGAACTGCTCTTCCCCTGCTTTGTTGTCGCAGTCGCTACAAATGGCGCATTTAATTTATGCTATTGGCGTAATTGAATAATTGAATTATGCCAAAACAACAACAACAACAACAAACCAACAAGAAATAATTTTAATTTCAATGGTAAAACAAAATGCCACTCATTTGTATGCTGGCAAAGTTTTGGCCATTGCCAGAGCTCAGGTCGCCGATTGCATGCGAAAAAGGTGCATGAAATAGAATTGACACCGCGAATTGAGAATCTGGAGTGTGCTAAGTATAACTTCCTCGAGTGTATCGAATGCATTTCGAATTCATAAATACTGAGCAGAATTGATTTACTGCCTCGTGTCTGCTCAAATGGTCAAAATTAAATTGAAATCGAAATCGAAAATGAAAACGAAACTGGTGCTGGTGCTAGTTCTGCAAATGAAACTGAAACTGAAACATCAGAAGCCATTAGGCAAAAGTCGAACGACAATCATCGCCTAATTTGTCGCCGCTGCCGTCGCTGAGTGACAGGCCGCTGGAGGCTGCTTGAGTGACCGCTGGCATCGTTTTCTCATATTGTAAATGATATATGCTCCATTGCTGCATGTTTAAAGTAAATTAAATAATTTTGCTCAATGACAGGCATATTTTAGAACGTTTCTTTGCCTGCTTTTGGGTTTTAACCGCTTTTTTTTTTGTGTCTGTTGTTTGTCTATTTGTTTCTTTTTCTGAGTCGATGAGTGATATATGTATGCATTTTGCTATCGATTTTTTTTCCTCTCGTCTGCTTGACCTTTTTCAAATGCGGCATAAAAGCGACATGGCTTGATTTCATTTTTGCTTAATTATTGTGAAGAAGATATGTCGATTCTGACATTTGACTCATATTTTATGTGTATGTATAGTATGTGTGTGCCTCTGACAAATGAGTTTGCTCCGTTTTTTTTATGGAAACGAATTTCAACTTTAGCATTGTCATTAGTTTTCAAGGCATACAACACATTCTCGAAATTAACTGACCATGAGCGTTGGCCTCTGGATGGTTGTTTGCCGAGCACATCACACCCCTAAGCACGGAAATCGTATAATTTTCAATTATGATCAGAGAAAGCTCAACACATCTTTAATTCTTCAACTGACCTCTTTCTTCTTCCCTGAAAGTCTCTCTTAGGTCATTATTGGAGAAATCTATAGTCTGTGTAATAAGGACAGGGCTTTCGGACAATGGATTGAAAATGTTCTGTTTTCCAAAAGATTTTAAGATAACTCTAGTCTGGCTAATAAGGGAAGGACTTACGAATCAGACTTCTGTTTTCCAACAGATCCTTTATATCTGATTCGTTATAGAAGTGAAGGCAACTGCTGGGCAACATTTTATTTGTGGTTCAGAGATCTTTTCAAGCAGCACACTAATAGTTCCGCTCTCAAATTTTTGTTTTTGAAAAGTTTCCTCAAAAAAGCATGAATATATTAAAAAAAAAAAAAAAAAAAAAAAAAAACGAGCATGAGCATTTCAAAAACAAGCCCATTTCGTAAAATGATGGATGAACAGACATACAAACCAATATAAGGCGGATATATATAATAACTAATTAAGTTGTCGTTGCCACGTTTATAGTGATTATATCGTGACCATACATATACCCTTGCATTAAACGCTTCCTAACAATTGAATGCAATTTATTGGTAACAGTTTCCACATTTACAATTATAAGTTTTGTATAATTTATGCTCTCATTACAAAAGTGTAAGGCGCAGACCACACTGTAATTGGCATCAGGCATCCGCAATCCAAACAACTCGACTTTAAGTTCATGTGCAGCGGTGGCAGTGGCAGTGGCGAACGCAGAGGCAGAGGCAGTTGGCAGTGGCGTTGAAATTGTCATAAATAAGAGAAAAGATACTCACGACGAACCAGATACGAGATAATTGTGGTTACGGTGCCATAAATAGCATTGTAAATGCGCATGATATGTCATTTATGTGTTAATTGGAAAAGGTCTGATTACCTCACACACACATATATACACACACACACACATCCCCCCACCCACACAACCACAACAAAACCCAACGAGCCATAGTTATTGCAACTAATGCGGCCATTCGAGACGAATGACGATGGCGACGCAGATGCAGACGAAGACGAAGACAACAAGACGCAAGGGTTGTGAAATGCGGCGCGTAGCAATGACAATAAATCATTAAGCGGTATTGGTATTTGTTGATTTGAGAGCAGCGGGCGGAATGGCGGATTGGTGGGTGCATTCAATAAAAATGTAACAGACGCGAGCAATGGCGCGCGATCGACAACGAAAACGACATGGACATGAAGCTTATTGCCAGCGCGATGAGGTTACTTGTCATACATATAAATATATATATATATATATATTATGTACTTGGTGCATAAGTAACACCATGCACAATCAATTGTATGCGTGTGAGTGTGCGTGCGCTCGTAGTAGGTGTGTAATCGTGTAATTGCAACAGCGCGCGGCACTACCAATAATTCGTCTTTCAAGATTTATAAGCGACTTGCCATTGATTGGTCATACATATTTATACACACACGCTCGTATGTATATTCGTTTGTGTGTGGATGCTTGTAGGTACATAAAATCAAACGATGTATTAATGCAAAGACGGCTTTCAGTTTGTGAAGCATACATACTATATGTATGTAGTCTTGCTCATTGAAGCATGATTTATAATCGTACAATTGCATAGAATGTATGTGGCATTCATTAGATTGTCAATAAAATCACGTCATCTCCCTAAGAAAAACTTGTTGACCAGCACAATGATACAAACATGTCTATTATTCATCGCTCTATGTCAACAATTCAAGTTGGAAAAAAGAATCATCAAGCAATATTTTCATAAAAGACGACAAGCAGCTTAAAAGACAGTCTTACTTTTTTGGAATTATATTTCAAATTCTACAAATATCGAAACCTTAAAGTTTAACTGCAATGGGACCTATTTGTAACAAGTTGACACGTTGAGGCAAAAGTGAAAAGCCGATTTCAACTTTTAAAGCAAACAAATTCTAGCAAAGTTAAGATAAAAGCATGCTTCCCGAAATCCAATTTAAATTTTCGCACTTTATTAATTACTTTCGCTTTAAGAAGTAACGTTTTTTTAATTTGGGAATACAAGTATATATTCAAATTGTAGTCTTTCAAAATTTACAATTTTCTAAATTCAAGAAAACTAGTGAATTTTTTCGCTGTTGCCCATTTAAGATGAAAAATGCTGCATTAATGCTGTGTATTTGAATATTTAATATCCTGCACTTTTATTAACAATATATGATCGATATATTTACAAATTATTGTCTTCATTTTTGGCGAATATTCTAATTTTATTTCAACTTTAATTCCAATTTTAACTTTACAGTGAATTCTGCATAATTTGAAGCAGCTGAGGTGTTTATTGTGAAAACGAAAGCACTCATTACAAGTCGTTTTATACTACACTTTTTACTCTCTTCTGTGCCAAACAAGGTTGCTAAAGTATGGAAAAATATTAAACTAAGTATAAAAGGAAGTAGGTAAGAGGTAAATAGTAAATAAAAAAATGCTAGCTGATATTTTTCATGGAATGCGTCTCTTCGCAAGAATTTTAAAGAAAATAAGTCTGTTGTTAGAAATTTAGAGTATAGGTACTAGACTGTTCGAATAGTCAAAAAAACTTCTAATAAGAACCGAATATTAATTGAAATAAAAACAATTATTTTGGCAAATTTTGAAAAATGCACAAATTCTAGCCGACACTGCGACTCTGAAAGTCTTTATGGCGTTTAAAATGCAACAATTATTTCTTGGAATGGGCGGCAGTAAGGCACTTGTGCACGGAAAGCCTCTAGACTCGCATAATCGCATTTTTTAACATATGGCTATCTGAGGCGGTGTTGGCAGTACTCTCAGCCTCAGTCTGTGAACAATTTGAAGTGGTGCCGCATTCATGGTCGTAGGGTGCTCCGTTGTTATCATTAGTTGTGGCCGAGATTTATGTTGTCATTTAAATGATTCATTAGCTGCATTTTAATGGCACTTTAGTGTTTCATATTACCGGTGTGAGTATCTGTGTTGTGGCAGGTTGGCGTGTTTTAATTAAACGCGCTCGCAGCCAACATGGCTAACTTAGTTAAGTTGTGTTTCGGTTTCTATTTCTGTATCTATGTCTGTGTCTGTGTCTGAGGCCAAACTACATCGCCCGAAGCATATTTCCTGCTCAAATTGTCCAGAGACAATTAGCCGACGTGAAGATCAACATAATTATTACACGGCATTAGGTATAATAACCTATAGCCGCAGAGTGCGTTAGTTTATGAAATTTTGTAATCAATGGTTGCAATCGAAGCCTGGGGTTGTGGCATTATCTGGGCCTATAATTAGTGCCGGACTGCCGACTATACACGAAATAGTCTCTAACCCATGCTGTCATCGCTCGATCGCATCCTATGCCAGTGCAACGAAATCAATTTGTTAACATCGCTTCCAATAGCTCTTTGCATGCCCCAACACACAGGTGCTGCACGTTTTCTATGCCACTTGCCACACGCTCACTGCCAATGCCATTGGCCCATGCACCCATGTTCATAATTGAACATGACATTTCCAATAAACAACAATTAACTATGTTCGAGTAATATGCGACTATTCGTATTTATAATGTCCGTGCCAAACATTGCTTCTGACCTTAAATGTGGCTCTGCTTTAAAGTGAGGCCAGCAGAGTAATGTCTGCATGACTTTGGAATACCCTCTAGCTTGTACTTTTGTTTCAAACGTTATTTTTTTTTTGCTGCTAAGAAAAAAAGCAATTTTTCTGTAACATTCTCGCTTTGTAGTTTGCTTTCTAAAGAGTTAGTTCAGATATAACAAGAGTATTAATTGGAATATTGCTTGAGTTGGAAGAAGAGAAGTAAATAAATACTGAAAATAAATTATCCCAAATTTAATAAAGTTAATCAACCAAAATATTTTCCAACTAACTAAATCGAATGTGCGTTCTTTAAAAATGGTTTTGTTTTAGAAATATGTATCTATGCTATAATAGAAATACATGTATATGGTTAATGTTTTATTAATCAGTTGGAAATATAAAGTGGCACAAAGTTATCGAAAATTCTTTTTCAAAATATTATTTATTATTTTCTTTAATTTTACTGTTATTTAAAAAAAATACAATTAATTAATTAATTGTTTTAATATTGAGGTTATTGAAAATTCAACAGTAAAGAAGTTTGCGGGAGATCCAAAGAAACACTGAAGTATTTGTATGATATTCCAGCTAATTACAATTTTGAGGCATTTAGAAATACTATAGTTTTGCCATATTTTTCTAAAAAATGCATAGAAACTTTTAAATATCTTATTTTTGAGAAAAGTATTGCAAATATAGTAGGTATAATCATGTAAGCATCAACTACTCTGAACAGTAGCAAAGCTAATTCCTTTCAGATTTTACCTCAAATCGTGTATACCCTAAACACCCTTGATTTCGGCTACAGAGTATAAATAGAATCGCATCAATGACAAAGTGGCAACCAACATGCTTTGTGGCTCCGAATATGCAATAAATTATTATTTTCCGAAAGGAGCATAAATGTTGGGGTTCTGACGCTTTGCGATGAGCTTCAATGTCAAAACCGCAAACAGTAACGACAACAACAACAACAACAGCAGCAGCAACAACAATGCAATCTTAAATGTCAGACTCTAGGGGTTCGGCATAGGCCAGCATATATGCACATAGATATGAATTTATAGATAAATGCTTGTTTGTACGCTTAGTCGCATTAGGTATAAGTTAAATGCTATTAATTTAATGAAACTGCGCAGCTTCCCGGGCACAACACAAGCATTAGATAAACTATTTCTGCTTGCCATTTATAATATTATTAAAATGGCTCTTTTAAATATTATTTATGAGTCTAATAACGGCTGCATGACATAAACGTGTGGCGGTCGTCGTCGCCAATGGCAAAACAGACAGCCATTCAGCCAGTCAGTCAGTCAGTCAGCCAGTCAGTAAGTAAGTCAGATACTATTCAGCTCCATATGTGCATGTGCAGAGTCTAATGCTGATTCTGTTGATAGTTGGCAACTTAGCGACTTGGCTGCTCCGATGCACGCATTTGACCCTCAGGTCTGCTCAACTAAAGTCATGAACACGTACCTGACTTCTAAATACTACATACAGCCAACAACAATGGCGCACAAAATAGTCGGAGCAAAAAATGTAAGATAAAGCATTAATATACAGACACAACTGGCGGCTGCCTTGTAATTTTCGAGCACATCATTATACACAGAAATAGTGAAGCGAATACAAAAGAAGGAAGATAAAGCATAAGAAACGGCAATAGAAGCCAAAAGTGTTTTACAACAGCGGCCCGCATTAGACGGGCTTCATGGTTCGTCTTGCAAAAGTTCTCTTGCTAAAGTTTATAACATTGTTTGTTGCTGTAATAATTCTTTGGCATTCTCTCATCATTATGTCTAATTAGACGAGCGCGGGAGTTAGCGATTGCCGCCCGTCACCCACCAGTTCGTGTCTTATACCCTGTACGTGGGTCTATCTGCTCGCTTTATCATTACCTTTGCGACTAACGATGCTTCCAATTTCTTTGAGAAACGGAAGTTGATGCCAAAAGGTAGAAAAATTATTTGTGAAAAG
Source organism: Scaptodrosophila lebanonensis (assembly GCF_003285725.1). Classification (NCBI taxonomy): domain Eukaryota; kingdom Metazoa; phylum Arthropoda; class Insecta; order Diptera; family Drosophilidae; genus Scaptodrosophila; species Scaptodrosophila lebanonensis. Next base: position 359,591 of record NW_022060599.1, on the reverse strand, counting down.
GTGGAAAATGCGAGTACTGTCATCAAGCAATTTATGATATTTTGTTGTGCGTCACTAAAAATGTTAGTTTGAGGACGCCTTCAGTTCTCGAATTGCGTTCTTGAATTATCGGTTGTGCATGCATTGTTATATTATAGTTATATTCTTGATTGCTTTTATAGATTCATATATATTATACTATATATTTATATTCATAGATTTTATATTGAAAAAAAAGGATGGTAAATCAAAAAATCCATTAATGGAGTAATTTACAGGGACAACCAAAATTCGTTAAAAAAAATTAGAAAAATCAAAACAAAAAAATGCTGTAAGTCCAATCGGCACGAACACTTCACAGGATTAGCCACGACAATATTTTGAATATTGCCGCGTAATTTGTTCAAATTCGGTGGTGCGCTTTCGGAGTCTATAGGGAACATACATACCTACATAAATTCTTCCGTTTCTATATATACTATGATGATGATTAGTTATATCTTTTCAATTAATTTCTTTTTGGTTTTACAACAAACAGAGGCTAAAAATATTTAACCAAGAAAAGTATTTCCTCAACAGCTCGAATTTACAACTATGTACAGCTTTGATGGGAGTGTACTCCCAAGTCTTTGATATTTGCCCAACTACGCCTTTTCTATATTGTCTAAATTACGAATGGATATCAAAATTGCTTAAATTGTTTGTATATACTATGAGTGTGTAAATTTATATATACGAGTATGTATCTAACTGGCAAAATTAAAACAAATAATTATATATAATGCTAGGTGTCCAAGGACGCGCTAGTTAGCTGCGTTTTGTTTGTGAGGTTTTTCGCATTTGCTTTTCACGTTTTCCATGGTTCTGCCAGTGTGTTGTGTTACTAGTGTGTTAGATACCGTGTGTTGCACACCAGTGCCTGTGCTGTATGGTTCAATGATCATTGTGAGAGCTGCACCCGTCTACTATACTATAGTTGCGGTGCTTCGCTAATTTAGCCAACCAGCCGTGCTGCGAGCACGTCTATGGGCATGGGTCCGATTTGCGTGTGAATGTTATGGAGCTAATGTGACTTGAGAATACTACTTGTATATGTTATGGAATGGTTTATTGCTGCTGGCTGGACTGGCTGCTACCGTTGTTGTTGCTGTCCATAACACTGTTTACATCATCGAACGCTTTTCAAATTATGACGGCTTTTGTTGAACTTCCCATAACTCGACATAGCTGAGTATTTAAATCGTAAATAAATCTCAAACCACAACATACTTTCAATGCATTGGAAAGAATTGTTAGTGTTTATTTACATAAGCATTTATTATTAATTCATATTTTAGGCTCTTATGTTTAGAAATCGTGGAATATTTTAAGGCAGACAAAATGCCGCCCGGAATGATACAAATGCTCGGAGAAATTTCTGTGCAACACAAAAATATTTTTATAATTCTTAAATTTATTCTATGAATCTATTCTATTATGGCTCAGGTGGGTTGGTATTCTTAAATGGTCTAGAAAATGCTTTCTAAAGTAACTGGTGTTTGTTTATCTAGTTAAAGGTTTTTTTTACAATCCCTATATATTGTCTTATTGTTTTGTTAGACTAATATTTCATGTTTACACAATAATAAATACTATTTGTATGTGTATATTGATTGCTACACATTTTAAACTCTATAGCTAGCATGATTATTGTTGATTAACAATGTCAAGTTATATTTTGAAAGTGCGTCTTGTACCTTCAAATCCCAGCTGTGTTTGCCAATTTAGTTTGCAAGCTCTTCAATTTTCTTTGCAACTGATTTATGTGGCTTGGTAAGATAAATTCGAATGTAACTGAAATGAATTGTGATCATCGAGCGGATCATCATAGTATGTATATATGTCTAGCCATATGCGCTTGATTGCTTGCGTGTAAATCAAGCAACTCGATTTTTAATTACAAACTTGGCAGTAGGCAAAAAATATATAATAATACAAAAAAAAAAAAAAAAAAAAAAAAAACGGCACAATAAAAATTTCAAACAAATAAATTGTATTTCTGTATTGATCTGAAGCGAATGATTAATGATTAAAGAAAAAAATTGTTGTACAGCAGTTGATGACGATGCCAAAAAATCCTTTCAAAATATTTATGCAAGGGCGCACGCGCCCTAAAACGCCAATTGTAACAAAGCGCAAACAACAACAAATTGTAACGCAAGGCAAGTGCACGTTATTGCCACATAAATACATATTTAAATATGTGTATGTGTCTGTGTGTTGTTGTGTGTGTGTATGTTTATTGGTTTCTAAGTTGAATTTGCAACACAGCAAATGGCCATAAATATCAGCAATAAAATTCAATGGAAAAAAAGAAGGAAAGAGCTATGGTAGCTGCCCATAATAAAGACATAATGCAAAATATGACGCAAATGCACACAAATACTCACACACACACACACACACACAAACACACACACATGCGTGCCGTGTACAATGGCTAATTATATCGGTGTGCCAAAAATGAAATGTATAATGTTGAATGCCCTTACAGATCAGAGCAAAGCAGATCAGAGCAGAAATGAGCGGTAAACACTTTTGGTTGCTGGCCACTTTTGACTTTGACTTCAGCAACAGCAGCCATCTACCAACTAACCATCTATCAATTTATCCAACCATTTATACATACGAGCATATGTATACTTATACGTATTCATCCACTTGAGACTACGTGGCGTATGTGCGATATTTGCGCGTTTTGCTGCCAAATGCAATTAATGTCAGCAGCTGCTTTGACACATTTGTTTCAACAGCTACGAAAACGACAACGGCTATTAAACGTGCGCGACGAAAATTAGATTAATGTCAAAAAAAAAGCAAATAAAATATAAGAAAAAAACAAAAACAAAAACAACAGCAACAACTTGCACCGAGGCGTGCGCATTAAAATTTGCCGCCAAGCTTGATTCGCTATTGACGCTGACGTCGACGCTGACGCTGGCGCTGGCGCTGAGTCACTGCCAAACACGTTTCGGGGACGGACACATGAAACGCATGGCACATATGCCCACCACATCTCACATCTCACCCCTCGCCACCCGCTCCCCACTCCTTCCATAGCCAGAAAATGAAAAGCAAATATCAAAAAAATAAAAACTGTAACTGTTGGGCAGGGCGGGATTGCCATTGCTGTTGTTTTTGTTTTTGTTTTTTGTTTTTGTGTTTGTTGTTGCTACTGTCGCTGCAGCACGTTAGTAAGCGCTAGCGTTTTGGCCAACAAGGTGAAGGTTAGTTGAAATTGAAACAGCACACAGTGGTTCCAAATTCCGATCGAGCTCAACGAAATATCCAAACCGCATTTTTCATAGTATCTATGAAATATTATTTGTAAACAAAATGTATTAATTATTCTAGCTAGCTATTCAGCTGATACTAAGTAGTGTGGTCACAAAAATCTGTTCTGTTTGGTTTAACAACTTATTGAAATTTGATGTTAATTAATGAACTTTGTAAAGAATTCAATTAAAATTTAAATTTCCAAATTGCAGTGCCAGATGGATAACTTTTGTGTATATTTATTTTGTATTTAATATTAGTTATTGGGATATATTTACATAGATTAAAATAATACCTATGTGTAGGAGAAAGTTCAGTCACGAAAATTAATTATATTTCAGTAAAAATACTGCAGGAAAATAAAATCTTTTAGATAGAAAGACGTTGCGTGTAAACCAAAGCATTGGTTACAAACTATTCAGTTTTATTTTTGCACAAAACAATTATATCTTGTTGGCGGTTACACTATAAATAATTTTTATTTATTGATATTTGGGGATATGCTTTTACTCTTAAGTTAATGAATAACTCTTATAAAGCCATTAGCACTTTAGCGAACAACAATTGTACTCCATTCTTTTACACTCACTTGCAACGAACTTCTCTAAATGCAGCTCGATTCTAAAACATATCATCTACAAGTATTTTAAAAGAAGTAATGCCATACCATCGGTCATTACCGCCTTATTCCCAACATCCTACATAAATATAATTCCAAAGCATAATTTAATGATCACATTGATCTTTTCTGATGCCATCAAATACTTAGTTATAAAATGTAATAAAGTCCCTTTTAACTTGAACTGGATGATTCAAAAATTAGCCCATTAAAGACCTTCTAAGCTACTCATAGTATAAACAACAGAAATAATACTAAAATTGAAAACAGTAACTAAATATGTTTTCCTTAAAGTCTTGATATGTTTGTGCGATATATATATATTTTTTTTTGTCATTTTGAGTTCCCTGATGATGCCATATATAGCACTATATGCTTGTAGATTTCTAGTCTTAATTGGACACCCATTTGACTTTATTCTTGTGTGGACCTATACTTAGCTTTAGGTTTGGCACCACTGTGTGGCAACTGAAACTCTAAGTGGCGAGTGGACATGAATATATATGTATACACCTGGAAATTGTCGCAAAACTCGAGTGGCGGCTCACACGTTCACACGGCGTCACTTGCAACTGCGCTGCAAGCAACAACAACAACAACAACAGCAACAACGACAACAACTGCATAAATATGCAAATCACATGCTCTTGTCCAGCGGTCAGTTAGTCGGCCGATCTCGGCCTATGTCTGTGTCAGTGTCCGTAGTGTTAACCGAAAATGCTAAAGGCAATAGACTGTCTAAATGCTCTGTAATTATGTTTTATTAACTCGCCATGCGCTGCGCACGTTTTCGTTTCATTTTGTAGTTTTTTTTTGTTGAAAGAAAAAAAATACTCGAACACTCGTACCTTTTCCGCTTCTTCATTTTCAGTGCAGCTTGAACAAGTTATTGTGGTTGGTGTTGTTGCTGTTGTTGTTGTTGTTGCCATGTCAGTTAGTGGTAATTTGTTTTGCAATTAATCTAACAGCCAATAAAGCGCGCCAACTACAACAACAATTATAACAACAATAACAATACCAAACAGCAGCTAACGCAGTCACATGAATTGTTTTTTTTCCCCGTCTTGCTCGGCTGTCTGTCTGTCTGTTTGTCTGTCTCTCTGTTGTGGCCGAAAACAAAGCACAAATCTGAGCACAAAGTGGTCAAGTATTCGAAAAGTGTGCCATGCACACACCCAAGGCAGAGCAGAGCAGAGCAGAGCAGCTGAATCATGTCCAGCCGTTTAACAATTGGGGCATTAGACAACTGATCTGCGCATCATGCAATCACTGATTGAGCCTTAAATATGCAGGCGGGACTTTCAATTAATTGGATTTGGGGTAATATCGATTGGAGTGTTTATATATGGAAAACGGATTGGCAAACAATTGTTGTGAGTTTGCAAGCAACAAATTTCTTCCATCGGGCTTCCCTCTCTCTGCCTCTTTCTCTCTCTCTCGCTCTCTCTCTCCTTCTCTGAGCTTTAATATCAGTGCCAAATAATATTAAATAAATTTTAAAAAAAATTTAGAACTTTTTTTTATCATTACTTGAAGATAATTCCATTTTATGTCATGAACTAATAGTGCACCAATTTAAATAAAACAATAGTTTTCAAAGGCACGCCACCTGAGTTTAAGATTATGAAATAATTTTTGGGCGGCACAAGGATAGTTCACAGAATCGATCGAAAGTGAAACTAAAGTTACTGATAAATGAACTCTTTCTAATATATTTTTATAATTCCGTGACTGTAAATAATAAGCAATAAAAGAATTATAACATGCATCTTTATTAGAGTTATTTGACTGACAGGTCAATTTCCATTTATTCTGACGTGAAATAGTTTATAAAAAAACCTACAGTTTTAGCTAATGAAGAAACTGAATAGGGGGGCATTCCTCACCTTACACGTACTATATATATGTAAATAGTTTTCTAGACCGATAGGGCTTCAATTCAGGCCATTTTGAACATAATCTTTTTGATTATGTTCCCTATTTGGGTTCACTTGAAAGTGAATGGATACCATCTACTTTAATTTAATAAGTTATCATCGTTATTAATACTACCAATATTTATAGAATACGTATACAGATAAGTTGCGGGTAACCCTAAAGAGTCACGATAGAACACGCACCAACAAATACGATAAGAAGAACAAACAACTCTTGAAATTAATTGAATTTCTTGCAAATGTATCTGTAATTCTTTAAGCATTTGTAAACAAGCGTTGTGATTTCGGTGGAAAATTATTAAATCTTTTTAATTCCTTGATGCATTTAGACACACAACCAGATAGTCAGACAAACTGTCGGCTGCTTGATTAGCGTAACTAATGAGAACATTAGTGACATCTCACATATTTGTTGCCTACCATAAGAATCTAATAACATTCCAATTTCTTTTAATTTGTTAGGGCCGTTCTAAATTTTTAATAATAAATATGTACACTGATAAGAAAAAAAAAAAAACAAAATTGATGCAAAAATAGTTTACAAAATAGCGGTACTGAACAGAGCAGATGGAACTGATATTGAAGTGGGTTTCTTTAAGAAACTTCACCCAAATCTCAACAGGTCTGAACAGTCCGAAATCGAAAGGGCAATTAATTATTAAACATATAATCTGTGTGTATGTGCGTTGTTTTATTGTCAATCGGAGGGCGGGGTGTGACTTATTTGTTAACCACACCGCTGTTCTCCTCAATCCAATCCAAGTAGGCGGTGATGCGGGTGAAAACGGCGGGGTAGCCCTTCTCGCAGCCGAGAGCCAGACCGAAAGAGGTAGCACCGATCAAGTAGTCGATGCCATCCTCCTTGTAGACCAGTGGGCCACCGGAATCACCGCTGCAGGTGGAACGGCCAGACTTGGTGCTCATACAGATGGTCTGATCGGTGATCATGCCAGCCCAGTAGATGTTGCACTTGCTGGATGCCATAATGGGCTGCTCAACATAACGCAGGACAGGAGAGACGGAGTTGGACTTGTCACTGTCAAGACCCCAGCCAGAAGCGACGGCAATATCATCGGCATAGGTCGAGTAGCGACCATCCTTCTTGGGCAAAGTGGCGGCGCGCACACGCTCGTTGAATTCGAGCTTAACGGGCAGCTTAATTAGCGCAATATCGTTGACCACCTTCGATGCATCCCAGCCGGCGTGCACAATGATGTCCTTCTTGTCCACATATATCTGGTGCTGGCCGGGCTCTTCCTCCTTAATTTTGGTGGCTCCGACATAAACAGTTGCGCTCTCGGCTCCGTCAGTACAGTGGGCAGCAGTGACTACCCAGCGGTCAGAAATCAAAGTACCACCGCACCAGGCTCCACCCTCTTTGAATTCCAAACTCAAACCGACCTGGTAGGGGAACTGTCCCACCTCAGCAACTTCGCCGTTCGTGATACGTCCGTCGAGCGGAATGGCCACAGCGGTGGCCAACAAGGCAGCGAGTGCAACAAACAACTTCATGATTCGTCAAACGGACAGATAATGATTCGCAGAGCAACCGAAGTCTAGTATTTATAGGACCCTCATCACCAAACCACATCACTAACGTCATAATATAAAGAATATCTTATCATAAAAACCTGATACTGAACCAACCAAGCCAATAGCGCCACAAAGCAAAGACCACTTGAACCAACTGCCTGCGCTCAACAATATTAAAAGAAAGTATCCGAAACGATTAGATTCCATTACTTCGTAGAAAACTGGCACTATCCCTGGTAGTATAATTAGCGGCGTTTTGATTTCATTGTGCGAATTTGTTGTATACCGATAACACCCATGCAAGATTTCAAAAGGTTCAGTTTGGTCTGGCAAATAGCATTACAAATACACTTAAAGCTCCAGATAAGATATGATGTTATCCACATAAACAGAAATTGGTCTATCGTCGACCTTAGTTTCGCCAGAACACTTCATAGATAGAGTTAACTTATTATTATTTTAAAATCTATCTAAAAACTGCATGCGACAAATACCAATACCAGTAAGCTTTGGACTCAGGGAAAAACCTGCTCGTGCTCTTCTGTTCTCCGCTTCTACGCTAGGTGCTCTAATAATTGGTCGTCTTGTGAAATTAAAGCGTAGAATCGGAAGAGGCGTCTCAAGAGGCGTGCGGCTGCGACTTTAACAGCTGACATTATTTTCGTTAGTATGGGTTGCGAGACATGCCTTCTAGATGATAAGCAAATATACGTTTATACGCTAACAAGCCACTTCAAGCTAATACCCTTTCAAGTAGTATTTGTAGTGTACAAGTAATGCTTGCAATACGGAAGAAATCTTCTTGGAAATCTCTTTGAAAAACTCAATGACTTCGATGGAATTGGTAATTCACAAATGTACTCGAACCTTGATGGGGTCGGCATGTAAATTAAAGTTCATAAAGCCAGTGATAGAGTTTTTGTAAAAAACATAAAACATAACTAAATGAGAGGCATCAGCTTGAACAGAAGAACATATCAATTGTTAATTTCTATATAAAAAGATATAGATATAGAAGCTTGTTGATGAGCTGTTCATTTCTTTGCTGATGATTTATTAAAGTACTGCCAAAAAAATATATATATATATCAAATGAAATGAAATGCTCGGTATTGAGAACAACACTGGAAATCGAGAAGATCGTTTTTCTATTTACACAAAGCACCCATTCATTATTAGCCATGCTATTAAACAAATTATTTCTTATGATGTACATAAGAGAAAACGAACTGTCAATTATATAAGCGAAGGCAACAATATATATTATTTACTGATCGACAGATTTATTAAACGTGCAGTGCTTAAGTAAAAGTATTAAACATGATATGATAATTTTATCAAAATGATATTTGAGGTAAATTTTAATTTTATGGAAAATAACATAAATTCTAGTTGAATTGTCCAGATTACAACTATAATTTCTTAGTTCCTCTATGCACTGGTGTTTGGATAAGCAATGTTGGCTTTAAATGAGACATCATATGTCTTGTTGCCTATTTATATATCTGTCTCCCCATTTGCGTTATTCGTTTAAGCATATGCGAGCTAATCACTCATTTGTAAAGTATTGCGTTTGAATTTGATTTCTGATTGAAATCGGATGAGGCTCGAAAAGTATGTGTCGTTGCTTTCTCCAAATCGATTACTATACCCTTCACAGAAAAATTTAAGGGAGTATTGTATTTGGTGTGCGAGAAGGCACAGAAATCACTTCTTTTTTTTTTTTTTGTTAATCGGGAATACTTGCCGAGGCAAAGGGATACATTGAAAACATGTTTAACATTTTCTTCCATCTCCCACAGCTTGTAGAGCTTTTTGAAAGACACAAGTAATATGTTAAGTATTAAGAAAAATATAATTTTAAAATAGTTTTTGTATCAGTGACTCCCTATATTTCTATATGGGAAGCAAATTGCATATTAAAAATGCTGGGTCCATAACCCATGGATATTTTTCTAGGAAAGATAGGTTGGAGCTCGCAGGTTGCGGCCCATCATCCAGGAGGAATACAGTTTTATTGTAAGACACAGTGAAGGGTATATAGCTTCGACGCTGGCGATGATAACTTTTCAGCTCGAGTTTTTTGTTTGTTTGTTAGGTTTTGTGATAGGATTTGTCATTGTACAATCAATGGAGTAATTTGCTGATTGATTTGTTGATTCATTTACAAATCACCTTACGTGTATGTGAGTGTGGACTTTAAATTTCTCATAACGAATTTCGCATTAAACGGGAAACGGGAACTTTTTGATTGATGGCAGTGACCGGCTGCCAACGGTGCGTGTCTAACGATATTTAAAGGCCAAAACCGCCATTGGGCTTCGCAGTGCGGGGCACACGCAATTATTACTCTTTTATTTTTTTGTACTGCGAAATTCAGACATCATTAAGTTCGAATTAAGTAGATTGCCACACATTGAAAGTGAGTTGGGCATGCGCATGTATTTTGTTGCATTCGTCGCAACTAAAAACTATGAGTGTGTGTGTGTGTGTGTGTTTGTGTGGCACAAACGAAACAGTTCATAAATAAAGTGAAATGCTGTGGTGCGCAAAATGCACAAAATGTCATAATTAATCAATGCAGCATCAAGTCGATTAAGCGTATGCCGCGAATTGATTTACAAAAGTTTGCTCAGCGTGTCGCACATTTTCATTAATTGATTTACATAATGCTGTTAGAGATGCGCTCGAATCGTGGGATTAACACAACGTGTCACGACATTCAATTCATTGATACTAATACAACCGGACAGCAATCAATACATGAATACAAAATCATGTATACTACATATTAATAAAAAAATAATGTTTAATTAGTGACTTAGTAATTGCAGTCCAGCTTCAACAAATGTAAAGCTATAAAGCCTGTAAAAATATGTTAGAAATATACCAATAAATAACTGGAAATACTTTCGCTAGAAATTTCTGATCGCCATATCAATAAGTGATATTGTCGATAACATTGAGTAATGGATTTATTTTTGAGGCTATGCTCATTGAAACTGTTTATACCCTGCATCCGAAGTGCAAAGTTTATAACAGGGAGAAGGAAACATCTCCCAGCCCATTAAGGGTAAAAATTCTTAAGCAGCATGATGAGAGAAATGGATCAGAACATGTTCGTCTGTCTGGATGAACGCTTGTATTTCGAAAACGGCTAAACCCACATTCACCAAACTTGGTATGTGGACTCTTCTTATCGCCACACCGAGCAACACGAGTTTATTTCATTCTTTTGATTTTTTCTTCAATATAATTTTCTGCCTCAATACCTGCATTTGGAGATTACTTTGCAGAGTCTATGTATTTGTAAAATTTGTGTGCAAATTATTTGCATGTCTGGCAGTTTTTGCCAGCGACCGGCTGCTCATCTCTACTTTAAATTAGCATATTGATGATTTAGTTTATATGTGAACTTTTTTTCGTTGAATAAAATTGATTTATTACTAAATGAAGCGAATTGAATGCGATTGCAATTTCAAATGTGCCGCTTGGATTTTGATTAATTTGTAGTCGCGAACTTTCACCGCCCGCGCTGCTCCACAAAATCAATTTTGTGAAATTAATGAGCTAATTATGCATCGCGAGCGCGCGTCATTGCAAATCAGGCCAATTCATGTCTACTCGTGGTTCAAGTATGTATGTATGTATGTAGTGTGTTGTTGTGTAAAAGTGTTTGCCACTTTTGTTGTTGTCGGTCGGCGGTTGTCGGTTGTCGCAGCTTTATTTTCATTAATTTGTTTGCCGATGCGTCTTATCGATCGTTTAATTTATGAAGTCGCTTTTCTATGGCCCCTGTTGTTGTTGCTGTTGTTGTTGTTGTTGCCAATTTAAATAAATGGCCGTTGTCGTTAGCATTTAAAAATGCCATTTGTCTCCCGTGTGCATTTTCCAAGCATTGCTTGCCCAATCGAACTAATTTTTTAAACAAGTGCGCTAATTTATGAAAAAGCAAAAACAAAAACAAATACAGAAAAAAAAGAAAAAACATACGTCAAGCTGCTGCCAATTGGATTAAATAAAAATGTGTAATGCTGCCTCGCCACTGTCTACATATATTGATGCATTGACAAAGCACACTGATTGATGGCCAAATTGACAAATGTACATATGCCTTCGCCTTTGCCTTTGCCATTGCCTTTGCCATTGCGTTTGCCTTTAGTTTTTGGTTTTGCTCGGCGAATCTGTCGATCTTTCACCGTCAGTTGAAGGCGTCAATTTCAAGTAAGTTGCGAAATACTCGAAACCTTTAAAAAATCAGCATGCCCACCAAAAAAAAAAAAAAAAAGAAAAAAAGAAGGTGTAATTATACGGTGAGGCATATAGTAAGGCATTCAATCAGTCAATCAGTCATTGCTTCGCAGCTGCCTTTTTAAGGTTAAGACTCAAAATGTAAATTTTTTTAATAGCCATAAAAGAGCCAAAAGAAAAGGCCGCCCCACAACAATAACTGAGGGACAACAATAAGCGAAATTGCGCTTTGTTCCCATTTTTTCTGTTTTTTTTTTTTTATTTTTACTATAGTTGGTCTGTTTGTTTGTTTTTGTTGCTCTTTGTAAGTTTTTTTTTTCTCTCTCTCAATCTTTCAGTCTGTATTATCTTGGGCAAAGTTCATTGAGTTAATTGCGGCAAAACGCCCTCATGACATTGCAAGGCAGCCAACAGATCGGCTCACAATTATTCACTTAAAACAAAAAGTCAGTTGTTGTGGCCAAATATTATTTGCATTTGATGCCTCAATTGGGGCCGATTGATTGATTTGTGGGCGCTGCAGGCTGTGAACTGCACGGCAAGGACGTCCTCTTGATTGCGAAAGGACGTCCTCCTTTGCGAAACAAATGCGTATCGAATTAAAGTGCCAAAAAATATTGTTTATCTTCAACCTCGTAGGAGGATGAAACAAAAAATGCCTTCGGTTTAATTGCTAGTTTCAAAGACAAAATTCATACTTGTTGTAATAAATTGCTTTTATTTAGAGAAAAACTTCAAAGCGAACTAACTAGTAAGAGTATATATAGTATATTTGATGTCTGCATGATTGCAAATTTCAAATTTTCTTGAAACAAAATTATAAATATTATCGGTTGCCTTTTCTTATTAGTCTGCCTATAAGTATTTTCATTGCTTTACTTTCCATTTAAATAGCAGCTGGATGCCAAATGCAAACTTTGTGTATTTTGCGTTTGCACTTGCTGTACCGATGTGTTTTAGATTCTGCAATATTGATTTACTACTATATAGTATGTGCCCATATGTGGCTTGTATCTGTAGCGTCAGCTGGTCCTCTGTTTGCCCATTGGCCTCGTCAGACGGCGGGAGCTTGACAGCAGTTTCAAATCGGAAGCGCAACATGCAATATTAAACTGACTGTTCAAACAGTTGACATACCCGTAAAGTGACTAGGAGAACACACACACACAAACACACATATATATATATGTGTGTGTGTGTGTATGTTTGCTCACATATATGCTGAACGACGTGCCCCAAAATCAAAGAACGGCTCATTGCGCTTTTGCCTGCAATTATGCCGCCAACACAGTGGCACAGTAAGCTGCAGCAGCAGCAGCAGCAATAGCAACAAATACTAATAACAACAACAACAACAACAACAAATGTAATATAGCACAGAGCATAAGGTAAACAAAGTAAGGTAAAATAAAGTAAAGTAAAGTAAAGAGACGGCAACAAATCAGAAATCACAGCGCGTTGCATGCAACAACTTTTTGTACAAACAGACGAGTACATACATACATACATACACACACAAACATATACTAGTTGTACATAGTGATTGCGTTATATAGCTGCTTTATGTTTTTATTATTATTATTATTATTGTTTTTATTGTTATTTTTTTCAATATGATTTTTTTACTGGTGCTGCTGCCTCTTTATCTTTATGACTTTTTTTATACTCTGTACATGAAATGTACAAGAGTATATTAGGTTTGCGGGAGCTGAAAAATGTAACAGGCAGAAGGAGGCGTGGCAGACCCCACAAAGTATATATATTCTTGATCAGCATGACGAGACGAGTCGATCTAGCCCTGTCTGTCCGTCTGTCCGTCTGTCCGTCTGTCCGTCTGTCCGTCCGTATGAACACCTGGATCTCAGAGACTATAAGAGATAGAGACACCAAATTTTGCACGAAGATGCGTTATGTGTGTATTCTATACGAGTTTGTTTTATTTTCTTGATTTTCCCCCCCACTTCCCCCCTATGGGGGTTTTCCCGATTTTCCATTCGTATAATCGCCTATATCTCGGAGACTATAAGACCTAGGAACACCAAATTTTAGTCCCAGATGCCTTATGTGAATACGCAGAAAATGTATATTTTGGAATTCCCCTCCCTCCCCCCTCTACCCCGCAAATCGTAACTCCCGTAATTCTTGGAATTTCGAACTAAAATTTTGGAAATACCCCCAGTTAGTTATTATATGTCCGTATGCCAAATTTCATTATGATAGACCGATTTAACAAGAAGTTATAGCCATAAATATATTTGCTGATGCAGCGCTGCTGCAGCGCTGCTCAAGCGCTGCCCGCGGCTGTTGTTGATGTTGCTGTTTGGTTGACTGCGAAAATGCTTACACAGACACGAATTGATGCGCATAGGCATACATACACTCACACAGACGCAATTTCTATGTAAATGTGCAATTATACACCCTTTACGTGAGTTCGAATACCGAGAGAGGTAAAATCGATCAAATTTTTTTTTTTATTTTCTTAATTTTTTTTATTTTCTATAATTATTGTAAACATATGTACAGAGTATTTCAAAGTCGGGACACCCGACTTTAGCTTTTTTACTTGTTTTTGTATATACATATATATATATATTTTTTTTTATTATTTCTGCCCTCCACTGTTGACTTTTCATACACTTGCTTGCATTCATTAAATTTCATTCATTGTGCAAATGAATGGCAATTGTTTCGCTCTTTTTGGGCCGTGCTGTGCATTTTTCCTTATTTTTTCAAACTGATTATCTCGTGGCGCGTAATTATGCGACTACTTATGTGTTAAATTATGATTTGCCTCACTCAGTTGCTGCCTGCTTATCATTATTATATTGCTTAGCCATTGTGTGTGTAATTCTGTTTCGAATATAATTAAAAAGCGACGCAAGTACTGGAAACTGTGTCCGCCTTTCCCCCCTAATTGCACTTTTCGGTGATTTTCTTTCCCGATGTGTGAAAATGTTGTCTGCGGACGTGAAACACAAAGCAGCCGCACAATAAATGAACCGACACCTGTGCCGAGTTCGGTCTCATGTTTAGTCATGTGGTAAGGCAGGTGGTTGGGAGGATACAGGGTGGGGGGATTGGGCTAACAATGAGTGCTTTGGCCTTTGTGTTGGTTTCGATTCCACTATAATTTAATTATTTTCGACACACGCATCAACCACCTCCCTTTGGTTGCCAAAAACTGTTGACCGCACTGTTTCATTTTTATACCCTGTACCCAAAGGGTACAAGGGTATATTAGTTTTGTGCGAGTGCACATGGAACACACAGAAGGAGGCTTGGTAGACCCCACAAAGTATATATATTCTTGATCAGCATGACAAGCCGAGTCGATATAGCCATGTCCGTCTGTCCGTCTGTCTGTCCGTCTGTCTGTCCGTCTGTCTGTCTGTATGAACGCAAGGATCTCCGAAAGTATAAGAGCTAGAATAACCAAACTTGGTATACAGATTCTCCTGAGACCGAGAAAGGACGAGTTTGTTCATTTTTTCTGATCCACCCCCCCACTCCCCCCCTATTAACGATTTTCTATAACTCCCGTAATTCTTGGAATTTTGAACTAAAATTTGGTAGTCACATTAGGTTAGTAATTATATATCCGTATACCAAGTTTCATTATGATAAAATGATCGGAAAGAAAGTTATAGCCATATAACCAGGCCCAATGCACACATACATACATATGTACAAGTAAATGTAAATGTATGTATGCATGCATGGAATATTTTATATTTAATTTAGTTAATTAATTAAATTAATTTAGTTAATTAATTAAATAAAATTAATTAATTAATTTAATTAAATTAATTTAATTACTTTTTTGTGGGGTGGTACAGGGTATTTAAGAGTTGAGCCTGCTCGACTTTAGCATTCCTTTCTTGTTCTCTTATGATTGCCAATTACAGCAACAACAAATGTTTGGGTGCAAGGTACGCGTTAAATGTCACTTGCTAGCTAAATTCAAAAAATGTATCTCTAATTAATTAGTTATTCATTTATTTTGGCTGCAGCATACAGATTAACTGACATGCAATTTTGATGCTGGTTTCCTTTGGGAAATAGTGGCTGCATTTAATTATTGGGCACGATTTATCAGAAAATATTTACAACTGTAATATAAATATTTTTGGGAAAATTCACATGCCACTATTTATGTGACTATTTGTAGTAACAATAGACAAGTTTCAAAGGTTTGCTTTACTGTATTTAGGTAACAACAATTTAATCTCTATTGAAAATACTTAAATGCCGATTTAAAAATGTAGTTCTTTTGACCCTTAAAAAGCAAAACAGGATTATATATGAAATCAAGCAAAACTAGAGTGCCTGACTGAAGACTTAATTATATTATACATATAATAATAAATTTATGATTTCACGCAGTTTCATACAGTTTTGTTGCATTGGGTATTATTTTTAATTGATTCCAATATATTTACTCAATTGTATTTGATGTTCTAAAAAGCGCTTTTTTCATCTATTAAGATGCTCTAAAATTCAATTTTTTCGAAGTATTACGAAGTACATCGGCCATTTTTCTCTAATATTAATCGACATTAGTTTGTCTTAAATGAAAAATCTCTTATATTTTATCACTAAGCTTGGATGCAAATCGAATAAACAATTATTAGCACTAAGCCTTGATTTATACGAAATGATGAATACGAAAAATTTTTATTTATTTTCCTTTCAAAAATAGGTTCTTAGCTTTCAGGATGCAAAATAAATTAAACGCTATCTTTCGTATTATAAAATGTTGTTTGAACTCTACATGAAAATTATATAGTTTGGCTGGGATTATATAAGAAAAGAAACATTCACCACATTTGGAAGACTCTTCTACAAACACAACCGACAATTTTCGATGGGCATAGATATATACTTACATATACTTATTTATGGCTGACTCTACTGTCTTGAGCAATTTGCTCATTATAAAGCACAACAAATTCACATGAAATTATTTGAGCATAAAAATTAATTATCTATTGTTGCAGAGGAAAGAGTCAAACAAAGAAGAAAAATGAAGAAAATTGAAGGAAAAAAGTGTAGAAAATTTAACGCTTGCCTTTGCTGTTGTTTGTTGTTGCTGTTGTTGTTGTTGTCATCGTTGTTAGTTATGTTTTTGTTAGTACTGTGGCTCAACAATAAATAAATGCTTGTAGTGGCAGCAACGATCAGCAGAGAGCTCTGAGCTCCAAAGGCAAAGAAGAGATACGGGACAGAGATTCAAAAATCCAGCTCCAAACTTCCCGCCTCCTGCAACTGCCGCTGCCCTGCCCAGCAACGCGCGACCGCATGACATAATGACACCATCAGAAAGGGCGATAAACAGGCGGGGGCGGGGCGGGACTGGGCGGTAAGGTGCAGTCATGTGGCGAAGCAAATTGCACGTGGAAGACAAAAAAAAAAAAAGTAAAGTAAAGAGAAGAGAAGAGAAGAAAAGAAGGTGTGCAAAACTGAAGCCACAAGATTACCAAATACACTCATTTTGTAAAGCTGCGAAAGCAACAATAACAAAAGCCATTACAAAAACAACAGCCAGACTCAATTGTGGCCCATACGGAAGCAACCGGGCCATCTCATCGCACTTGGCAGATGTACACAGACATAGGCGGCGGTTGGCCCAAAACCCACAGAGCAGCCAAACGAATGCTGATGATGGTGAGATGATGTCGTAAGCAACGCCGTCGTCGGCTTCTCCGCTTCTTCTAGATGGGAAAATGTCTGGATGCATTGGATGGTGAGGGTATTGTTGTCTATTGGGCGGTCGCTGTTTGTCGGTTATCATTATAATTGGACTACTAACTTTCTTTTGTAGTGCTTTTGTTTCCCATTTGTCAGACATGACGAATTAGCGACTTTATTACCCACACTCGAGTGCACATAAGCACACATTTTATACACATATGTACATATACTATATGCATATACTGTAGATGTAGATAATGTGAGTGCAAGAAAATACTAAATAAGTGCTGTGGTGTTACAATTTTAACATTTATATCAAACAGTTTTCAAAACAAAGTGTTGCGCCAGAGTCTAAAGCAGACGCTTGTTTCCTTAAACTCTAGTTATATACCAAAAATATGTATAAATCTTTAATATCTTCTCCCAAAACTATGTTTTCTTTAATGCTAAAATATAATTTTTTAAGATTAAGAAACCTTTCGCTATCGCATACTACTAGCATGGCAATACATTTTTGTACAACAGCTTGCTACATAGAATTCTGCCATCTATATTTGCAGATCTAAAGAAACATAGAAAAAAAATAAAATAAAAACATCTAAAGCAGAACGGTTTATTCTTTATCTAAGATTAACACGCTTTCTTCTCTTTTACTTATATTTCAAGTGTAAGATAATTCCAAATTATCATGATTTATATAAAACCCACTGATTCGTATTAACTTTTTTTTTTGGCGTCGAATCAAGCAGGCCTCTAATCTTTCTGTTCGTTGAATAAAATTGTATGCACGTGAGTTTGTTGAATAGATGTACAAGTATAGTATAAAGGTATGTAGTATAAGCTACCGTCACAGTTAACCTTAAGCTGGTCGATCCACAAGTTTCGACAACGCCCACTAAATAACGCCCAAAGCCTAAGTGTGTATGTGTGTGTGTGTGAGCAGTGAAAGCAACAACGGTATAAATCAAAGCAATCAGCAACAATAGCAACAGTTAGTCGGCCGTTTTATTGAGATAAATTTATGCCATTTCAATTCTCAATTATGGGTCCAACCGACCACTTTCGCTGGCACAGCTAATCATACGAAATGAGTGTTTTGAACTCGCAGATCCCGCAATCATGGAAACTGACACTAACTGAGACTTAAGCATTGTCTACACGTGCTCAAAAAAATGACATTTGAGCATTTCATCGTTTTTCTTCGAAAAACTGCATAAACATTTTTGCTGTAAATTAATATTAATCCCAAGTTTCATTAAATTAGGAAAGTGTATTATTACATAGATCAGATTAGAGTTTCCTGATATAGGAGATTCTTATTCAAATAAAAAATATAGATATAACAGCCGCTTAATGAACATTTTGTATTTTGCATATACAAGATTACTGATTTATAAATTAACAAACAATACTTTAGCGTTCACAAATTATGTATCCAAAATGTAACTTTTTTATTAATTTATTTAAATGATTGGAAAATGAAATGAAAAATATATTTTTCATCTATGACTTAAATTGCTTAACCATTGTCTCAAATGAAGCTTGGCAGGATCTTGAACAATACGAATATGTTATATGAGTATATTGCCTATATATTTTCAAATCAAGTTCTTAAAGTTCTTAGAAATTACATTTCAGTGGACCTTAGAGTGGTATTCAACCATCACTGTCAGTGCCAGATGCGAATTGCTTAGCCTTACCCAAATTGTAATGGCTTTCTAGACCTCTTAAAATGTATTAATATATTGTATAACTAAGTAATTATTTTTTAACTACCACATATGGTGTTGCTACATGTTTGGATGTAATTTTAATTTGATTTCCAGCTCTTCTCCACAAAGCTACTGAATTGCGTATTTTTGTAATCTTATGCGTAGCTTTGTTATGTTTGTGTGTGTGAACAGATCTTAAGACAAAATTCAAAGTGCACTGCTCTGCTGCACAATTGGCAATCATCAGATGCTGGCAATTGGCAATCGGCAATGCGCGGCGGTCAATAGTTTTAGTTAATTGGCTAACGACTCCTAAGACATTTACTTACCATTTTTATGGGCATTTTCCTGTTTGGAGTCCGTCTTTGTGGCTCCCGTTGACGGCTTGGCGGCGGCGCCACTGCTGAGGACCAGGGACAGCACCAAGATGCCACAGATCCACATTTTTTGCACTCGCCTCATCATTCCAGTGGACAATTGTAATTTTCTTTAAAACTTTTTTTCCTCGTTTTGTTGTGGTTTTTTTTTTGACGCTGCAAGTTTCAATATTAAAGGTGTTCAGGTTTTGGTTTTTGATTTTTCTTGTCGTTGTTGTTGACCCTAGACGCGATGCTGTTGTTGTTGTTGTTGCTGCCGCTGCATTTCACTTTCATATTGAAAAGCGAGATAATAAAATAAAGCGAAAAAAAGTCAAATAAAAAATAAAGCAGCAGCAACAACAACAATATGCGGGCTACCCAGTGAAATTTCACTTTCGAGCATATATGTATATATTTTTGTTGTTGCTTTTTTATATATTTAATGTGATCGCGTCGAGCTTTAGCCTGAGTCTCAGATTGAAGTCTTGGGTGTTTCACACACACACACACACACACACACACGCTTTTCGGGGGTCACGCATGACAACTTGTAGTTGTCGTTGTTGTTGTTATTATTTTTGTATTGCCGCTCCACATGCAGGATATAAAATACATATATACATACATGCTCGTATATGTATATTTCTTTTTTGTAAAGCCAGAGCAACAACAACAGCGGCAGCAACAGCAGCTGCTGGCAAGCGTGTTGCATGGTCAGCAGCGACAATTTTGTAGTTGTTTTTTGTTGTTGTTGTGGCTGCTACCACATGCATGCATGAACATTGTTGCTGTTACTATTGTTGTTGTTGTTGTTGTTGACCACGCGGTGCGCCTAACTTTCGTAACATATTTGGCAGCGGTGGCGACTTAAACGGCCGGTTTTTGTTTTTTTGAGCCGCTCTTCATGTTGTTATTGCTGCTTGACAAAAACAAAAAAAAATTTTTTTGTTTATACTATTTGACCATAAATTTGTTTCCCTATGCAGGAAACTATTAGTGCGGAACCAAAAATGATAGTAAACAGAAATAATAGCAACGACAACAACAAATACCAATTCACATTAAACAGCATTATTATGTAGTTTATTAATTTGATTAGTTTGTTGTGTTTTGATTATATCTTTTTTTTTGTTTTGGCACAATTATCCACTTTTATAGAAGTTGTTGTAACGCGTGCTAAACAGTTCAGTTTCTAACTTTGGGAGCACTTTTGTGGCAGCAACAACGCGGAAACAAACAATTAAGTTTTTAACACTTAAAAAAAAAACAAAACAAAAAACCATAACAAATAAGAATATGAATTGTTTAAGAACTCTGCGCGTTATTACAGGATGTCAGCCAAGCACTTCCGATATGGCACTCAAGCCCCAAACACGAGCTAGACAAATGTTCCTTCCGATTTCTTAAAAAAACTGTAAAACGAGTCTAAACTTCTTACAGCAAAATGAACGAAATAAAAAAAAATAGTCAGCTCTGGTGCTATTTCTTTGCTTGATCCGGAGCTGGAGTTCGTGGAGTTGGCGGAGTGAGCGGCCGAATGCGACGTACAAGCAGCGCTCGATGCGAACGCCATCAACTGTCTGAGCTGCGCGCAGGCGCCGACATTAACTTTTAAGACGGGCCCCAAAACAGCAGCGCCGCGTCGGCAAGCAGTCGGCAGCAGAGAGAGCAACAGAGGGAGAGCGAGGGCAATAGAGAGAGAGAGAGAGAGAGAGAGAGCAGCATTTGCTTGTAATGGCTTTCATGAATGGAGTGAAGTGCTTGAAGCGGTGACTTGGACTTGTTTACAAAGCGAACGGGAGAGCAAGAGAGCGATGGATCGATCGAACGGCCAATCTACCGGTCCGATCCGGTCAGCTGTTGCAGTTGCGACTGCGCAGACCGGCAAATATTATTGTTATTGGCTGTTGTTGTTTTTGTTGCTGCTGTTGTTGTTGTTGTCCATCTAACCCTGCCACTGTTTGTTCCTCTTTGGTCAGCTGGCCGGTTTCTCAAAGCGTATTGCACAATTTCTTTTGTTGCCTGGCCGGTGCAGTGGCATGCGATCCGATCCGATCCGATCGCTTATCGATTATGCTCGCTCCAAAAATTCATACTTTGCGTGTTACAAACGTTTATTATCAGGTGAATTATTGTCAAGTTCTGCGTCGATTTGGGGGCGACATACTTTGTATGTACATAGATACAGAAAACATGCTTTTAAGTTCTAATAATGTTGAGTGTCTCCACATATTTATAGCAGCTGTAACAACTAAGCTGCTTGGCGTTTTCTACATCGTTATTTCTATTCAAGAAACGAAGAATTTTAACACATTATCTATAATGAATGAAGTAATGGTTATAATTTGTAAACAAACTAAATAAAATAATAAAGCTATCTATTTAGGTCTGACGAAAAGCAATAGTAATTTTTAAAAATATTATGTTTCTTATATTATTTATTTTATTAAAATATTATTATTTAAAAATAGAGTCACAATAGTTACAGAAATAATAAAGAGGGAGGAATTTAGAAACAATTCTATTCACGGCAATTCGATGAGGATTAATTTGCTATATAATTTCAATCAAACCTTTTTAATTTCATAAATTTGATGTAAGGAATAATAAAGCGTAAAGTCACACGATCCTTAATTCCAAGGTGTAGAACAAATTAGCCCAGAAAGAGGCACAGTTAAGCACAGGAAACAGAAATAATCCTTTCCGTATCTCTATATCCTAAAGCACCTTACCATAGAAATTACATTTTTTTTGAAATAACACACATAATCAATTATAATAGACAATGAAAAATAATAAACAAATAATATGAATGAAGCAACCACTTCCCATATTACGTATACGACCTGTGCGCTGCTTTCTTTCTTTGTTCAAATATAATGTGAATTGGGCAATCGGAGTTACGGCAATATTTTGAGTTTGACATTTGATGGAAGTGTCGCAAGCCGTGGTGTTTGTTTCTGCATCTGTATCTGTGTATCTGTCTGTATGTATATGTTGGCTGGGGGCCTGGGGCCTCCCATATGGCGGTGTGTAATTAATCTTGGTTGGCTGAACGGCCTGGCAAGGTCTGGCAGGCGATTTGAATTGCATGTCTGTTGTTTGTGGCAGTCGCTTAGCTAAGCTTGAATTCGAACAGGCAACGTCATGTAAACGACAAACTTGTTGCTTGAAATCAATTCATGATTCCGTTCTAACCAATTCCGGCTAATGGCGAATGGGCGAATGGGCGAATTGGCGAGGCATTCGCCGGGTAGTAATATTTTACAAGTATATTGATTCTTAAAAGCGTTCGCTATAATTCCTTAAGGAGTCTCACATACTCGTACTAAGGTGGACCATGAATGAATCGTAAAAAGCAATTGGGCTCGAACAAATAAATGTAATTGCTCATTGTCTTTCTGTGCCAGCCATGACTGCCCAACCACAACTACAAGACAGGGCCCACTGTCTACTGTTTAACGTCTATTGGTCCACTGGACAGCACAAACTGTCCACTGTCCATTGTCCACTGTATAGTATGTTCACAACGCTCTTTAAACCCCTTTTGCCACGCATCGCGATGCCCTGTCAGTGTTGACGCTTTTAATGATGGATTTGGCTGTCGGCTATCGGTTGTCGGCTGTCGGCTGTCAGCTGTCCCTGACTCTAGTCTCGCGCCTCTAACTGAATTATGCAAGCGCCTTACATACCCACAGACCTACTTACCTACCAAGCATAACAAATAAATCAAATGAAAAGGTTTCGATTATAAAGACGAGCAGCGGTAATGCTTACAATTAAATCTGAAGCCAAATCGATGACACGCATGCATCAATGTATGACTATGTCTATATACAAACTTATGTATATGTGTATGTATGTATGTACTATATGTATATACATATGTGTGCGTGTTTTTTTGTGTATTTGAGTGTGACTGTGCGCTTTAACAATGTCAGATTGTAAAATTGCAGTGGCAACGACAAGCTTAACAAGGACGGTAATAGCATATCGGACAGTGGAATGTGTCTGCGAAAAACTAATAATTTATAAGTTTAGTATAAGCAAGATGCGATTCTTTTAAATCAATTCGAATGGACAATATAGTACATTAATTACTGATCTTTGCTTTCATACAAATTACCGATCAGTTCATCCTTTCAGAATCAAATTTAAGCAAAAGGTAGCTTTAGTTAATAATTATGATTATTTGACTATTATGAATATTTATTTATTTATGTATTTGTTTATTTATTTATTCATTTATTTATGTATTTAAATATTTATTTATTATTTTTATTTATTTATTTATGTATTTTTTTAAATTATTTATTCATTTATTTATTTATTTATGTATTTATTTATTTATTTTTTTTATTTATTTATTTATGTATTTGTTTATTATTTTTATTTATTTATAACCCTTACTTAAATTCGGTTATTTGCATACTAATTAATTTTGTTCTAACCTTAAACATTTGATCAATTTTCCTCATCTCTTATTGTATTTCGCCTACTAATAAAAGGGAAAGATTTATATTATAATTTTAGCTAACGTTCATTTAGTCAATGTTTTGTAAGTGTGCTTCAATATTAACTCTAAAGTGCGTTCAATCCATAAACGTGTCAAATAATACGTGTTTTCTGAATTACATTTCAAAAATATATATTTATGATAGGCAATTACAATTGTTGAAAAATATCTAGCTTTTTAGAGTTGATCGTTTCGATAAATACTTGTACTTCCTTTGTAATGAAAACACAAAGTATTTCTAGCAAGATCGTGAACAGCTTTTATATATTCTTCCATTAGCTGAAACTTAGCTTCGCAAGAAACTAACTAAATAATTCTTAATACGTTACTAAAATACACATATCTTTAATCATAAAAAGTTGTCTAGTAGTGGGGAAAAAAAAACAGACCTTATCAAGAGTTTGTAAAAACATTTAAATGCAATAGATTTGAAATAATTTTTGTTGTTTTTATGAAAGTAATATTTTATGTTTATAAAGCCTTACTCGACATATTTGTAATCTTTTTCAAAATTGTACCATAATTTATTGTAAGTATTAATAAGTTTTTAAAGAGTGTTTTAAATTATTAATAATGATTAATACTTTTGGTTGGCTCTGAAGACTTTCGCCTTAAGCTGTCCAAGTCCAGTAAGAAATAAATGTATTTTATTACAGATTCGTATTATAATTTGTTGGAGAACCGAAGGACATTCGTAGCTCTTGTTAAATCGGTTAAATATTAATAGTGAATTGAAATTGTTTCCAATACAAAACCATCCCATGGTGCCTTGGCTATTTCTTTTAATGAAAATAAAGTGCAGAGGCAGCAAAGAAAACAACAACGGAGCGCACTAACACTAGGACGGAATTGCTAGAGGGTTTCATGGGTAGAGTGAGGAGGGGGGAGGTGGAGGGTGCTGGTATGCGGTATAAGATGCGAAAAATGATACGCGGCGCCAAACACAGACAACAATAACAATTACAAAAACAACAACAAACAACCAATCTGGGGTAACATGGTGAGCACATAAATAGCGAAGCAGCGCAGCTAAATCTGATGCCTGATGATGATGCGGATGATGACGATGATGTTGATGCTGCTGCGGATGGTGATGTCAGTGATATGCCGCAGATATCAATTTGCAGCAACGATTATAAGTAGGTAAGTGCGAGTACTGGATAGCTGGACAGCAGACAGACAAGCCCAGCAATCGCTTAAGCAGACACACAACTCGCCAATTTACAAGTCGGAGCGCGACTAAACACACACACATACACACACACACACATACGCACACGCACCACTGCATCCAGATACAAATGAGCACGTGTATCCGTATCTGTATCTGTGTCTGTGTCTGTATTTGTATCCATGAGCTTGAGCATCTGTTACGCTTTTTTGTAGCTGCAGCCGTAGTTGGTCGGGCGTTGCGGCCAAATGCAATTATTGACCGTATCTAATGTGATATTGACCAAGTGACTTAGTGGGTGCGTGCGTGTGTGTGTGTGTTTGTGAAGGAGGGGAGGGGGATAAAATGCTCATCGGCGCTGTGGCTCTGCATATGGCACAAGTCTCTATTCGATTCGATTCGATTCGATTGAATTGTTTTAATTACGACTACTGCATCATAATGGGCGAAGCAAGCTTTCGATGTGTACAAATTAATTTCCAATATCATCATCTTTCAACAGTATAGTATAATGAGACATAATTTAGAAACTATTTGCCTTCAGTTCTCAGCAGATGGTCAGATAATCCACCTGCTCCCTAAAGGCTTCACTTTTTTCAATTTAATTTGATTTCATACTGCCCTTCCTTGCTCACAATTATATGTGGGCTTTTAATATATTTGCCTGCCAAAAAAGTAGAAATGTGAGTATCTCAGTATCTCAGGCCAAGGATCAAAACCAAAAAAGAATTTAAGTCTGCAATGAAAATGACAATTCGTTCATACAAACTGTGAATCCCTTTTCCCTTCTTTGGAATTCAAACTGGCCAAATCCGCTCATCTACACCATGAAGGAAGTCTTATTCAGGCATGTCTTGAGTCGGTCCAGAATCAATTCCAACCTTCGCTTGCCATTGTATTCCGGCAGACGTGCTTTGAAATCTTCCATCATTGACAATCCACCGAACTGCCCCTTACGAGTAGATTGTGTGTCATTTAAGGTCGTTTAAACTTGTGTGTTTCTTATAAACCAACATTTATCTAGTCTCACTGACTATGCTTTACAATTGCCTCTGGCTTTTGTGCTAAAAGTGTAATAATCTGTCGATGTTCCCTTTCAAGAGAACACTCAACAGAACTCGCTTTCTTTATCCCCTTCTCTAGAATCATCTTCGGGAAAATATCGGCACAAAGCTTACCGGACTGCCTATCGAGCTGAAGATTTTGGGTTTTTCGTTGTAAATTGTTAAACGAAAAAACAACAACTCAAGTACACTTAATTCGGTTTTTACACGGTCTTCTTTACACGGTTTTAATTTAACACGGTTTGAAAATAAAAAATTGTATGTATTTATTGGGTTACACGACATTATTCAATTTAGCACGATTTAAAAAAACATTTTTTTTTTTTTTTTTAATACCTCCAACTCAATGTCCTTTCGGAGGGCGTTGCTATAACAACAATGAACAACTAAGCCTTTGCTGCCATTTATTTATTTATTTATTTATGTCAACAAACATTGACTGTCGACATAGGAAATATATAAAAATTATAAACAGCATCTTATAAGCTTGAAAAGCCTAAGAAGGATAAATCTAATCAAATTACAATAATATCTAATTAATGATCAATAATGGAAAAGAAATACACGGTTTTTTCAGACGACTTTTTCTGGAATCAATCTACCGTGTAAAAACAGAATTAGGTGTATCTTATTGTGAGAATAAAAAGGGGATTTATTTAAGCGCTTGATGAGTAGGTTCTGAAGAAACTTGGAAAACATTAAAGTTTTTTCTTCGATGCGTGGACCTCAACATAAGCGTCCTGAATATATGATTTATTTAGCGTACTATTGGCTCATGACGTTCATGAAGTTCTCAATAATTGCGTCCACATTCTCGCACCCAAGTAGAATGTTTTCTGTCTTTTTGTTTACCAACAACAACAACATGAGAGAGAGAGAGAGAGAGAGAGCCTTTGGAAAAGAGTGGATTTTCTATTCATTTAACTAACGTGGAAAACATTGCATTTTTTTGTGCTCCCTCTAATGCATAATCTGCTTTCCTTGCCTCGCATTCGCACATTTTCCAAATAAAGTCTGAGTGACTTTCGGAGACTATTAGTGTTGTTGTTCCATTTTCTTTTTTTTTTGTGTTTCCTTTTTTTCGTCTCTGCATATTTGGCGTTGCTTTTAGCGCGTCGAACTGGAGACTGAAGACTGCGAACTGGGAACTGCTAACTGCGAACTGGGAACTGGGCGTGGCACTCCGTGGCAATCCGGCTTAAAAAGCAATTACGCACTTTTCTGCGTAGTTGTTGTTCGCTTCCTGCTCCCCAAGTGGTGGGCAATAGAAAATCGAACATGGAAAGTGGCAAATGGAAAATGGAAAATGGGTGCCAACTGAAATACCGCTGCTGCAGTCATTAAAAGAGTTTTCCTTCGCTGGCTGATGCCAAAGCATTATGCGCGCTCAGGCTTGCGTCTTATTGCGAGTGCTGGCGAAGAAAACTGCGACAACATTTTCCTGACAAGTTTTTCCTCCTGCTGCCTGCCTGTCCTCGCTGCTTGACGAACTAAATGCTGATGCTGTATACAATATTCCTCAATCTTGCGAATGCATTTGCATGTTGCTAAGGAGGAGGCGACTTGAGCTGAGCCAGGCAATCACACATTGCTGCATTTAGTTGGCTGGCTGTGCCTGTGGCTCTGGCTGGGACTTGGATATGGATTTGGATTTTGATTTTTCTAGTCCGCCTGCGGGCATTTTCGTCTAACCTGGCCATGAGATTTATGCGCGCAATGACGTTGAAAAAGACTATGGGTTCGAAGTTGCCGCCACTTGGCCACTAAATTTGTTGCACAAATCGCTGCGAAAGTTTCCAAAAACTAAACAGAAAACTGGAGCCAAAAACTACATATGTGAGGTGGGGGAGGTGCAGGGGGGAGTACAAAAAATGAATTATTATTATGCTCGCCCCGTCCTCTATTGCCACGCCATGCCACGCCCCGCTCCGCCCCTCCGCTCTTTATTATGAAGACTTCATTGCATTTCGGTTTCATTAGGCGCAGGCGTGAACGTCTCCGGCCGCGCAATTAAACAAATGATGCAGCGACTCAGACATACCAGCACACACACACATACACCCATACGTAGGTATATGTATAGTATATATGAACAGTGCTTATAGGTGTGTGGGGAAATGGCCGGGAGCGACTTGAAACGAGCAGCGAGTGCAGTAAAATAATTACACAGGCATCGAGCATCGGGCCAACGCATAGTGAACAGATTTGCGCAATTCCACAAAAAGAAAAAAATGTATATACATATATATGTATGTACAAGTATGTATATCGGAGGGGAAAATTAATGAGAGCCACACAGATATACAGAGATACACCGCGATAGATGCAATACAACATATAGTACGACTATAGGAGTACGGTAGTTGCCAGTTGGCAGTTGGCAGGCGGTGCGTCGTTATTTATGAAAGTCTTCGCCTTTATTTTTCCTCTCTCTGTTTTCCTGCATTTTTGTTGTTGTTGGGGACGCCATCAATAACCGTGCAAGTGTTGGATGCATAATTGCGAAGCCGCTTCTGAATTATCAGCCAACAAATTTCATCATATTCATCAATTTTCACAAATGACCACACATCCAATACACTACCACGGCCTAACGAGTTGTGGCCTGTGGGTTGCTTGTCTTGCTATTGGTTTGTTGCTGTTCATCGGCACAGGTATTTGCTCAACTCTGGCTCTGCAGCTCTTTAAGAATATTGCCAATCAAGCCAGTTTTTACGCTTATCCTGGCGCCACTAAGTTGGCAAACGAACTATCCAAAAGAATAATAGAGGCTTTTGGGTTTCATTTTTCAAAGCAGATTTGTAAAAGAAAACGTATTTGTGTGCAAATCATTTGCCTGTCTGACCAGCGAATTTAGATATATAGGAGTAGATATTTCTTACATCCATCCAAATTGATACCAGAGACTTTTGGATTCCTTTTTCACAGCAGATTTGTAGAACAAAACGTATTTGTGTGCAAATTATTTGCCTGTCTGACCAGCGAATACGAGTAGATATTTATTACATCCAAATAAATAAGAGAGCCTTTTCGATTCCTTTGTTATAGCAGATTTGTAGAAGAATTTGTATTGTGTATTTGTGTTCAAATTATTTGCCTGTCTGACCAGCGAATTTAGATATATATATAGGAGTAGATATTTCTTACATCCATCCAAATAAATAACAGAGCCTTTTAAGATTCCTTTTTCACAGCAGATTTGTAGAAGGGAACTAATTTGCGTGCAAATTATTTGCCTCTCTGACTAGCGAATTTGGATATATAAGAGTAGATATTTCTTACATCCATCCAAATAAATAACTGAGCCTTTTGGGATTCCTTTTTCACGTATTTGTGTGTAAGTAATCATAATTTTTCGAGCAAAATTCAGAACAATTTGGATCTTTTTGAGGCATAAAATGGAAGCATAAATTTTATAAAGTTTGTCTCTGCTTTCACAAAAAAAAGTGAGTTAGTGCTTCTATTGATTTTCCGTGATTTTTAAATTTTTTGAATCCAATAACTTTCTCCTTTTCTTAATCTCAAAAGAGAAAATTGAATAAAACACAATCGATAGAACACGCTCGTCAGCTTTATTATTAGAATACAAGCAGAAGAACATTTCATGATAATTAGGGGCTCTATAGAAATCACAACTTAGTGTCCTATATCTCTATGTATTGCTTATCACTCGGAATGAGCTGAATTTGTATATGAACTATTTATATTATAGGTCCGGACACCACAACAAATGGACTTTAGCTGCTTCCCTTAGAAGTAGTGTTGGGCTTCTGTCAAGCCTCATCAAATGCACGCATGTCTGACAGAAAATTATATGCCTGTCCATCCATCTGCTCGTACATGTCCAGATACTGATTCGTTACAGACATTTTCTACATTTCCACTGCCAGCTGCCGGGAAATGCATCGTCCGAGCAGCCGCCTAACAGCTACGAGTCTGGGTTGCGTTTTAGCTGGCATCCTTGGATTTTTCCCCATTCATAAATATAAATGCAATATTTGTGTTTTCTCTCTCCTTTTTCTCCAGATGACGACTATAATAGAATTATTGGTAAAGAATAAAAGGAGCAAACCTTTTTGGAAATTGTCTAACTGCCAAAGAGGTTTCTTATCGCAGGAGAGCTTGAGAGCTAAAACAATATTTCTTCGCTGCTTAAATTACCAGACCCACAAATTCGATACGAAAAATGCAAAACATTGCGTTCTAAGATCATATATTAAATTATTTATATATAGTATGGTCATTTAATATTAGACAATTTTAAAACAAATGCCCCTTAAATAATTAAACCTCTCTTAACCCATACGATATTTTAATACAATATTTACATATATCCAAACACTATTTGCGGCTTCTGCTTTCTGTAAATACTTACAAAATAATTAAAATTTTTGGACAGGAAAAAACTCCTTTTATAGTATTGTTGAGCTGGCTTTCAAATTGGTTTGCTTTACTCGTATATACTCGAGTATACAAAGCAGATAACATGTTGTAGCAGTTGAAAGAGAATTTAACAGAATCGCCACTAAAGTATAAGACTTTTCATTCAATCAAGGACAATTGAATTGAAAGGATATGCTATAACAGGAGCTGCAAATACATCGCCAACTCCGCTGTTATTCTTGTTATAGCAATTGCAGTCGAGAAATTCATTTCAATAAAAATTTCCCTACTTCTGTATGGCTAAGCAGTTAAACTGCTTTCGCCGTCCGGCAAGCAGTGCTGCCAAAAGCTTACGCACTGCTCTACAGTAAAGTTATTTGAATGCGGTTCGCTGTCTCCACTCATTGACAAAGCTCGTTTGAGAGCTTTTGAGTAGGTTTTTGTCTTTGCTAAAAAGCTCTTGCATCTCAGAAGCGTCTATTTATTAATAAACATAACTGCTGACCTGCAAAGTGACTGACAATTATTAGCAACAATAACAACAACAACAACAACAGCAACTAGCACGAATCAATTTCCATTAAAAATTCATCGCTTGAATACGGTCGCCAAAGTGCCATTTAAATGGAACGTGTGTCTGAACGGATTGCTTTCCTCAGCATAGTCACCAAATCCATATTTAATCACATTTAATCGCAATTAAATCGCAATTTATAGTTGATACGAGTGTTCTAGCGAAAGACTCTACTACTTATTTTAATTGGTGTCGATTCTCGTTTAGGATTTAGCATTCAAGGATCAAAGCTGCAGCATTTTTCTTAATCTTTTTGAGAAGAAACTGATAGAAAATTTTAATTCCTTTTTAAAAAAATATGTGCAAATTGTGACCATTTTCTTGTTGCAAATATGTATAGAATTTGAATTGCAAATTATTTGTGCAAGTATTTCTCACATATTTCTCAGTCTTGCGACTTAACCGCAGAACGCAAAATTGTTTCAATGCGATTACAAATTTGTTGATGAGCGTAATATACATATGGTGTTCCGACAAATACTATATTGATGTCTTCAGTTGGGATTCATTCAAGAAGCAGCATGAATAACGGCATTATCCAGTCGACAGTCTCAACAATCGATGAAAACAGATAACGCTGTATTAAGATTACCCGAAATTCAGAGACATCAACACATATGGCAAGATGAAGCACATTGGCACTACAATTTTTAAATTAAATTAACGTGGGAAACTCTGAAGATAATCAGAACATACGGTGTTTATGCCAGCGTGAAAGCGCGACATCAATTCATGATCAGAGCCAAACGTTTTCAGAAATCGCCATTGCAATGGCTAGAATTGATTGTAATACAATAAGTATCTGAAAAAACTTAGCTTGAAGAACATTCAACTGTGCTTTCCATTTCAAAAGTTTTGAGAAACTACTACACAAATAGTTTAGAAAATTGAAAGGAAAGAGAATGCAGAACTTTTCCATGAAAGGTGGAGCAGCGAATAAGTTTTCATTGAGGAACTGAAGCACTTTATGGCTTGTAAGTAAATGTAATATCGCGTGATTAGATTGCGATTTCAAAAAACGCGAAACAGGCAGTGTGTTAAGAGAGAAAATACTACAAATTCTGTTTAATTCCATTCCCTGCGCTATGCTTTAATTGCCTAGAAACCTGTTTGTTACTCATTTTGGATCAGATGGGAACTTCAATTGTTTTATGTTTCTAAGCGCAACACGCCTCCTACACACTGTCGAATGCCATTCTAAAAATGACTTCAAACACACAAAACACAATAATGAGGTCTACAGTACGTACATATATATTAAATGTTTATAGTATTGTTTTGTGTGAGCCAAATAATCAGAAAAGAAAAATTGCGAGCCATTTTTTGCAATTTGTTTGACATTTCAAATTAGTTACCAGCTGCCGGACAAAGCGGCAATAATGAAACAAAAATGATGCGGCACTTGAGCGCACAAATATCTTAACTCTTGTTTCTATATAGTATGCTCATATATAAACCTCTATATACATAAATATATAAAGTACTCTTGTTTCTATATAGTATGCTCATATATAAACCTCTATATACATAAATATATAAAATACTCTTGTTTCTATATAGTATGCTCATATATAAACCTCTATATACATAAATATATAAAGTACTCTTGTTTCTATATAGTATGCTCATATATAAACCTCTATATACATAAATATATAAAGTACTCTTGTTTCTATATAGTATGCTCATATATAAACCTCTATATACATAAATATATAAAGTACTCTTGTTTCTATATAGTATGCTCATATATAAACCTCTATATACATAAATATATAAAGTACTCTTGTTTCTATATAATATGCTCATATATAAACCTCTACATACATAAATATATAAAGTACTCTTGTTTCTATATAGTATGCTCATATATAAACCTCTATATACATAAATATATAAAGTACTCTTGTTTCTATATAGTATGCTCATATATAAACCTCTACATACATAAATATACAAAGTACTCGTCATTTGCGCTAATTAAAAAGAAAATTGTGACTTTATGTAACATTTAAAATTAGGATTTATGCAGCCATTAAATTGAAAGTTTAAAAAAAAATTGAAAGTAAAAATATGTATTCAATACAATTAAATTAAAAGGGCATTAACTATTTAAGTTTACAAGAGAAAATATGTTATTCAAAAAAAAAAAAAATAAAATAAAAATGAAAAGACAAGAAGAAAAACTGCTATTGCATATCGTGGATGATTAAAAGCCCATTGCTAGAGAACTTATAAAAGCATTCATTTTGCTCAAAAAAAACACGTTTCAGTAGAAAAGAAAACACTATGTAATCATTACATTTAAATTAAAGAAGCATCAACTATTTAAGTGAGGCGCACCTCAATGTGTGCGATAATAGCCCCTTGCTAGTGAACTTATAAAAGCAAAATGAAATGAAAAATGAAAATAAGTAAATATCAAAATAAAATGGAAAATTAGACGACTGCGACTGCTTCCGCAGCCGCCTGCAGACGGAATGAGGTATGATTTGTTTTGAACCTCAGAATGTAAACTTATTGGTCATAATGTTATCGAACATAGTGTTATCGACAAGCTGCCGGTAAGCCAACTGTCTGCAGAGAAAACCAAAAAAAAGTGTTGCTCAACTCGTGCGAGAAAAGTGTTCAGCAGTGCTTGTTGTGTTTACTCTTCACATATTCAAATGATAAATTATATAGTTGAAATGAAGTTAATTGATTTACATTCAGAAAATATCTAAAAAAAAAACTAACGTTCTAAAATGTTCTTCAACTAAACAAAGTATATATCTGATTTTTATATTACACTTATGTGGAGTGCAATTATTATACAAATTATTATAAAGTCCTTAAATATGCCTGAAATTTGTGAACGCATTCAATAGAGGGCCTTTATTTTTGTGACGTCGATAATAAAATTGCTTGCAAAATGTAGAGTTAATTGTTCTCGAAAAGGTGTTATTTATGTAAATATTTGAAATTATCCTGCACGTCTACAAAAGAAGAGCAAGCACAGCAAGCACTCCTCAACACTTTTCTCGCAAGAGTTAAGCAACACTTTTATTTTGGCTTCCTTTGGAGACAGTGGGCTTACCGCTTACCTTACCTTGGTCGACCAATAAGTTTACATTCTGAGGTTCAAAACAAATCATACCTCATTCCGACTACTGGCGGCTGCAGAAGCAGTCACAGTCGTCTAATTTTGCATTTTATTTTGATATTTACTTATTTTCTTTTTACTGTAAATGTTTTCTTTTGAGAATTTCATTTTGCTTTTATAAGTTCTCTAGCAATGGGCTATATCGCACACATTGAGGTGCGCCTCACTTAAATAGTTAATGCTTCTTTATTTTAAATGTAATGATTTTTATTTTCGAATAACATATTTTTAGACTTAAATAGTAATATGTTTTTTATTAAATTGTAACACCATAGTTACGATTCTGCGCCTAGAGTAACAGAATTCTTTTCAAGATTTTCGGTTCATTAAACTGATTCACAATGTGCTGACGTCGCTTTACAGTACACACACAGATACCCATTGGGACACTATAATTGCTTTATCCTTGGACTTCATCGCGCTTGGTTCGCTTCTTAATTTGTGTCCAATTTACTTATCAACCAAATTTTAAAAAACTCTCTCCTCATTGGGGTCCATGATATATAGTAAAGTAGCTGCTTGGTTCTTCACTTTCTAATATAGTTACCTAGCAATTTCCAAAAATAAAATCTCCCAAATTCTCGCAAATTCCCCCAAATGTCCTTTATTATATGCCTTTTACTGTCGCAGTCACAGTTTTTCTAAATCCTATTTCTTATTAGAGGTGAAAATTTGATAAGCAATTGCAAATAAATGGAAACCTCAAATCGAAAGATAGTGCATGAATTGAAGGCATTTTAGCCCAAAAGGGTGAAAGGGTGAAGGACCAAAGGTAAAGGAATATGCTGCGAAGCTGTAAAATGTGTGTATCTTTGCCTTCACAGAGACAGAAGATACATATGTAGCGAGTAAATACGACAACCGCTGTTGTCGAAACAGGCAGCAAGAGAGCTAATTAATTTCCCATTGCGTGACTTGCATGCCAAAGGGGTCAACAATGGGGGGGCGGGGGCACCAATTGTCGGCACGGGTTGCCAAAAGCGCAGCCGAGCGCGGAAAATGATGGGCCATTGTATTGGAAAACGAAAGCCGGCCGCAGGAAAAACAATTAAAAGCTCATTTCATGCCGCAGGCGCTGAGAAAGCGACAATACTAGAGATGGGCTACGGATATTCAAGAAAGTGCATTACAAAAAAATAATAGTTATCAGAATAATATCATTTCCACGTAAAATGGAGTATTCGGATGATGGTTTTTATGTCATATTATAAACGAAGAGCAAGCACAAAAACCACTTAATCAATACATAATTAATTGTGCTCAATCTTTGGAAAGTATCTATCTTATATATTTCCATTAATAGTTTGTAACATAAAATAATAATTATTACCTGAGTTTTATTTTTTACTCAACAATAATGCTCAAGCTGTAATTTTGTCATTTTTGTGGAGAGTAGAGGCAAAATGTATATATATATATATATATATATATATATATATATATATATATATATATATATATATATATATATATATATATATATATATATATATATATATATATATGTATATTCAAAACCACTGAGTCAGGGCAAAACTATATGAAACATTCTTAAGAACAAATTTTCCTAGTAAAAAAATTTAACAAAAAAAAAAAACCATTTTTATTTATTTATTTATTTATTTTTTTGATTTAATATCAATTGTATCCATTATTCGTTTAATGCCTTTAAAATCACGTACGAAACCGGATGTTCGTATCGTGAACAGAATCACGACCCCTGCCCATCCCCAGTGTGGTCGGTTTGGAGAGGCTGTGGGCGTAGTTGTGGGTGCATTAATTGGTTCTACGAAGGCGGAGGCGACTGTTGTGCTGCTTAAAATTGCAATTTTCATGCATGCTGCGATACACACGGTGCCAAGCGTGTGGACGGCCCTTTAACGGGAACACAATAATAATTAAAACAACAATAACAAAACAAGAACAGCAGCAGATACGCCGTGCTGGGAAAGGAAAGGCTCCCAATTAGTCAAACGCTTTGTAAGTCGCCTCAGTAAGCGCGATTTATGCGCCGTAGTCGAACACTCAATTAGTCAATGCAAATAGCGATAATCGCAATTAAACGCCCCGCCACCCACATTCCGGGCAGCATCCCCAGCATCCCTCCTCATCCAATCTTGGCCGCACACTCACACTCAAACAAATTAAGCATACGCCGTCGGTGGTTCGGTCGTTTAGCATAATTGATCAAATTACATGGCATGGCAGTGTTCCCATATATACTTACATATAGTGTGCCATATGTATCTGGACGATAGCCACAGTCGCGACAGGGTGTCCGTTTCAATGGCACATTCTATGGCATTTATCCTAATTTGATTTATAACGAATACCCCGATATGCTGGCCCTTATGTGGTGACCCCAAGGCATACAAGCAACGTACATATTAGACATATGTAAAACAGTTAAACAAACCGCAACACCTGACTTAACAAGCATCGATATGTATAGGTATATTTAATTCTTTTAATTCACTTTTATGTCATTCAATTGCGCCGTGAAAAAATCACTGGAAAAGTTTATTTTATTTTTATTTATTTATATGTATAATGCTAGCTTAAGATTAAAATCTTAAAACTAACAGAAGAGAATTATGTTAGCAATGGCTACTAGGGCCTTCAGCTAACTTTGTATGTTAATGAAAAAAGTAGGAATACATATGTATGGGGATTGGGTTTAGATTTTGTGGTAAATGTTTGTGGGTTTTAAATATTTAAATATGACTTTGGAGTTATGTATTGATGGGTTTGCAATTAAGGTGATGGGGTTAATGTTTGGGAAAATAGATAATCTATATGGTAGGAGTGTGGGGCATGAGGTGAGGATATGTGCAATGTTTATTAGCGCGTTATTGCAGAAAGGGCAGTGTTTGGATAGAGTTTGGTCCATGAAATGTGCGGGTGTTAATGCGGTATGTCCAAGGCGAATTCTATTAAGTTTTATTTGTTCTGTTCTTGATAGGAGGTTTTGTGGATTGCTATTGTACAGG
Source organism: Scaptodrosophila lebanonensis (assembly GCF_003285725.1). Classification (NCBI taxonomy): domain Eukaryota; kingdom Metazoa; phylum Arthropoda; class Insecta; order Diptera; family Drosophilidae; genus Scaptodrosophila; species Scaptodrosophila lebanonensis. Next base: position 322,352 of record NW_022060599.1, on the reverse strand, counting down.
TCAAGGAGAGATAAATTGGCGGCGTTGCTTTGCTGCTACCAATAGGATGTTTGGTTGAATCGAGACGCTTGTTTTAGAGTAAAATAATTTTTTAGAGCTAGGGTTATGTCGGAGGAATTGTAGTTGGGGGTGTAAATAAGAGGAAGAGCTGTGGACAGTTTTGCAAAAGAATCTGCTGTTTCGTTTCCAGTAACATTCTTGTGGCTAGGTACCCAAATAAGTTTTATTTTAGGGAATTTGTGTTGTAATATTGATCTGATTGTGGTAGGATAGTAATGGTGGTTGTCGAAGTTGGCTATGGCAGTAAGGGAAGAAAGTGAGTCTGAACACATTTTTCATGTTTCCCGGGTTTTAATAAACAGATTGCGATTGCTTTTTGGATTGCTATGATTTCGGCTGAAAATACGGAGGAGTAATGGAGTAGAATCCCATAGTGGATTAATTCTGTTTCTGATGAGATTGCATAACCTGTAACATCTTTGCGGAAAAGTTTTACATATTCAAAATATAGTAATACTCAAATCAAGGACTAAATGCCAGCGCCTATGCTTAATTAGAAATCTCTGTAATCGTATGCAGTAGAAACATAAAACATGTGTTTGCTTGTATTTATAAATTGGGGTATAGCTGCTACATATGGGAGCCATCCTCCTTCACAAACTTCTTGCTGGTAACATAGATTCCCCTTTCCTTCTTATTATTGTTGACTTGACAATTCCCTTAAGATTTACTCGTGTATTTCGTACCCTTTGCCAATCTGAAGATCTAACTTTGTGTTCTGAAAACATATCCTCCGAGTACTCCATTAAGGCTGTTTCCACAACAATCTACTTGCACCTTGATTCAAACACTCCTTAATTCTACCTTGCTCTCTTAATTATTTCACATTTTTAATTTTATTACTATAGTTATATTATGTAGTATCTTAAATTGTTTGTTTTTGCCAAGTTGGCGTATTCTTTGTTTATTAAATATAAATAAATAAATGTTATATATGATCTGAACCAGTGTTCCGCAATAATGTGTAAGTAAAGCTGTAATACTTTTTGTGTTTATTCAGATGTTAAGAAAATGAATAACAATAAGCCCATTGTGCTTTATGGATAAGAAAAAGTGAAAGCGATAGATATTCCTACTGAAGTGTTTGCTTTTATATTATATGTATTTCAAAAGGCGATTTGTTGATTTAAAAACAGTTCTTGGATGCGAAATTCCACTCTTATTTAAACTACAATATGCAAATGGACTTGCTATATATATCGCAAAACTTTCGTAATCATAAGTTATTCAAATAGTCGTAGTTGTAGTGTTTTTGTGTTTGTTGATACGAGCATGTTTATGTTTTAAGCAAGTATGATAATTATACCAAATAGACGACTTAAGCATGGAGGCATATTTAACTTAATTTGTTCAACTGTTTATGTTTTCAATTCTTGCAAATCGACTACATCTCAAAGTTATCAGAATTTATGCCTTAGGGCATCGAATAGTCGAGCATGCAGCATTTAATATTGTTGTAAATTAAATGTGTTTCGCAAAGTGTCGAAAGCCCAAGTGTTCTGCATAAAAGAGCAGAACAATATGAATAACAAATATGTACTAAATACCAAGAATAGACGACATGGTTTTTGGCTGCCAAACTCCATTAACTGGTAACAAAAGTAATATTGAGCAACAATAACAACAAGTGGCAGGGAAAAATAAGTCGCGAAAACAACTTGACTGCTCAAGGTTCGTTAAACTTGAGCGCTGCATTTTGGAGGGAGGGAGATTAAAGGGAATTGAAAACTAAATTTCTGCAGAAACAGGTACATAAGGACTTAAATGTCTGCCCAATTTTATAGCACGCCTTTTTAGTTATTTATTTATTTAATTAATTTTTAATGAGCTTCAGTTAGGTGTTTTAGGTTTAAAACTAAAATGAGAGTAGGATCAAAGTATTAAAGCTTTCCTTGCAATCAATCATTTGCAAAAAGAAACTTATTCATCAAACATTTTTAAATGAGAGCTAATATAGACAAAATCAATCCTTAAAACGTACAATCTTTTATAATGTTAAGTTATTTATATATTTAATGAACCTCGATTAGTTGGTAGCTTAAAATTAAAATGAGTATAATAAATCTATATATTTTTTTTATAATTTTACTGCTATATTTATAGCTCTAATTAAACTGATAGTTAAATACAAATACAAGTTAAACTAGGTGTTTAGTCTTGTAATTAACAATTCAACATTTATAATTTAAATAAATCTGTATAGGACTCAATCTTTTGCAAAAAGAAACTTAAACGCAAACAATTCTTCCTTGAGAGTTAAGCTGGAAAGCCAATCCTTACAACAGTTGTTGGAGAACAATCTTCTGCAAAACAATTTTACATTCCAACATGATGTGCTCCAAAATAAAATACAAGTACTTTCTAAGCTATACCCGACATTGATATATTCGAGAGACTGTTGTTAAATTTCACGAGCATTATAAACAATTCAATTAGTTGGATATTTTTGCTCAACAACAGTCGCATGTACGAGCATTTGTAGTCTACTTGATGGGATGAGAAGTGGTTGTGAGTCGACGTGAGTTGTAACTAAATCGTAACAATTCTACTCAACTTATTCCCATTATCGAACTATCTGATGTACATATGTACATACATACATGGATACACATGTTTGTATTTCTTGTTGAAAGCACTTTGCATTTCACGCTCTAATAGTTCGAAATCTTGACTTTTTGTTTCCAAACAGCTCACGAATGGCCATGTCAGGCAATTCGTTTCACTGCTCAAGCTCGAGCTCTCTCTGCTCTCACAGTTAAGGTAAGCATGTCGCCAGCCATAAGCACACTCATACACACACGCCAGCACATGCATTCAAACACAGATACACACACACACACACACACACACACACACACACACACACACACACACACATGCATAAATAGTAATGTGCAGATACGCCCAAAAAGTTTTAGAGCAGTTTGGCGCAAGTGCAAGGCAAGTCGAAATGATTAAGTCAAGGTCAAGGCAAAGTTGGAGCCAACAAAGTTAAACTGCTCACAAATGTAGATATATAGTATATATATATATAATATATATATATACCTGTAATTTGTGTGTGTGTGTGGCCGTATTTGTTTCATCCTGCAGCACATTTTCTCGCGTGCATCTCAGCATTTCTCTTCAATTATTTTAATAAATTGCAGTGCCAACAAGCCAGCGCCGCAGAGAGATCCACGACTACATCGTTGTGCTCTACTAAATTATAAATAAGGAGTAACGAGAACAGCAGCAACAACAATTATGAGAAATATGCTTGGTTTTAAGTAAAACACTGAACAGCATTGCAAACTTTTCTCCAACATTTTCATCAGCGCGAGCAAAAAAAACAACCAAAGTATTCGTTTTAAGGCATGTGGAGAGCAACTTATGAAGCGTACGGCCATTTAGGGGCGCTCAGCTCTTCAAACAGTGGGGGGGGGGGAGAGGAAGGGAATGGAACTGGTGAGTAAGTGTGCAACTTTTTGACGTGCAATGTAAATAATGACGCGTACTGAGCGTTATATGAGCTGCTGTAAATAAGAGTTTTAAAACAAATCGAATAATACTTGTATATAGTAGTACACACACACTCGTAGTGCATACAGAAGTCAATGGCCGATTTGAAGAACAAATAGAGCAACAGACATACATGCATTCATATGTAATGTAAATGAATGCATTTCCTTTAGAGATAAAACAATTCGAGTATTTTAAATGACTTCATTTTATTTTTCCGATATTCGCAAATAAATCAGCAATCCATGCAACGCCTTTGACTGGAAACAGTGCCGAATATATTTCTATATGAATAATTGTTATGCTAATAAGTTTGAGTCTAAATGTCTTTGCCTCTCAACGGCAGCTGACACCCAGCACTCAAATGAATCATTACAGCATGACAATATCGATTCATTTCGAGTATTTTTGTGTGAGTCACCAACTGACCCTCACCTGAACATTCATTTGGGTTCGGAGATCTTTAAATATGTAGGTAAAATATTGAAATGAGAAAAAACCTGCTGTCTGATAAACCATGATAAACAAATGAATATTTCTTAACTTGTTTGAAGGTTAATCAATCGAATTACATTTGTTTATATTAATAGTACCTATATGTTATTTGATTTTTTTATTTTACAAAATTTCTTACTATAGTAGATCTTTTATCAAAAACATACAAATACTTAGCGTAAATATTTTATATAATATGTTGTTGCTTACATTCTAACTGGTTAGCGATTCTTCTGTCTAGTTATTATATCTTTGGTTCTAATTAAGCAAATTAAAAAAAAAAAGATTTGTTTTAAAATCTAGAAAAACTCTTCAGCTCTGCAACTTGACAAACATACAATTTTATGATCGAAGTTGAATTGAATCGTGCCAATTATAAATCACTTCGGTTGGCTTTTTCATATGCATATATATCGCTATTAAGGTGCATAACTTTTATTAAATTTAAAGCTATAGTTGTTACCTAACAGCATTTGAGAAATGGACAAGGCAGATAAGTTCTTAGCTAGACCAGGAAGTCCAAAGCTATTGTCTGACTGGCAAATAGTTTGAGCATAAATTTATTGCGTACTCCAATGCGAAGCAAAAAGGTTTCCATTTAAAAACCAAAACTGTTTTTTGGGACCGTTCTCATTAAATGACTGTAAAATTTGACAAATTTTTTGATTGTATGAAAGTCAGCTGCTTAGTTAGCTCTGTTTCGTCAGCCCTTTATCAGCGATATAATACTACATGACTTCCTATTTGTAAGTCCTAACATCGTATGTTTGAATTATTGACATAGTTTTCTATTACTCGTCGAACAGATAGCACCAAACACACAAAATTGGTAGATAAGTGCGAGATGAACGAACTAGTACCATCATGCATCCGGATTATATCAACATCTCTGTTGAATGAATGAATCACTCAATCTTTTGTGCTTACACATTCTAACGATATTTGGTTTGCTCGATTATGTTGTGTATTGTATGTACGAGTATGTACGTCTGAGCGGGCAGACTTGATTGCAGACTTGAGAGTATTTTGAACGAATCCAACGTTCATCCAGGCTTTTTACAGTCTCCATGAACTGCCAGATTTCTAGATCGTTTGTGTGGCCATATCGCGTAGCCGACTGCGTCTATAGCAGTCGTACGTCTCCAGGCCGTTGATAGTGAAAGCAGTGAGACCGAAAAACTAAAAAGAGAAACAGACATACAGTTGGTGGCAACAGATAACCTTAATATGCCATAATTACAGCCAACTTACCGCCGCGGTTGTATAGCTGGCAATATCCAATGATAACACCAGTCCGGAGACAATAAAGTAGGCAACCGTTAGGGTAGCGTGCACGTAGAGCGAGAGTCGAGCAATGTTCGCATGGGGGAACTTGCTCTGCCAGAGGCGCAGGTACTGGAATAGGAGCAGCGTCAAGGTGGCCATAAATGCGGCCACCGATATTACCAGATAGGAGCTGCCACGAAAATTGCTAAGATGCACCGAGCTGCACAGAACGCAGAGGGAGCCCACAATGTAGCAGAACTAGAAGGTGCCAAGAAATCCAGCTGAGGCTATTGACCAACCGGATATACATAAATGTGGACGGCCACCAAAACTTACCAAGCAGGCCAGCTTGCTGAGTCCCCACTTGCTGCGCAGGTATTTGCGATCGTAGTCGTGCATGGTGTCTGATGAGTAGTGCCACTTTTTCTTCTGGCCTTAACATTAACATTAACAAAAAAAAAAAAGAAGCGATGCGTCCGACGCGATCTCCGCCGTTTCTTAGTTACTCATATTAACTGAACACGACCGCTCAAACGTTTACAAACACACAGCGCCACAGACTGACGACGTGCTTGAATCGAAAGCGAATGCTTAGAATATTCCCAGTGGGCTGCGTATGTTTGCGATATGCGAGAGCGACGCGTCATTCGGACGCTCGGCCGCTCATAAATGTGGGCCATAGAGATGTGCGAACTAGTTCACAAATTCAAGCCATTCATTCGCCGTAATTACATGAACTTGCATATTTTTCATCACCAATTTATTGTATTCCATATATTTTCAAAAGATTTTATGCAATTGTTCACAAACTAACTAAACACATGGTCACTATATTTGCAATTATATGAAAACATTCGAGTACTCATTTATATTGGTTTTACCTAAATTATTTATAATGAATTTTACTTGCAAAAAAATGAACTACTATAAAAGGTATGGGGTGTTACAATAGGTAATGCTCTATTTTGCAAATCAGCTAGAAATTCAGATACATAAGTACTTTGCAAAGCATGTTCGTTACTCTTTTATCATACAAAATAATGTATAAGATTCGATTCTAAAATCGAAAACATATAAGACGAAATGTTTTAGGAGCGATCGACTGAGACGTTAAATCTGTGAATTGAACGATATGTGAACCTTAGGTATTACAAATGATTTCAAGTGCTATCTTTTTACACACAAATAAAATATAATTAAATTATGTAAAGGTGATGGAACGATTTCGTTTAACTACGTAGTAGTTGCTAAAATGAACCCGTCCATTTATTTGTGTTTACTTACATTTCCCATTTCGTTTCATACTTAACTTTAGAATAGTTTGTAATCAACCATTATTTACAAAAAAAATCAAATTATTTGGCTACTCTAGCTACAGAAATTTGATCGTAACGAAGTTATGTAACCATTAATTTGAGAAGGAACTGACACATCACTGCAGTCGCGCTATTTCTTTCTGATAAATATGAGCGTCACATGCGGGCACATCACCGTCGCGACGTCCATATTGCGCACTCTTTCATGTTCTCTCTCTTTCTTTCTCTGTCTCTCTTTCCCCTCTCTGGCTGTGCGCCGGCTCTCATTTCTCTCTGGCTGCCATATTATCAGCAACGAGGCCGAGCAGCGACGTCCGCGTCAGCTGAGTTCGCACTTATCAGAGTGCTAAGTGGTTCTCCAATCATTTATTGTGCCATTCCACCAGTGGACAGCAGCAGGGCTGGGGGAGGGGGAAAACGAATAGTTTCTGGCAGAGAGTATGTTAATGCGAGTGTGTGATGTAATTTTTATTACAAAAGTATGCATTCGTATTTATTTGTTATCATACATTCATACTTGGACATGCACTGCTCTCTGCTGCTGCTGCTGCTGCTGTCGTTCTTGTTGTTGTTGTTGTCGGTGCTGTGATTCATGCCGCTGAAAGGGGCAGCAGCCAACAAAGCAACAACAACAAGAGCAACAGCAACAAACTCGTATACCGCACAACACGCAAGCCACTGACCCACCAACGATCCAACCGCGAAAATTTCACTTATTTTAATTGATTCATAGCATTGGTGCTCCAGCAACGGCATTGCGATGTGCACAGTGATGGGCCAGGGGGTGTTAAGTGGCGGGAGGGGGGTGGTGTTGGTGTTTTCAAATTGTTTAAAATACTGCGTGCCTCTCTCGAAAACAAAACGCTTGGAGCAGTGCCGGTGCGGCATGGCGTATCGTGCGTTCAAGGTTGTGGGGGCTGGTTGGTGAGGCTGCCAGTAAATGGGAGCGGAAACTCTTGGCATAACAAGATTTGAGTGCGATGGGGCTGCAGCATCGAATGCCTTCGGCAACGGGTGCTCAAAAACAGGAAACAAATAGCCAGCTATCAGGCAGCAGGCAGCAGGCAGCAAGCACCAACAGTCAGAGCAGAAAGAGGCGAACAGGTTGATTTGCTTAATTATAATAACAATTTCGAATAACAAACTCGGCTAGAGTGCGCGTGAATTTCATCTAAACGGAATTGTTCTCACATATATAAATATTTGTATACATTGTTTATGTATCATATAATATATATAGTATATAGCATATATATCGAGAATTTGCTTGCATGTCTGCCCATCTGGGCCAGAATGTTGCAATTCTTGTCCAGTTCTAAGCCTTGGCACTATGTTAGCTCTAAGCTTTAAATCACTCGGCAACAAGACTAATAATTAACGATTCTTTAGCACATTCGTGTTTCAAATGGATCTGACGTTTGTCTCTCGAAAGTATCTCACCATCCAGTATTTGTATTCTATTACTTTTATGATCAGTAAAAAAATACATGCTTTTTATCTTTTAATTTCCATTGCGTTAACTGCTTATGTTCATCTTGTTATAAGTTCTCAATAATCACCAGATAATATATCAGGAGGTAAAGAAGATTAATTTTTAAGATGGACTCTAAGTTCATATACAAGGAGTTCAATATATTTCTATATCTATAAAAAATATATATGATTTTTATCTTTTGATTTCCATTATGTTCATCTCCTTATAACTTAAAAGTTCTCAGTAATCACCAGACAATACATCAGGAGGTAAAGAAAATTAGTTATTAAGATGGACTCTCAATTCATATACTAGGAGGTCTATATTTGTTGTTAGACATCACCTAAACATTTGAGTAGAGATACGATTTGATCATCCAATGCATCATTCTAAGAAAGTTATAATTTCAATGGTTATGTTGTTTTCATCTAAACCATCATTCAAGGTTATCTATAGTCATCGTACCTTCTTTTTGTTTACATTTTTCCCATGCTATCTGTACATTTTATTTGATATACTTGTATATATATTTTTTTGATCAGCATTAAAATAGAGCCCACCACAATTTATATTTTCTTTACTTCTAATCGTAGCGCGTAGCTAATTGTCCAGTTCCGCCAGTAACTCATACAGCACATTTATTTGGAAAAACGTCATCCATAATATGCAAAATGCTAATAAAAGTGCCAGATTTAGCATTGAGGTTTATTTGCATATTTTGCATAAATATAATCGCGGCTTGTGCACAGTTTTAAAGCACTCGAAACTTAACCGCAATTCCAAATGCCATACCCTAAACATATGGACACTGGAGAAAAAAAGTAGAACGCCATATTCCAATGATTAATTATATTGAAACACAGTCATCAGCTGCTCCTGGAATATTTAAAAGTACTACATATACTATACTATATATATTAAGAATGAATTTGTGAATCTATGAATTTATGGATTTATCTCAGAACGGAATTTGAAAAGAAGCAGAAATATGAAGGAAGTGCATCTGAAAAGTTTTTAATTCAATTAAACTAATAAGAACCATCACAAAATATATCTTATTATATCCGAATTTGCTTAATGAGATTTTAAAAAATAGCGTCACAGCCAGGATGAACTTTGTTCTTCAAGCAAGAAAAAGTGAAATAAATAAAAATCTTGGAGAGGCAAACTACTTCCATAATAAATATGAAATTACAGAAATATCCTTAAACTTAAACCAATTTCTTATCTGAAAGCCAGGTGTAGTAACTTGTGAGTTTAGGGTACATGTTAGTCATCGACAGACAGCTTAAACGAAGTCCAGTTTAAACATAGCTTTTTAGAATGTTTAATTATGTAATAAAGAAACGCTTGTTACCCTTTAATTATGATTATGAAGAAAAGTTCCTAATACCACCAGTAAAACTATAATAAGTTTGCTAATAATGTTAGCTAAGGTTTAAGATATTCGGGGCATAGCTGTCCACATAAAATAAAAAATAAAAATATTAGAAGAGACATTTTATTTCGGGCTTAAGATCTTTTTAAAATCAAGATTTCAAACATCTTCTTAAATAAGTCTGCTACTAACAGTTTCGAGCCAATTAAAACACACCTGTACAAGTATTTTGTGTATTTTTTTGTCTGAGTGTACACAGTATTAGCTGCTAGCAGATTAAATTGCACCGACTCTCACGCATGGACCATAAGCTAAAGTATTCGCTTTAGCCATTGCATTAGGTTACAAAGAGTTGAACTTGCCAAAAATGCCAACACTGCACACGTGCAGCGCTCGCCCTAAGAGGGGGAGTGGCCGAAGGGGATGCAGGGCGTAATGGGGGTATGTTGCACTTTTAAACCAACTAAAATTGCTTTTAATGATTTATGCACATGGCTGGTCTAAAATGCACATGGCACGTGCTGCTCAGATTCGTTCGGCTGCTTCCATCACTCATACGCAACGTGGGCAAGCCACTGCTGCTAATTCATTTAATGCTGCCTTTATACTCGCACGCTCGCATTTCCGAGCCCGGCCCACCACGGTTGTGTTCACGGCCATGTTCGTATCCATGTTCGTATCCATGTTCATGTCCATATTCATGTTCATGTCCCACTTTGTGGTAATAGAGTGTGCTTCGCCTTTCGTCAGACGCGTCGTATACGCAATGCAATGGCCGCGGACTCTGCTTTCAGTTCGCTCTTATGGCTGCTACCGATGTTGTGTGCTGCATGTTTTGCGCGTGCCTCCAGCGCCCTTTGCCTTTCTATGACCCCTTGGCGGCTTAAAGCTTCAACGCTTCTGGAAAATGCCGCTGAAGGCTGCAAAAAGCGGAGTCGTGAGCCAGCAGTTACAATACGAATTCTAAGCCTAAGTCGGAGCCCACTGCTCTTAATGGACAACACGGACGGACACAGTGCTTACGAAGATGTTAATTTTCGGATATGTGGAATTAATGGCATCACTAATTGGTAGCAAATAAATTCTAATTGCGTATTGATTTGGAAAATATTATAAATAATATAGCTATATTTGTGTTTCAACCTATCCTTTAGTTTAGTTTGTTTTTAGTCATAATGAACAAATTTTATGGGTTGAGAACAATGTTTATGAATGACCAAACGCTGAAAAGGAATCGAATCAGTACTCAAAAAATTAATTCTTAAAAACTTAGGTCATACTGTTGTGTTATAGTTTAAGCTGCAGGCCGATTTGCAACATAATATTAATAAAAAAAAAGGCAATTGGTTGCATAGCCAGACCAAATGCAGAAAAAAATAAAATAAAAAGTTATCAAACAATAGTTTTGGTTTTATTTTCGTTTTTTGGATATATTTAGCCGTCATTAGAAAAACCAAGCTGGATTTTCCAACTACCTCTTGCATAGTGTTGATTTTTGTGTAGGAGTATCGACTTGAAATGACTTTTATCTTTAAAAAAAAACTGCTTTTTAAAGCAATTGAAATATCTGTAGGCATCAATAGTTTTATTCAACGCCTGAAAATTGAATGCTCAGGTATCCTATTTTAATGGCCTGTTTTCACAACCATATTAGGATCATTGCAAATATAATAAATAGGAGTAGAAAGAAAAGAATTAAATTATAAATTAATATCAAAACATTGCCAAAGTTGCTTACTTGTTCGAATTGTTCCTACACACGTATAATTCATTCCCATTAGAACCTTAAGCTATCCATTTTTCTTTGGCTAATCTACCGTTTTGAGTCCACTGTGGTTGCCCAAAAAAAACTTTCCATTGAATCTGAATCCGTGCAACATCGCTCAGAGTCTGGCAAAAGCTTCAACTGTGCTTGAATTACGTTCCACTTGGTCGGCTCTTAGGCAGCGAGTCGGACTTGGAACGCAGCCCATGGTCGTGGCAAATAGACGTTTGTGTACTTGGTGTTTTTCGAGTCCTGTGTGCATTCCGTGTACTCGTACTTTGGCTGCGGCTTTAAATTGAGTGTCCGCCCCGTGTTGTGGTTGCCGCTGCTAGCCATCCGGTTAATTTATGCTAATGAATTGCTTTCATTTTACTCGATTACATATTCTTTGGCGCATCAGTCACTCAGTCTGTGAGTCAGTGAGTCAGTCGAGCAATAATTCAATGAATGTACTTCAGAGCACTGGTTTGTTCTGCACGGCCGACGTCTAAAGCCTGACGTTGGATTTCATTAGTATCGAAATGAAATTTGCAACATTCGAATGTATCCGAAGCATCTTGAATCAATTTTCAGACAACGCTGTTGCATGCAAATGCGACCGCACCGTTTGTGCACTTCAAAGCGATTTCTTGGGCGTCTGTGATTCGTTCGCTGCCATTCCGCAGTTCTGCCATTCTGCCATTCTACCATTTTGTCATTTAAGCTGCGCATTTTGAAAAGTTTTCTGCTGTTTTGCGCATTCCCGTCCATACGAAGTTGAAACTGCCCCCCCTCCAGGTTTGTCTATTGCTTTCGAATTTATCAAATACGCAATTGCAGTCACGCAGCCATCGACAAACTCCCTGGATTCACATTTCGCACCCTTGCTATTTCACAAAGCATGTGTGAATCGAATAATGTTGCGCACTAAAGCTTAAAAAAAAATATATATATATACATACATAGAACAAAAATAACAGTCATCATAAATTTCCCACAAAGTAAATGAAATAATTATTATCTTCCTTTGATTTGCATTTTGTGTTTGGCGATATCAGAAGTGGCTCGCACTTCAAACATTTTCCATGTGGCATTTCTCAAATTGGAGAGAGATGGGAGAAACCACCCATCACCTAAGTCAGCCAATTCCTGCACAGAACCCTCACTAAAGAAGTCCTTTTAGTAAACGGACTAGTGCCTGACCCATTTCAACGATCTATAATTTGTTGGATTTGTTTCCATCTGGATTTATTTCCTCATACTTTTTACCTCCAAAACGAATTGACTGATTTCGATTAATTTTAATTTTTAATTTTGCCTTAGAAAAGTGATTAATTATCGAATTTCATTTATCATAATGCCAACCAGATAATCTAATCTCCACAACGAACCCTTGACGCACTAAAACTTCGGAATATGTCGAACTAATCCAGTGCAGATGCTTTGCAAACAGAAGAACACACTCGTCCAACAAATTTGTACCTTTGCAATATAATATTTACGATACGTTAACGAAGGCATTTGGCAATATAAATCTTTTTCTCGATACGTCCAGTGGAACTGGGCAGATATTCGTCATAATTTTCTCCACTGTTGATGCGAGATCAGAAATTGCTGTAGCAGTTGGTAAAAGGAATCCAGACGGCTTATTGCCATTAAATTTTCAAACGACTGAAATACTGACTGCAACATCTCGAAAAACTCAGCAATGGCCAAAGTTTTAGTGGCAAATAAAAATAACCATATGGAATGAATGCTCAATGCCACAAAGGCGCTTTGAATGCACTCAAAAAGGTAATAAGTTAAAACCATATTTATCGATTCTGAGGCGGTTCGCCGGGTTATAACTAACACAACATATTGGAAGAAACAACAGCATAATAATTAATAAAGCCCAACACTACACACATAAATTAAGGCAAATATTCTACTCCACCATCTCCAACATAAACCCCTTAAATTCATAATATCTTACCGAATTAAAACTACCAAAAATCAGCTAAGAAATGCACAGCGAAAATTTATGAAAATCTGTAAAAGTTGCAGAAGAAAAAGTTTGCTTTAAAAGAAAAATACAAATAATTCATGGTTTAGAATTGAGGAATAATTCATTTATGTACAAGTATACATACACATATGTATAAATAAATCTTGTTTCAATTATCTGATAAAAATTTACGTGAAGTTTGATTTTGAAAAGATGTGTATTGCACGAAAATAAAATATAACTCCGATACAAGCATATTTAAACAAATTTCATGTTTTTTATTTAAACAAATAAAGAGAAGCTTGATGGCCTTTTAATTATTATAATTTAGATATTTTTATAGACAATTGTTTTTTTTTTTTTTTTTTTTTGAAGCGTATGGAATATTTGTTGTAGCCAATCATTTGATGGGCGACCTTGTGCTTTCTTAATGTAAGCCACACACACACACACACACACACATACGAAATGTAACAGACCTCCCTTCCAATCACGTGTCAATTGGAGTTCATGGGGGAGGCTGCTGTTTTATAAACCGATGCAACTGATTTCTTTGGCACAGTCGTCGCTTCGTCAGCGACATTCTTCATCATCATTTGATTTGCGCTCAATCGCAAGGGCAATTGCTGGGGAAGCTTCTGCTAAATGAACTCAATGAATAATGCAGCAGGCAACACGCACTCAGCCACATCCCACACAACCCACACTCCCTCCAGACTCGCCCCACCCCACCCCGCCGGACTCCCCCACTACTTCACTTTCAGAGGCAACGAAGCTTGTCGGTTCTCGGTTGTCGGTTTGCCTTTTGAAGACTTGGCCGCCAATGGAATTACGCAATTTATGAAATTACAAGGCCAAAGTGACTTTAACAACAATTTCTGTTAGCTTGCCAATGCAATTTTAAAGTAACTTACACAAGCACACACACACAAACACATGTACATACCAGAGCTGACATAATATTGTTGACGACAACGTTGATTGTTGTTGCTGTTAATGCTGATGGCGACAGTGATGAGTCGCAGCTTAATCCACACACTCGTATATACTATATACCTATACTTATATACATATGTACATATATGTGTCGTCGGTCCCTTGCCAACATAATAATCAAATTAACAGTTATGCAAACTACAACGCACAAGAAAGACGATGCATCGCCAGCGAGTGAGACTTCGATTTCGTCTTGTGCCTGAAATCATCTTTCCTGCTGAGATAGAAAAGAATATGAGAGAACTTATATTATATATAAGTATGTATAATAAGTAGCGCCGCTTGCATGTAATTTAAATATTTATCGACATAATAGGTATTGCGTTTGGGTAATTTTCAGTTTAAACGGTGAATTGGAATAATACTTAAATGAGATGTGGAATAGCCTCATTAAGGGCGGCCGAAATGTTTCTAGGGAAGTCTTTAATCCTTATTTAAGATCTGTGATAGGTAGGACAGTTATTAAATTTTATGAGGATCTTGACATTGTGTGCATACCCAGGATCAAACACATGTTATGGGATTCCTGCTAGCTCATTAAGCTCATTGAGCCATGCCAAGACCATACTAAAATTTATTTATTTTTTTTCAACAAAGTCTCCTTTGTAGTCTGCAATGATCCCACTACTTCAACCTCTCCAAAAAGTCCACGTTTTAATTCTAAAATGTTAAATGATAAAATAAGATTTTCCATATATAGCATGCATCTCGTTTTCGTAGGCGTATTGCCCTTTAAAAACAAATATCTTCTGACATTGCTCAACTCCATTTTTTCTAAAGAACTAATATCGAACGATAACTGTATTATTGATAAAGATCTCTGGTCATAAATAATACCAAGGTTTGGTTGATAGAGGAGGTCGTCTGGATGGCCTCTTATAAGAAATACTTTTCATATACCAATAGATTTACCAATAGATGTCTATATTAGTGAGGAATTAAGTTATTATTCTGAAAAGTGAGGCTTTATTTCAGCTCAAAATGTAATAAGTTCTTAAAAACGAACCAAAAAACTTGCTTGCTTTTTGAAAACTTCGCTCGATGTAAACTCTTTCCCTTTAATGCCCTTTAATGTCGAGCAAGAAAGTGGCTGAGGCCACACAATGATGATTTTTAATGATGATTTATGATGCGAATCGAGTAAGAACGGGGCAGTACCCTGTTAGCTACTTTGATGCTAAGTACATCATATAAATGGCCTATTTTGTATGTCAACAAAGTGTCGCATAAAGATTAAATATTTGTGTCTTACTTTCCGCACACTAAGTAACATGGCAATATAGTTGTTAAGGCGTTGGCTACGATCGTAAATGTTTTCAGTTGCAGCACAGAGAGCTCGGAATTGAAGTGGCAGGCCCTGGATGCAACACACGTGACGTTGCATGCAATGAGGCACTCAAGGCAGATGCATCGGCAGTAAAACTTCATGGCCTGGAATTGAAGTTTGTGGCTGGCTATATTGGCAATGCTGCACGCAACAGAGAAGCAACAGAGAAGCTACAGAGAAGCAACAACGAAG
The DNA here is from genome assembly GCF_003285725.1 of Scaptodrosophila lebanonensis. Classification (NCBI taxonomy): domain Eukaryota; kingdom Metazoa; phylum Arthropoda; class Insecta; order Diptera; family Drosophilidae; genus Scaptodrosophila; species Scaptodrosophila lebanonensis. Next base: position 306,616 of record NW_022060599.1, on the reverse strand, counting down.
CAAATCTGAAGTGTGCATTAAAAGCGAATAAAAACACATCGAATGGCACAAAGTTGCGTGTGGCATGCAACGCATGAAATTTACTCGTTTGTTGCATACTCTCTGGCGCAAAGCTCACAAAGCATACGAGCATGTGTGTAAGCGAGTGTGTGTGCGTGTGCGTGTGTGTAGGTAAACGATACTGCTGCCATTATTCATGGACACGTGCTGTCGATTTTCATTGCAGTTTTGGGCAAAGAGCCTTTCGTCATAATCATAAAAGAGGCTGCTTAGCACTCAGTAGTTCTGTGCATTGTCTGGGCAATTGCTTGCCAGTAAGTTTTTTCTTTCTTTCGCCCACCTTCGCTCCACTCCTTAATTCTCTTTATGGCCACAAACACACACATTAAGCAAAATAAGCAGATTTCAATGTCTGACTTATGTTTTATTGCTCGCCCAGACAGCGAACAGACAATGGGAGAGGGTAAGTGTGTGTGTGTTTGTACGAGTGTATGATCTTTTGATTGCAGCAGAGCGTAGTCGTTAAATCAAAACAACGACTTTTGCAGGATTGCCTGGCACTTGGACAGACTCCTTATTTGTCTGTCTATCCGTGTGGCAGCTCATTGTCATCCTGCCTGTCAGCTCGGCTGCCCATTCGCTGAATGATGACAAATGGATGTGGCATTGGCCTTGCCCTTGAAATGCTGTTTCCTCTCTAGCCTCCCCCCCTCTCTCTCACATCCTATCTTTCGTTCTTCGCATTCCCTTGATTTGCGGCTTCTTTCCTTTTCCCTCTCTCATGCTCTGCATTGACATAATGGTATGTTAATAGCGAATGCGACAGCATCGCAGCGACTGAAAATATTACATCAATAAGAATATTCGAAATACTTAATACATTCCTATATAAGGTCCAGCAAAGCTGCAAACTACTGGAATTACGGATCAACACACGGATCCCTAAAAGAGCACTTCTTAACTTGATTGTTGAATGTAACAAAAAAATCGTAATATCCATAGCTATTAAGGCATCAATACTATCGGCAAGAAACCACCAACTGTCTCTCTCGAATTGAAAGTCTCTCCATTTCTTTAAAATACTGTATTCTGCTACGAATGAATAATATTTTGATATATGTATTTCGATTTGTTTTCATTTTCATATATTTTCACTTCAGTATCTACAAACTTCAAAGCGAAACAGAAGAACCTTCAGCTTTTATAGAGAACACAAAGACTTTATTATCATTATCCTGACAATCATTTTCATTTTCCTAAGATCAGAGACTAGCCAAAACCATGATCAAAAAAATTTTCTTGACCAAACAATATCAAATTAATATTATTGTTTGGTTATATATAGTTTCTCACGTGCTGAACAGCTGGTTGGCTGCCGGTTGCAGGCTGCAGGACATCAGGACATTAGAAGCGTGTCGGGCAATATTTAATTTATTGTGGCTAAGCACTGACAATAGGTTCAGCGTGCCATAAGCGTGCGCACACACACACACACACACAAGCAAATCCTCGTCTTACAGTAGCACGACAACGCGCTTATGAGCTTGACCTTGGCATTTCCACTGAAAACGCTGATAAACTAAGCCCTAATCCACTAGAATTATGTACATTCGGCACTTTAGCAGAGACATGTAAGCAACGATGGCGCGACCTAGCACGACAAACACGCACACAAACAAACATGTACATATGTATGTGCATATATCTTGCGGGGGAAAACGAACAAAGTGAATGGCAACTAGTCTTTCATATAAAAGCAAGCAAAACACACACACACACACACACAAGACGGAAAAATGGCAGAGAGAGAAAGAGAGTGAGAGAGAGAAAGCGTGGAAAACAATGCCTGAGGCGAGCGAAATAAAATCAATTTTCATTGTAATTGCTAACTTAAAGGCTTAAGCGTGGCCATTTTATTATTGAACTGCCTGTCTCAGTGAATAAAAGAATAGAAAGAGTGCAGAAAAAATGGAAATTGCCGTTAGTCCTGCCAAGAACAATAGACAATAGACAATGCTAGACAACGAGTTGCAAATGGAAAGCAGTGTTGATCAGCAGCCAGCCATTCCATGCCAAGTATAACAAACAATAATTAAATTAATCGAAATCGTCTGACAAGTGCAAAAGGTCTTCCAACTGTTCGAAAAGGAACTACCCCTCTCCATTTCAAAAGCGTGTATTAGACCTGCCTGGCTTTCTGTAGCAAATATGGCGCTGATTTATTTATTTCATCAACAAACTTAAACTAAATGAAATGAAACGAAAAAATAAAAAAGTCTATAGAAATTGCAAAAATTTTCGACTTTTATTTGCCAAAAGGTCGGTGACGTTATTAGAGCTAACAAAAAAGAAATATAAATAAAGAAAAAAATAAAATAAAATCAAAAGCAAGTAAAATTAGATTAAAATTAAAATAATAATAAATAACAATTAAAATACTCAAATAATAATAGATAAGTATATAATTTAAAGAGCTTTTCTTGAGTAACATTTTCATTACAAGTTCTCATTCAAAGTTCGTTTCGAGCTCTGCAATACTTCAATAAGCTTTAAATCGTATACCTTCAGAAAGTATTTACCGATCGATATCTTTGTTTGTCTCCACATCAACCAATAATAACTGATTTAATCATATTAGTTCATCTTTACATTATTTATTAAAATCACTGTCTATGTCTTCTTTACTGGCGTCCAAACTATTGGATCGATCATGATAAATATTTTACAGTTGATGCTGAAGTAAAGACAGGCTACAGGTAACTTGGAAGAACATACTTGTACAACTAATTTGGTACCCATTTATTATTCGTTCAATTTAATTTTCTATTTCCCAGATCTTATTCGTATCTTCTATATAAAAGATCTATAAAAAAGAGCTTAAATTAATTTTCTTATATTTGCTCTGCTTTATTTGAAGTTGTCAGGTATTGAAATCGGAGCTTGGCTATATAGAACGCAAAACAATGTCAAGTATGTTTTTAAATGCTGCTAATGTAGAGGAGTGGGGTTGTGTGTGGGGGTTTCACATTAAAACATTCTGTAGACGAGCCTTTTGGCTGTCAGTCCAAGCCTTCTCAACCATTTGCTTGGTCCTCTGATCACCATCAGTATACAATTTCTTCATAATTTTGGCCAGAGCGTACTCAGGACTCATCTGTTTCTCGTCTATCTTGATGTCCTTCATTTTATTTGTCCGCTTCTGCATTACAGTAAGCACATCCCAGTGGACGCCCTCCTCGACCTTCTTCAGGTAAATGGCCACCAAATCGGTCTTTAGTTTGCGATAGCTCTTCTCAATATCGATAGAATGGAGCAAATTGTTGACAGTCAGGCTGTAATCCTTTCCTTTGAGATTACGCACGAGCAACTGTAAGGACGATCCACTATAGTGTAAGGTGACAGCATTCTCTGGACACCTCTGTACGCCATTTAGCGTGATAAACATTTTGATGAACTTGTCGCTCTGATCCCAACCATAATCGGTGAGTTCATGTAGATATCTGTAAATAAATTTTACATTATATTATTATTTACGGACTTCTTGTTACTCATACCTTTTGCTATTGCTGTCCGCAGCAGCAGCAGCGTTGCTCTCTTCTATCTCCAAGTCTACTATTTTGCGCTCAGTTTCCATCTTAGCCTGGCCGAGAATATTCTTAACACCCGCACAACGGGCCAGCTTCAAGAACTTGTCGAACTCGGCCAGTTCGGCCTTCAACTGGAATGGGATATGATGGTAGAGCACTCAACGCCTCCACAAGATCTGCAGCACTCACCTCTTCAAGCGACATCTTGAAAATATTGAATACTATATTTTCTTGTTCACAAATATGTGTGTGGAATATTTTGTTTTTGAAGTTCAAATAACTTCGAGAAAATCGTATGACGTTTAATTCCTACATTTTTTCTGGGTTTTATTCTGTCATCAATAAATGCGGGAAATCAGTTTCCGCTTACACGTATACTTATCCGATTTCATATTTTGTTTATAGAACTGGATCCGTTTAGTTATATTTCTATGAATCTAGCACTTAGATTGGAAATTGTATATTTACAAATATTTTGATAGGCTTCTTGGGCTTCTGCTGACCATCATTTAGAATTTTGTGTCTACTTCATTCGATAAGTGAAAATAAAAAATAAAAAATATTTTTAATGGATTGGTGTTTTTGCCACATTTGCGCTACATAGAATGTACCTTCGTCATGGATCTAATTTGTAGTTCTAATCGCGCAATCCAACATATCCTAAGTAATATAGCTAGCTTTCAAAGGCCATGATACGAAAAATTAAGACATTGCTGCAAACAAAAATTTAATGCAGTAGTATCTCCAATTTCTCTGAGAGGATTCATAAATGTCGAGCACCGTAGACTGACTCTGTAAAATGAAGATTGTTCTAAGAAAAGTCAAGTGTTTATGCAAAAATCTATAGTCTCACATATGCACTAATACTTAGAGTTATTATACACTTATACATACATGTAGGGTTGGCAGCTCTTGGACCAGCAGATAATCATCGGACTATCGGGTTGGTCAGTCCAGGGTAGTCTAAGAAGGTATATCGTTTTAGTAGTAAGAGTTTGACTTCGGAAGCGAGCAGACGTTGTAAACAAGTTATGAATAAGCTTTAATTTAATTTGATTTAATTTGCACATGAATAAATATTGTACTCCATTGATTAAAACGACGACGTGTGGTGTACTTATTATTAACGGAGTTTCTGGAGCAGATTTTTACTCACTCGTAGGGAACTCACTAAAGATCTATACATACATATGTATATACAATAATGCTCTGTGTACATATGTATATTTTTGAGCGATATTAAATGTTACTTATCTATTTACAGTTGTGTTCAATGAAATAGTAGTGCCGCATTACTTTTTTAAATTTATTTTTTGTGGAGAGTTTACTAATTAATTTATTAATTGCAGTCTGCCGTTGGGGTTGATCTTTCATTTCCTCCTTGTACTGGTTCGTGGCAATAGTTGTTCGCGTCTTCCATACCAACAACTTCTCAGACTCTTTCATTTTCTGCCACTCTTTAAGATGTCTAACCTCCCTCCCTCCCTATAATAAAAACCATCGCATTTTCCTGCGGCGAATGCCGGGCTATATTTTGAAATGTTTGCAGAATTATTGCGCACCACCTCTAGCCGTTTGAAAATACAACGTCACACACCGTGTGCTGCCTGAGGAAATGCCCAATCATTTAGATACTTGTGCCGATCAATTAAAATCCATAGCTACAAATACTCTGGGTTGGCAAAGAATTTTCGTAAGCCTTAAGAAAGAAAAGAAGCAAATCAAAGAACAATAAAAATAAAAAATAAAAAAAATATATTTAAAAAAAAAATTATATTCGAATAAATTTACTTGTAAAATGTGAGATGCTTTCTCTACAAAGCCGTATTCTATACTGAGAAGTTAAGGCGGTGTCAATGTTCAATGGTTAAAAAGTAAAATCAAAGCCTACTAGTTCTATTCGAAGTCAGTCAGTCGTGGTCAGCATCTTACTTGTACATATGAGGTGACAGACCTTTGACAAATGATATACAAGGTGTGTTCCAAAGTAAACAGGACTTAAAAAAAAACAACAGAACAAACGGTTTTTTCGGCAAACTCAATTTATTTTATTCAAAATAGTCTCCTTTTGCTTCAATACAGCTTTTTGCACGATCCAAAAGCATGTCGAACGAGTGTTTTAGCTCGTTGGCCGGTATGGCCGCCAGTATGCCGGTGCAAGCCTTTTGAATGGCCTCTACGTCTGCATAACGCTTTCCTTTCATGGGCAAATGCATTTTTCCGAAAAGGTAGAAGTCGCACGGTGCCATATCAGGTGAATACGGCTAGTGGTTAATGGTTAAAATGTCATTTTTGGTCAAATAATCGGTCACAAGCGTCGGTCGATTCTGAGCAATTCTTGGTCGTCACTTTGAAAACGTTGAAACCACTCGTGCACTGTGCTACGGGATAGGCAATCATCGCCATGAACTTGTTCCATCAATTGAAACGTTTTGGTAAAGTGTTACCAATTTTAAAACAAAATTTATTGTTGGCTCTAACACAAACATACTGACACTTAAAACGCAATAACTTCACTTCCAATCGATGAAATGTCATGAAATTCTCACCGGACAATCGATAAAGTTAGCAGATTCTCGACATATAGGTAGCGCCACCAGGGGGCGCTAGATTCAAAAAGTCCTGTTTACTTTGGAACGCACCTTGTAGAAACTGATGCATTTAAATTGTGTGGCAATGTTTTGTTGTCTGCCAGCTGGCATATCTTCGATTTAAACAATTTTTGCATCGGTTCAGAAAATGAAGTTGTCGCCTGTCTATGGCCATCGCAACCATTTCTGATGATGACATGTCGGCATCGTATCGTATCGTATCGCCATCATTGGCATTCTCCCATTCAGCATTTAGTTTGAAATCGAACAATTTCCTAGCAAGATTGAAAAAAAATGTTTTGCATTGGCGGGCAACGAACGGCGTGCGCATTTCCAGCACAGCTTCAAGACGAGGGCGAAGATAGGGGCCCAGAGTTTGGTTCTGGGAGCTTGTTTGGGGGCCTGTCGTGTCGCCGCCAACGCTTCGTTCACACGTCAAATTATGCTAATCAGTTGGCAGGCTGGATGGCTGGATAGCTGGATGGATGGCAGGCAGCCAGACGCGGCATCTACTCGTACAACGGCAACATGTCTAAGGCTTCAGTAATCGATTACTTTTCGCTCAATGTCCGCTCTGACTGAATGCCACATAAATTTAATTTGTTAACACACACACACACACATATACACACATATATGTCAATATTAGCCTGGCGATTTTTTATTATTTCTGCGAGACACTCTCATCACCCCACAGGCCTTGCCAAAAGACCTTGTTTTCAATTTTGGCCAAAAGTATAGCTCTACTGATTGCATTCTACATTTGTCCTTGAAAGAGTTTCAATTTTTTTTTTTTGAATACTTAAAATTAATATTAAAGAATTAATGTGATACCTATTATATTTATTATAATTATTACATTTATTTTGTATAATTTATAATTTAATTGGGAACTTGATTTTTAGCTCCAGCATACTTAAAATCATGGAACGTTATTATTTAAATTCCTTCTCTTGGTCTTTGTTTAATGGTTTGTCGACCTTTCTTCCGCAAATGAACGAAATTTATTTAGAGACTATACGAGCTAGAGCCACCAAGTTTTGTACAAAGATGCCTTTTGCAAGTTTCTTTTATTTTTTTAATTTTCACCAATTCATTTCACCACCTTCCCCCTATGGCGATTTGTCGATTTTCCAATCGTATAATTACCTACAAGTATATCTCGGAGACTATAAGACCTAGCTTCTCCACTTGTTAGATTCTAAACACCAGTAGCAGTAGAAGAAGTTAGAAAGTCGTAACCAGATGCTCTGCTCATGTCAATCATGTACAATCAAAGCCAATATCAACCTTTATCGAATCCATATAATGGATATAAAAGGCAAGCGCGGCTTAAGAATAAATGTTCGTAAAAAAAAACGTCATCGGCTCTTTCATAGCTCGACTCAAAGGAATGCTGATATGAATTAATAATAATTTTCATATATTCAATTTATTATTTTAAATTGTGATAAAACTTTATGATGAAACTTTAGATTATAGTGAGGCGCTATGAGGAACGCATGAATACAAAATAAACGATTTACGACATCGAAATAAATGAATCACTTTATTTAATATAATACAGATCATAGTTATACTATTAGGAGTCATTTTTTACTTAACAGATCGATATGCTAGCTGTATAAAAAAATTAGGATGTATATAGTTTGTAATCAACTTGATCGGGGTAAGGATAATCTAAGCCTGGTTTGTGTTCTTAGCTGCTATGGATCTGAAAATCTCGGTGTTCATGCTTCGACTTGTCTCGCCTGCTGATCATACATGTATGTATGAACACTCTACTCTATGTCCTTGAACCCTGCATGTGAAGCGCATTCAAATTGTGGGTGCTATAAACTTTTGCCAAGAAGTTTTCTGTCGGGCCACTGTGTCCGGCCTTCCCCCCATTCCATTGACTCTCTGAGCAATTTTGTGCAACGCATAAAAGAATCCAGTAAAAAGATGTTAATAAAAATTTCGGAAGGATATCAAGTGGCTGGAATTGTCGTTGTCGTTGTTGTTGTCGTTTTCGTTTTCATTTTTCTTTTACGAGCGCATCGATAATGTGGAAATGCTAAGTGCGCGAAGACACACAATAAGCGCACAATAAATGAAATATATATTGAAACAAAAATTGACTGCATTGTTATGCTTGTATTTTTATTTGCAACGCTTGTCGCAAACCGTGATCGGACCAGTGGGGGGACACGAAGAGGACGTGGCTTCTGAGTGGGTTATTCACAGGGTAAGCTATAAGATATTATCACAGGAATTCGAAGAGCATAAAAACATGAATTATTTTTTTCGTTACAATCGTTTAGCGAAATAAAAAAGAAGAAACGCATTTTAAATTGCTTGCCAGTCGGATTACAATCCAAATAAGCGGGCCATTTTGAAAACTTTGCAAAGTGCAATAACAAAGTTTCTTTTTTTGGGCTTCTAATTGTAGAAACTTGGTAACTAAAGACATTCCACAATATCGAGATAATGCTATGCAATTGACTGCAATGGCATTTATTATTTATAAACGAACTCGAAGGGAATTAATAATAATAACAAAGAGGAAATAAAAGTTGTTGTAAAAAAAACTATGCACATGAAGTAGTTAGTATTACAAGTAGACTGACAGATAATTTCCACTCACTGGATCTCAGAGACTATAAGAGGTAGAGACACCAAACTTTGCACAAAGATGCCTTATGTGTGTACGCTGTGCAAGTTTGTTTTATTTTTTTGACTTTTCCCCCCACTTCCCCCTATGGGGGTTTTTCCGTAACGCCGTTCGTATAATCGCCCATATCTCGGAGACTATAAGACATAGGAACACCAAATTTTAGTCCAAGATGCCTTGTGTGAATACGCAGAAAATGTATATTTTGGGATTTCCCTCCCTCCCCCATCTCCTCCGCAAATCGCAAATTTTCTCTCCCGTAACTCCCGTAATTCTTCGAATTTCGAAAAAATACCCCCAGTTAGTAATTATGTATCCGTATGCCAAGTTTCATCATGATAGACCGATTTAACTGCCCAAGCGCTGTCCGCGGCTGTTGTTGATGCTGGTGATTTGGTTGACTGCGAACATGCTTACACAGACACGAATATACGAGCATAAACATACATACACTCACCTAGATGCAATTGCTTTGTATATGTGAAATTATACACCCTTTACGTGAGTTCGAATACCAAAAGAGGTAAAATCGATCCACAATTTTTTTTTAATTCTCTTACTTTTTTTAATTTCTATATTTATTCTAAACATATGTACAGAGTATTTCAAAGTCGGGACACCCGACCTTAGCTTTTTTACTTGTTTCCAAATCAGGTTTGTCTTCTTTGTTAACGAAATTCAACGCTATTTTAACATTTAACGATATTCGATGCTGTTTTTTTTTCAATGTAACCCACAATTTCTAACCTGGTTTGTACCTAAAATTGAATTCTTCATTAAGACTAGTGACTATTATCGGGATGTCATTTATTTTAGAAAAATGTGGTTAATAATTTTTAAATAGAAATAAAACTAGATCTGGTCAATAAATAATGAATAACTAAATTTAATAAAAAACTAAGCAACTGTGAAATTTAGTAAACCTAAAACATCTAAAAAAGATTCTAATTAAATATTCATTTGGATTTGTTCCTCACTTTATCGATGCAATGCATTTATGAAACGCACATACATACATATACTAAAGGGTATATGTGCTCGATCAATTGGAATTACGTTGTTCATCAATGGACTTACATTGCGCTACTTCCCAGTGCTGGATGCTACTAACCAGTTTTAGAATGACGCATTTTAAAGCCATTCTGGCTCTTTAAGGTGTCTGCTTGTGTCTGCCCGAGTCTGTGAGTCAAGCGCTTCTCCGCAATGCCTGCAGATATGCTGCTGCCATTAAGCTTAACCAAAGCCAGAGCCAATGTCAGAGCCAGAGCAAGAGCCAGAGTCGTAGCCATAGCTTTAGCTTTGGCTCTTGAAAATCGTGCCAAGTACATACACAATAATTACTTAATGTAAACGAAGCCCTTGAGCACAAAACCTTTTAGACTACAAATTGTATTCATTTGGTGCCTTGTCATAGTCGTTGTTGTTGTTGTTGTTGTTGTTCCTCTCTGCTAGTAGACATTGTTACTGTTCTATTTCATGTTGTTGTCGTTGTTCTTATTGGCGCAAAGAACTGCATTGTGATGCGGGGAGGGAAATGGAGGGGGGGGGGGGGGGTGGAGAGAGAGCTTGTCTGATATGCGCCTACACACGGAATCAGGTGCTGTCGCTCACGTTGCCGCCAGGAATGGCAATAATCACGATTGCAGCACAGCATTTTATCCGCTGCTGGTATGTCTGCTGCGTGCCATTGTCACAGCTGTGTCTGCCCAACAGACAGCGAAAGAACCAGCCAGACAGATAGACAGACAGGCAGGCACACAGATACACAGATACACAGATAGATAGACCCACCCACCACTATAATATATGTGTAATAGTGCCGCCCTCGCGGTAGCATCGTCTAAGCGTCCATACTTAAATGTTGAGTAATGATGTACGCACAAAATCACGCGCACGCACATATTGCCAAAACAAAAAGAAATTTACGGCTAAAACGGTCAAATCGAGCTTACACGACTAACGAATACTCTGAGCTATTTGGAGGAAAAATCAACGAACATTGACTAAACAAATGAGATACATATGAGTAGATGTAAATGAACGTACTTTATATCGTTTTGTGATTCATAGTTTTTTCTAGCTTCTTTTCATAATCAAGCCAAGTTGCTTTCCTATAGCCCAGTGTAGTAGCAAAAGGTCAAAATAGTTATAGCTGCGCCAAATACTGGCTTTTGTCGTAACCATAACATTCCTGATATTTTCAATATAAACAGTTGAAATCCATAATAAAACCCGATCTGCTTAAGCAACAGGCAGGGTTCACAATTTATGTCAGCAATTGTTCTACATTTCATTATGCATTCACAATTATCTCTTAGTACGATTTTAAATGACTCTAGAACTAAAATGAAAGCTTGTTGTTTTGAAAGCATCTCATAGAGAAAAATACATGCATTTAGTTACGAATTTTTACTAAATAAACCAATGCTGACATTTCTAAATAATGCCAGAAACAATGTTTATTTTTGACTTCGAAGAGCTCTCCTTAACTAATATTATAAAGTTTATTTAAACACATGTTTATAAAAAGAATATACTGTTATATTTGCCGGGTTGTATTGAGAGACTAATGTCGGGAATATGCAGATATCCCTTTGCACATTAATGGGGAAGAAATGAGTTTCTAAGGAATAGAAAGAAGCAATCCTCTGCATTCCATTTTACAATACTTTTGCAACAATTAAGCAAGTCATCTTGTCTATACTCGACTATCATGGCAGTAGCCATGCTTCCTTCAATGCACTACAATCTCAGATGAAAAGTTACGGTACCCCATTCAAGGGCATAAAATGTAGAAAGTATGCTGCACTTAGGTTCCCATTTGTAACGTTTGCGGAAAGAATGATGAGCGACGTTTGACGTGTCTGCGGAACATATGAGTGAATGAATGGATGGATGGGTGGGTGTTGGTGAGTGTCTGTGTGTGTGTGCAAGCGGAAGCTGGCAAAGGACCTGAGGACATAACGACATCACGGCGACACGTCAACGACAGCATACCGGCACAGGAAGAGGGACAGAGACAGCATCGTCCATTTCCAGGCATTTATATATGTCACCATGTCATGACCACCATCAATCACTTTAGAGATATTTATCAGTTGAATTTCGTAATCGGTACTAACGCTTCCGCGTTCGCCTGCCTCATAGGTTGTCGCTTGCTCTCTTTGTGGGCTCTCTCGTGACCCCATGCCCCATCCCGCATGCCCGCAGCCCGCTGACTGGTTTAGTTGCTGCCATTTATGCTCTGACACTGAGCAACTTTATTTTGGGCTTAAACAAACAACTGACATTTATGACTCGAGGCCACAAGACGACAACTCATGCATACATGCATATGCCAGCTCACCACCCCTCCAAGCAGTGAAAAGTAAGCCCGCAAACGACCAAAAACTTCAACTCCAATTCCGACTTTTGGCCAGCTCTGGCGACCAAATAATTTTGTGGCTACCCCTCCAAGCTTTCAATTTGTCAACATTCGCTCTGGGTGTGTGTTGGTGTTGGTGCTGGCGTGTGCGTTGGACAGCCTCAATTGTATCTATGTGTGTGTGCGTGTGTCCATGCAATGGCTGCAGCAACGCCTCTCCTCCTCCTCCTCCTCCTCCTCCTCCTCATCAACACTCCACGCTGCCAGCTGCTGGCAATGAGACTATTTGGCACTCTGCCATAGGCATTTGTGTGCACTGCCAAATGACAAATTATTACGTACCCCAGTAGCCATTCGTCTACTCCGAAACTTTCATTGCGGTTGATGTGGATGTGAATGCGGGTGTGCGTGTGGGTGTGGGGGGAGTGGGGCAACTTCAAAGTCCAACGCCTAATGTAAATGGCTGGGAGCGCTCTCTGCATGTGGCAGCTATTTGTCTTGCTTACTCGATGGGTCCTCACGATGCTCCGCTCAAAGAGGCAGTACTGGCAAGGACACCGAGGAGGGGCATGGCGATTGGGGGTGGGGGTGAGGAGGAGTCACACCTCTAAAGGGAGGCCTGGCAATGAAAAGAATATGTAAACCTTTTGTCGCCGCATTCATCATCGATTTCCAAAAGGAGCAGCTTTCCTCTTTTTCTTTTGACGTGCTCTATTTTTAGCTCCACTCCAGCACACACTCACACACACACACACTCACACACACACAGACACAAATGGCAAAATGGGATGGCGAGGGTGTGGGTGTGGGGAGGTGCAACCAAAACCGGCGCATCGCCTCGAAGTAAATTAAAAAATTATGCAAAATATTTTGTACGTGTGTCGAAAAAAGGACAAGACAAAAAATAAAAATAGCCAGCGAACCAACAAACGAACGAATGAACGCACAACTGACAGCAAGACAAACACAACTAAATAAATAAATAAGAATTGCGTAAAAGTTTTAAATGTATGCAGACACACGGACGCACTCCCCCCCGGACCCCTTTCCCCTCACCCCTTCCACACACACACACGCACGCACACATACACAAAATAGACGCACGCATAGCTGCGAACTGTTGTTGTAATCGAGGGTTTCTTTGCATATGAAAATGAGTTATTTGCCAAACAGAGGACACACACCCTCAAAAAATGCAAAAAAAAAATAATAATAATGAAACGAAATGTTCAACAAATCCAATTAAAAAACACAAATATCGGAAAACTATCGTAACGCATTAACATCAGCATCCTCTAACTTTGATTGACAGCGATTTAATCGTGTATCCCTTTTAAATTAATTCGAACATACGATTATGTATTTTGATTTTGTAAATCATTCAAGCACTCATGCTTATATGAGGTCAGTACTTTATTCTTAGAGTGCATTGTTTATTGATCGCCTATTATATTGCAAGGACGACGAAACGTTGGAAAATTGTATGTAATTATTATTACGTTGTGGAACTCCTTGGCCTACTAAGCCCTTTTCTAATTTTAAAAGCAGAGCAGGTGGCTTAAGCTATTTATATACATACGAGTATATCAGAAAAGCAACCGAAAATAAACATAAATACGTTTGTTCGTCTCTGGCGTTTTAAATAAAAAATATATATAAATACTGAGAAACCTTCCACTGTTAGTGCTTGACACAAAAAAAAATAAATAATAAATAAGCAAATAATAATGAAAAAAATAAAATAAATACTACTACATATATGGTGAATATTAATTAAATCAGTTTCAAAGCGGCAATTCGAATTAAAATCTAGCCTAGTACATCGTAAGTATAAAAATCTGCGTTGTCTGCCAAGGTTAAGGGGCTAGATGATGGCAAGATAAGGGAGATTCCTGTACCAATATTGATGCAAGTGCCCTCAAGGAGACTAGGCGTCAGGAGTCAGGAATCTGACACTGGACACTGGACAGTGAAGAGTGAAGAGTGATCGGAATAATTTCTGATTTTAGTGCAAGTGCGGCCAGCATCGTTGTTTGGTGGTAATACGAGCAGTACGAGTACTTGGTCAACTGTTAATGCTGTTAGCTGGCATGTGAGGGGACACAAAGTGTCACGTAATTGGTTTAGTTGGCTGTAAGTGAAGTGTCACGTAATTGGTTTACTTAGTTTTAAGTGAAGCTCCCGCATTGTGCGACTACTAGGAGCAGTAGTGGTTGTAGTTTGGGGTGGCACGTTCGTTCGTGCCGCAAAGTCCGGCCGGCATTGCTCATTTAATTACTCTAATGAAGTGTGGCATGCAGTTGGCAGCGCTCCCCAGCTCCAACTCCAACCCTTGACCAAGATATTACAACAATTTTTCACTTTCACAATTTGTCATTAACAAATTTAGAAGTCAACTCATGACAGACGAGTGGCAAGAAAAAATAACTGTTGGCCAGTCGGCGGGTCACACATACACACACACACACACACGCTTTTCATATCCATGCAGGCTAGTGGACAGCTGGTTGGGAAGGCAGAGTGCCGCAGGATATACTGAGAAAATGCGCCCACGCCTAATTTCATTTCCGTTGCGCAATCAGCGACCGTAGATACTGAGGACGACTTTGTAGGCAGCTTAGACAACCGAATGGCGTCGAGGGCATCCTGATATTATGTTTGTAGTGCTCATGCTAGGAAATTAGATTGCTAGCATTATCCGGGCCGCAAGAGCTCTGCATTAGACATGCGAGAAACCTAGAGACCTAGACACAAACAGCCTCACAAATAAAGTAATGCTGTGCATGCGAGGCACGCAACCGCCTCTGAAGTCGCAAGTTTTGTCTCAATTTCCGTTACACTCAAATTTTATAATTATGAGTAGTCTGGATCTGTACAGCAAAGGCAGCAGCACCAGAATCAGCATCAGATCGAGCACCGGCGACGACAATAATAACGCACATGTGCCGTTATCATTCGCATGCCACTCGCATTGACCTTCCGGCACCCTTTGACAAAATTCGGAAAGGCTTGATGCCGCTTTTCTGCCTCAAATACTAAGAACAGACACAGCAGTTCGTCTGATAAATAATGTGCGCATGCAACGCAATATTCCCCTAGACTGCGAACTCTACTCCCCCGTCTCTCCAAGAACTCCCTTTACCTGTGGCGGCTAATAAAGCATCTATGAAGTATTAGACAAGTTGGATTCCCTGATTCCCACGAAGATATAAAATAAATCCAAGCTATTGTACTATAGTGTAAGTATGCATCTATATAAGTATGGTGATAAGGAAAAAGAAACTGCAACATGCAATTAAATTCCCATTTCTTTTCCCTTTTACTTACAATTAAACGAAATTTCCATGTACTATAATTACGAGTATATGTGTTTGTTTTTAAAATGTGATTCGTTGCTGTAAGTGTTCAGTACATTGTTTTTATATTTCATAGAAATTTTCAATAAATTTAAACCAAAGATCATGTAAAATAATTAAATATATATGTAGTACAAAAGAAAAACCAGTTTAGCTTCAAGTTTCTCATGTAGATAAGAGAATACTGAGTCCATCTAGGAGGATAATACTTTATTAAAGTCTTGCAAAATATCGCCAATTGCAGTCGTCGATTATGTTCAATAATACATTATTCTATATTGGCTGAAGAGAGAGCCAGAGCCAGTGCCCCCACAACTGAGCAAAGTCGATTAATTGAATTCTTTATTTATTTGTACTTTCTTATTTATTTACCGTTACCTATTTCTAATACTTCTTCTTTAAATAGAAAACATTAATCTTGTAATTTCAGTTTGTGTGTACTTCGAACAAATCTGAAGATAGTTTTATGGTATTTTTGAGGCTTTTGAAATTACAGTACTATGTATGAACAAAATCATAGCTATATTAACGACTTAAACAAACTAATTCTGTAAAGATAGCAAATCTTAATGGAAGTACCCGAAGTTCACAATTTCAATGTTAGTTGGGCGGTCCCAATCGGATTTATGGGCCTGAACGTGAGAGTAGTTAAAAGTCAGAGCGTATAAAAACAAAATATTTATTTGTTTATTTATAAAAGAGAATTATTAACAATTATTTTTTAACCTACCATAAGTTTGGAGCATTATTTGCCAAGGCGTTCACCTACAAACAAAAAGGAAAGACAGCCCCTCAGAACCAAAATTTCTTAAATATACAAGTATGTAGCCTTCGTTGTTTTCACTGACAAAGTTTTAAAAATAACCATGTTGTTATAAAACTAAAGTATTTTTATGACATCCTTGCTTAAGTTTTGATACAGAACAGATAACTCTGAAGCAAGTTAACAGCATAAACGTCAACGCTGTACACGTCCAGCCATTGTTGTAGCTTTAGATTTTAAAACTCTTTATCTATCTCAGAGCTGTCTCATACACTGTGCTCGCTCTGACGGCTCGCTTCCTTTCTATGTATTTATTCGTTGAGAATGCTGTGCAGTTGCCTTGATTCTGGGCCACTTTGCAGTCGTTTCCAACATGCTGCCGCCCGCTGTGGCAGCTTGACAAACAACGTCGCGTTTTCCATGTTGCACTCTTGACGCAACCACAGAGTTGCACGCACCCACACAATACACAATATGCCACTCACCTGCTTGCTGCTGGCTGCTGGCAGCTGTGCCGACGCTGCATTTTCCGCATATTAGCAGCTTGGGAACGCATATGAAAATTTCACTCGCCACTTGACGCTAGAATGCAAATTTTTTGTGGCATCAAGCGCTTGCGTCCACACGCTGTCAGTTGTGACAGTAATTAAATTAAAAGCATTAGCAGTAAACTGAACTCTAACTAAATTACTCTGTTGCAAAATATTTGCTGTCAGCAGCAACAGCAACAGTAGCAGCAGCAGTAAAAATAGTAAAAACAACAGCAACAACCACCGCCAGGAATGACAACTTGGTTGGGGGAATGTCAACGTAAGCGCTAAGCGTGAAATTAGATGACGGTTACAAACAGTCATATACAAATACAAGCACACAAACACATACACACACACACACACACAAGACACACACACACGCACTCGCCCCAACCATCCACACCCACGAAAACTTCGTGCACCCTTTCGACAAGCACGAAACGATAGAACCGGAACATTGCTGGTGCGATTAACTGCCAGATGGTATGGTGGTGGAGTGGTGTTTTGGAAAAAAACAAATCTAATTATGTTTATATTAGATCTCGTATTTATTATTAATTGTTTTTGGTAAATATTATTATTTTTATTAATATTGTTATCATTGCAAGTTGGTTTGAATAAATGTTATTGTTAGTGTCTTGTGATTCTTAATATGATCCTTGTTATCATCAAATAACAACTAAAAAGTTCAATTACAGAAGGGACATCCTCATCTGATTAAAACTTCATAGTGTTCTACGACATTTATTTTTTGATTGGAAGCTTCATCAATCTGTTTCCAAATTATAGAAACTGTAAACTTCTCGAAATCGTTTTATAAGCAATGGCATAAGGAAACTTTTCTGTCTTATAAGAAGTTGTCGCCAAGCAAAAGAGCTTAACAGGAATACAAATTAAATTGTTTGGTGAATAGATGCTGTTGGCATATATTTTCATTTCTTAACAGTCTTGGGCAATTCTTGGAAAGGTGAGCCTAACAAGCCTATTATTTTTGTTAGAGAATAAATTTCAATTATAATTGCCAGCAGGCAACACATTTTCCATTGAAATTTCTATTATAAATGCGCTCTATACAAGTACTTCTTCCAAACACTTCCCTTCAATTGGATTTTATGTCCTTTTTTTTGTATGAAATCATTTCGAATCGACAAATCCTTAAAGAACTCTTAAGTTTCTGCTCTGTAATTCGGATGTTGTCGCTCTTTTATGAGTTTCTCCAAAATTGTATTTATAGTATTTTTTTAGAGTTTTTTTTTTTGGGAAACATATCCGCCTTTCTCTTGCGGCGGTACGCATCACATACATCAGTTAAATCCTCCACTGCCTTCCCTCCTTAAACACACGCATTCATTCGCACGCACGTTTCCACATAAACAGAGCTGCCTTCATCTGTATAAGCCAGCTGACAAATAGTCGAGTCCCGATGCGCTTTTTAAACTGGCCCCAAGGCAGCTGCTCAGCTCAGGTTTACTTATGCGTCATAATAAATGGATTGGCACCAGCGGCATTGAGTTGCTGCTGGCAGGCTGGCATGCAGAAAGCAGCAAGCAAGCAGGTAGGCAGGTGGCCAGGTGGCCAGATGAGCAAATACCATTGGATGTTTCGAATGGAAGAAGGGGAATAAATTACGAATATAATTACGCAGAAATGAAGAAAACTATAGCATACTTTTGCACGTCATGCGACAGTCATTCAACTAATGAACTTTTGGGCTTTATTGCTTCAACTTTGAAGTGGCCTGGCACGCCAAGAAGTGGAGAAATACGAAGAAAGACTACAAAAGTCGGCCCACACACACACACACACACACACTTAGTTAGAAAAAGACACACTCTCAGAACTCAGGTTACAATTGGTGCGCAGTTCATTTATTGAGCGCTTGCCAGCACTTGAATTTGAAGCGTAGGCGAACTAACTTTTAATGAAACACTAATTAATTGATAGATGATACAACTGTGAGTCGTACTCCGCCTCAACAACAACAACAACAGCAATAGCAGTCATCACATTTGTCGACAAAAATTGCATATGTACAAGTATTTCAACTGAATGTAGGCAGCGGCAGCAGCAGCAACAAAAAACATGAAACAAAAACACAGCACACAAAACAAAACAGAACAAAAAACGAAAAAGCAGATAAACAGACAAATATAGTATAACATAAAAACTGAGAAACAAGCATGGCACTCGGTGCTATTATGTTTATGAGCGTGTGTGTGTGTGTGTGTGTACATGTGGCTTTTAGTTTTCATTTCGTGCTCACATTTTATTAAATTACACCCAACGCCTTCAGTTTCAGTTTTTGTACCGCATTGCCATGACGGCAGCCAGTTTGCAAATGATTTGTAATATCTTCATGGCGCTCATCGCGCACATCCCGGGGCGAATTATTCGAAATGCGGAAAGCTTAAAGAGCAACCACATTGCGGTTTCAACAGCAGCAATCACCTAAATAGGTAAGCCGCACAATTTCAACTTAAGAAGTTATATTTTAATTGATGCTTCGCTCAAACCACTACATTGAACCAACACTCTCCTCATTTAAACGAATTCGTTATTCCCGCAGAGTTTTAGAAAACACAATACAACTTTAAATTAAAACCTGGATACAATTTTCCACCCAAAAGTTGTTCATTATCTTAAACTAATTAAGCTAAATACAAAAAATTAATAATTTCTCTTTTTCGAAACACATAAGCAGTTGTTGCTCTTTTCAAATAAACCAATTTTTGTTTATTAAAAAAAAAAGACAATAAGTGTATTGTGTTCATGAAAATCCACAAAGTGTTGGTTAGAACTTGAGAAAATCGGAAACAAAGGTACTCGTCTTTCAGTTAAAATGGGTTAATAGGAGTCTACATTTGTAGTCAAAGTTCTTAAATGTGTGTCTGGTGTTGTCTTCTAAGCGCACAAGTACACGTATGTATTGACTTATTAGCGTCAACTTACAAATTTATTGTCACTTGAAATACCAAACTGCTCAACTATTCAAAGACATAGTTAAACAATAATTCAAACCATTTCAAACCAGAGACTATGCAAGTCCTATGCGAGTGTGTGAGAAAGAGCCCCTCACATAACTGTCAAGTTTACAGCCACAGCCGCAAGGAATAAACAACTTTTGTTGTGCCTGATCAAATGTGAAGGTGTCGATGTTGGCGCTAACTTTGACTTTTCCATTGCCGTTGCCGTTGCTGTTGCCTTTCTGGCGGTTGCCTTTAATTAAACAAATCAAATTTGGGCAGGCAGGAGCGATTACGTTTGCTTGTGGTTGTGCGGCTTGTACTTCTACATATGTGTTTGATTTATGGCAACACCTCTCGTTGTGCCTCCAACAACATAATGAATAGCAAATGCTTAACCCACACACTCCAGCACATCCGCATGTCTGCCATGTTTGAGGCAAACAACAAGTTAGGCTGCCAGCCTGCCTGCCTGCCTGCCTTCTTGCCTGTCTGGAGGTACTTGTGTGCATAGTGTGATTATTTAGTTTGCTTATTAAACCTAATTACATTGATTCATAAATTAGGAACACCTTTGATGATGATTGGAGGCCTGATAAATGTCTAGTATTCTGTCTACGAACTCATTATATTGATTATAGTCTCTGTGAAAGTGCGCTCGGCTGTCTGTGTGCCTGCGTCCATTATGTCTAATGACCGAGCAGAACACACAAACATATAGTACGTAATGCGTGGGAACTGTCACACAATTGGCCTTATGGGGCACTGCAATCGAAGCTAATTAAAAAATAGTCAGTTCAAAGCGGCCTATAAATGCTCGTCCCCACACACATATCTATACTATACACTATATACTCTACTCATGTTCAATATAGTATGTACAAAGCCGCACGCAATGCACTCCATTAATTGTCGTTTATATTAAAACAACATTTTACAGCCATGCGCTAGGCACAGTGGGTCGCAATAATAATTTGCAATCGATATACATAGCAACAAACAGCAACTTACTTCGATTAGAATGTAAATTGTCATTTAAATATTTAAAAATCAACTTACTGTCGAATAGTTGATATTATACATATATTATTTATTGCTAAGCTAAGTGAAAATCGAAAAATGCGCTCGGCTTTACACCTCGAAGATTTAGGTTTTGAGATGGTTTCAAGAATTTTATACCAAAGACAATAGTTTGAGGTTTAGCTGGCATCAGTCCAACGCTGGCCAAACTATTAATGTAGAAGCACGAAAAAATAGTTCACAAATATTTAAACTTGTTGAATTTAAAAGGACTTGTAGGTAGGCATTAGAAAAGGAAGAGAAAGATATTCTTTGTAGACCACTAAACTAGAAAATTCTTGGTGGTTTGAGCTTATAGTAGACATCAACTAATTGTGTTTTAACTTTTAAGCTGTGCATCTAATTCTGCTACCTTTGAAAAAGAAGGTCGACTAAGTTCTCTTTGCAGCAAGGTCTGTTTTCAAAAGCTCCCATCAAATATGTTGGCCTTGACTGAACAGATCTCGGACTCTCTGTACGTATTTATTTGTTTGTGAAAGAAAGCTTCCAACCAATAAATCAAAATAATCCAAAAGCGTACCAATAAGCCATTACATACACTTTTTCATTTCGAATATTAGCATTTTTCGGAAATTGAGAAAGAGATTCTCACATTATTTTTGTCATAACACATAATATTATTTCCTTTTATGCAAATTAAAATATTTTCATTATTTATGCAATTTTGTTTGTGAAATTTTTCCTAACTTTAAGCCGTTTTCTTGAAAACTTTTTATTCGAAGGATGGAGATATTTATCTTGGTAGCCCATAAAACAAAACAAAAAATTCAAAAAGGGTTTTTGGCCTGAAGGAAATTAAATATACCTTTTATGTTCGAAATTTCCTCTTGTTTCCCTTTTTCCCCCCATTAATGGTCTTTTTTTTGTTTGTTTTTTAAGTGCAAATGATGTAAAGCGTTGTCATCCGAGGTCGTTAAAAATTTATTTCGCCAGCCTGCAGTCGAAAATTTGATGTCTCGTCGCAACGTCCGTGCTCGACAATCGCTCTATTTGCCAACCAACCGCTCATAATTTCGGCTAATTATCTGCAAAGAACTCATTTGGTGTGGTTTAATAGCAATTCAAAATTAACTGGCGCCAGTATATCGCTGTTGTTTGTTGTTGTTTGTAATTGTTGTTGCTGTGGCAATGGCTGTTTTTGTTGCTTTGTGTTGTGGCTATGACTAGAAAAAGTGCAATTAGGTCCGAAACGGCAGTATTTCATTCAAGTGCTAATTTATTTTGCTTTAATTTGTATTTAAACTGGATCTGAGGGTCTATTCTGATTGTGATTTCGATTCAGTCTCCCTGCCCGTCTGTTTGTCTATCCGTCTGTTTTTCAGCCTGCCTGCCTGCCCGCCCGCCCGCCTGCCCGCTTCTTTTCTGTGAGTGTCTGAGTGCTCGCCCATTCTTTATTTATTTAGGGTTTTTCGCTTTTTATTGCAACCATAAAGAAAATGTTGCAACAAATTCGCATTCAATGTTGAATTGTGGCGCAAAATAAATAAATGCGAGAGTGCAGACGTCTAATTTGTAACTGCTATTGATATTGTTGTTGTGGTGGTTGCGGTTGCTGCTGCTGCTGCTACTGCTACTGCTGCTGCTGTTGTTGTGGGAACGCATAAATTCTATTGAAAATTAATTAGCAACTGTTAGCAACAACGACAACAATAAGACGATGGAAGAGTGATAGCAATAACAAGAATGCGCTCAAAACCCTAATTACCGTTGATTATAGACGTTTATCGATACAGTGGCATTATTAGGAGCTTAGTTACACCCACACACACACACACGCACACACGCACACGCACATCCTGACTGATGGGCAGGCAAAGAACTGAAAAGGCTGACCAGCAGCTCATACACACTCTCGCACAGACCTAAGCCACATGCAGCATTAAATTGGCATTAGAGCCGACAGATATGCCAACGGACAGTGCTGGCAGGCCGACTGACTTTCCTTGGGCAGAAAAGCGAGAAGCTGTTTCTTCCACATTAGATTTAACTTATTTCGACCTAACCTGCCACACCGCAGCTCCTCCATTCCTCCACTCCTGTACCACACACAGACGCAGACTCGTTCAAGCCCCACTTCCTTATGAGGGGAATGTTGGGGGCGGGGTTGTGGCATTACATGCCACATTGTCGCTTTGACTTTTATTTATTTTGTTGGACGCATTTTGAAAAGCCAATAAGCAGCTTCTGATTGATTATCTGCACCCGCAACCCCCAAACACCCCCACACCCCAACAGCTCCACATACCCACCATGGCTTCTGTTTACTTTAATGTAAAGTTTGGAGCATCCGCACGTGGGCTCAAGCGTCAATCAATTTTGAATGAAATAAATGAGTCTTGTGCACTTGGCTTTGGCCAAACAGACGAAGGCAGTTCCCTACTCTCAGGCTGCTGCCACAGTTTATTTGTCTTGTCCCTCCTTTTGTCTTCACCCGTTCGATTTGAAAAAGGCTTATATTTGTGCACACGTCCCGCTCTCGCCCAATCTTGAGGTTACAGCCAATACCCTATATTAATAAACGCTTTGTGTTCTGCACGAAATGCCTTTGACACGCACGCATTAAACGAATACCTGCCATGCAAACACGATTGCCGCATAAGAACAATAGAATAGAGCTGGATAAGGAAAGAGCTTCGAATTGAAGAAATGAAATAGGTTGTGGAAGAGTTCAAAAAAAAACAGAAACTTATTCTTTTTCAGTAAGTCACGAGAGCTGGAACTAACAAAGAAAGCTGCTTAAATAAATTACCACATAATAGATTTTGGAAATAGGTATATATCTACTATATGTGTTTATGGGCAAAATATCCTAAATAAAAATAGATGGAATATATCCCAAATAATCTGCTAATATTAGTAGTAATATTATGATTATTATATTAACATAACCATTTGATTCGTTACCTTTGTACAGGAGCGTTATTGAAACTTTTATATCATGAATTCCCCATCATGAGCCTGTAGTGTGATTTCAAAAAGGCTCCCAATTTTCTGCAACAATCTGAAGCAAAAGTTGAATTTATTTTAAATAGTTTTTCAAATTTCTAGTCTTGATATTCGTATCTAAGCAGAGAAAAAAACTATGCAAATGCATGCTTTTCCAAATTGTAAACAACATTTAAATAAAAAGGTAATTTACAATTTTTTTTTTAAATTTTATTTATCTGTTTAATTTTTAATTTACTACATATGAATTCTTTATAGTATTAGTGACGCTGATAGCAATTAGGGCACTGAAATTTAGAAAGAAAAAGAAGGGAGATTGCTGGTTCGTCAGCGAGAGTAAATAAATAAAATATACATAATAAACTCATGTTGCCTAGGGACAAGAGGAGTCTACTTGCCAAGTTTTCGAAATGCAGGCGTGATTAAAAATGTATATACACTTTAAGGGGCCGGAGAGGCTTCTTTTTGTCTTCTTTTGTCATATTTTGCTACGCACTTTGCACACTTTGGGTTCAAAGTATAGTAGCTGGGGTGTACATGTCTGATGCGCCTATCTGCTCATCGACAAATTGCTGACACATACCACACACACATACGGACATACGCCCACACAGCTTACCACTCACGTACGCTTGAGTGGACCGATTTGAAGCCAAGTCGCTGCCTCACGCTGCAGCTCTGTTGTTATACCCTGTACCCGTACGGTAAAAAGGGTATATTAGGTTTGTGCAAAGTATGTAACATGAAGAAGGAAACATCTCCGACCCCATAAAGTATATATATTCTGAATCAGCATGACGAGAGAAATCGATCTAGACATGTCCGTCCATCCGTCCGTCCGTCCGTCTGTCCGTCTGTCTGTCCGTCTGGATGAACGCAAGGATCTCAGAAACTATAAAAGCTAGAATAACCAAAGTTGGCATCCAGATTGCACACATAATTTATATATAATTATCTACTGTTGTTTAAAATTGTTCAATTCGGTCAATTCTAAGAAAAGTTATTAGCGCAACAAATTCTCGCCAGTACAACCCCACCAAACTGCAGCAACAAGTTCGCTCTTCTTCTTCCTCTTTTTGCTACTGCTATGGGCTCATATAACTCAGTGACGGAAGTTTACCTGGGTACAGGGTATTACACTGTCGGGCGTGCTTGTAGCGTTCTCTCTTGTTTGCATACAAGTTTGGCGCTGCACTTTTGGGGCGGCTTCGAAACTTGCCGCCATCAACACCAGCACGACAAAGTTTTAACGAAACCAACTTTCATGGTTCGGACCAAAAAAAAAACACAAAAAGGTTCAAGCATGCCACTCACACACTCTTCCAGTGATCCCCCCCAGCCCACTGTTCAGCGCCCGTCCTAACAAGCTTAACATTTTGTCGGGCTTATGCATTGGATTTTGTCGCCTGCTTGTCAACTTGAACTTTTGCCTGCACTGGACGCCCACACGGACACGCCCCTAACCTGTTATGGTCCTGCACAACGTCACTTTGTGGGCATGGCATTGCGTTATAATTTAATCATGGGAGCCTGGCCAGAGCAGTAGAATGCTATCAAGTTTTAGATGCCTTGGTTTTGGTCAATTGTTTCAGAAATGCCACCACTGGCCTATTGGCATACTGGCAGCTTGGCCGGCAACGGGGGGGAGGGAAGTGAGTTACCAAATTGTTGTGTTTCTATTTATTTGGCTTCACTTTCAGACCAATACAGTGGGTTTCCTCTAAGAGCATGAATACGAATGAAATGGGGAGTTTGAAAACAGTTCGTTACTATAAATAGTACTTTCAAATGTGGGAAATGTTAAGCAAACAAAAATATTAAGGAAGTCCAACAAATCTTAATTCTCTTTGACCCACTTTAACAAAAATATTACCAACAAATAAATGCTGGCTCTATTTTAAAGAAACATAGAAAATATATATATTTTGATTACAATCCATTCAAATAAAAATATCTGCATCACGGGAAAGGCCTGCAAAATTGATCTCTTGTTTTTCTAAAAAATTATAAATCAAATATGTGTAAACAAGTCAAATCAACTTTTGTCGGCCCAAGGAGAGTGTCTGCTTAAGAGGTTACTTAAGAGGGGTGTCTGGATAAAAGACTCCACCGTTTGTGTATTAGTTTTAGGAGAGCATTTTGAAAGTGCAGCGCGTCCTTAATGACTGTACACCAATAAATGGAAGTAAAACTATGAATTAAATCCCAAAGGCAAATGGCAATTTTTATTGAATCAGATTTTTAGATCATCACATTTTTAAAACCGACAAAACAAGGCTATGCACATAGAACTACATTTCAAATAAAAAATGTTGTTTTGTCTGTTGTCATCAGATTCTATTTTCTGCACACCAAAATAAATTCAATCAATAACCAATGCTCTAGATTCTAGACCCTTGCTTTACGCAACCAACTATTGGTTATAAGGATCCATAAAAAAACAAGGGAAAATAATTGGTTCTGTTGAATTTCGATATTATATATTTCATTAAATTATAATACGATTAACATTACATCATTACGGTTTTACGCACATTTAAATTCGAAGAACAATAAAACTTGTAGATAAACTAGTTGAAACAAAGTCGAAGCAATTAGATTGTGTAACTGACATGGGATGCTGGAATGAGCACAAATAGGCATTTGTAGGAACTGTATTCCATTAGCTGCCGATTTGATTATGCTTTTTTGTCTTAAATTGATGTCAGTTGTCCAAAAGTTTTGAAGAAATCAAATAGGTAGCTATCGATTCGCCTCCGCCTCCTTCACAACGCTTCAAAGTGTATTTTTGATTTGTTATTGCTGTGTGTTGCTGGCTTCGATCCCGTCATCAATAGATGAGCTGGTGTCTCTTATCGAATTACCAATATGTTCAATATCGGCCGATAAGCTCTTCGTTATTAGCGGCAAGACAATGCCACCAGAGAAGAAAACCCTCTTGGTGCCATTAGCAGGTTTCCCACCCACGCGTATGCCCTTCAACTTAGCCTTGTTTATCAAACTGACGTCATTGATTATGATTTGATCGCGATCCTCATCATTTGATGAAGATGATGCTGTCGACACAGATGAATTATGTGTGTTTCTTTTTAGCAAAAGCTTAACTTACTCTCACGCTGAATAATGCAATCTACTCCTATATATGGCAAGGGATATATCGACTCAATGATGAGTTCCTTAACACCCAGCTTTGAAGGTCGCAGAATTAGCATCCAAGAGCGACGGGCGCCAATGCTGCGGCGCTTAGCCGACGACATTGTGGAAGAAAGGCGTAGGCCGGCGCAATTATTGTAACTGACTAACTTCCACGAAGCGATCTTGTCGACCAGAGTCAGGTGGTCCCAGTTCTTTAGGACCCGCATCTTCTGAATCATCTCGTTCTCGTGCCGAGCCTCACGGCTATGCAGATCGGTGCATTCCTCTTCGCGTAATTGAAGAACACGTGGCGCTACGCAACGCAACGATCCTTTGGCTCCTGTGCCTGGGCCTGCGCCTAATATTTCAACGATCAAGGCCATTTTTGAACTGGAATTGGTTCCTCGAACCAAGGGCTCTCCTAATATGCGCTCAACAATGGTCTTACTGTTTACCATTGAAGCAACGCCAGAAAGCTTGATGGTTTCCTTCGGATCCATTGCTCGCAATTGGTTGATCTTCGTTATGGATGCTAACATATAATTTTGTTGGCTTAATCGCGTTACTAAACCCGTTTGCTGTTTTTCTCTAGTTTTCACCGAAAACGATGAGTGCAAAAAAAATATAATTTTCAAATATTTGTGAGAGCTATATTCGTGCACTGCAAAGTAGAGTCGTTCTTGTGTGAATGTGAAAACATAGCTAAGAATGATTTTTGAAATACAAAACTATGCCTACCCCCTGCTGATTTATTCGAAAAAGGCCACCAAATACTTCGTTTTGTTTGTCATCATCTTATTAGCTGTTTAGCTTTTCGATTATTTTGAAATCGACGATGGACGATTTGGTAAAGTTATAACTTTCAATTGTTGGGAGTTATTTGAAAGCATATGGAAATCATAATTGGACGAAAATATAAACTCGGCTTCTGTGGATTACAATTCTGGTATGGCATTTTTGTATTCTGTGCCTTAAAGGAGGAAGCGATCGAACCCTGTCTGTCTGTCTGTCTCTCCGTCTGTCCGTGCGTATAAACATCTGGATCTCAGAGACTATAAGGTAGAGACATAAAACTGATCTACACATAAGTCATTTATGTACATACGCAGTACGAGTTTACATTTGCTTGGACTCCTATAATACTCCTGGAGTATCTCTTTTCTTGTCGGTTTGTTCATCATAGGAAAGTATTTCAACTGAAGCCAGCGACTCTGCTTTTCTTCAGGCACATCAAGTTTGTGCTTCTTTATTTTTTCCCGAATGCTGCCTTTACTCACAGCCTTCAATTATTGCAGACAAATTCGCCAAAAATGCATTATCATAAATAATATGCTCCGCATAAAGTTTGCAGACATGCTACTAAATCCTCAAATTTAATTAAATGAAGAGAAAATAAAATATCTGATAAGAGTCTCATTAAAACTTTCTTGTATGTGACTGTACTGTTTCTTATCTAATCCACATTTGCGTCGTCTTCTACTCTCGAAAACTAACAACAAATAAACTTTCTTCTGCTGGCGCTGAATTTGTTTTCTGTTGTTATTGTTTTTTTTTGCCATTCAAGTATCGGATGCATGGGGAAAATCCAAAGCTGAAAATCCAATTTAAAACTCACTTGTGTCGCATTTTCGTGACAATTATAGTATTTAGTTAGTTTATTCAATTTACATAATAACGTCACATTTCGGTTTCTCAGCAGCACAGCTGGAAACACAAACATACACCTACACATACAGTTATATACAAAAAATATATACGATATATTATCAATGTCTATGCGCTAAGGGGCAAAGAGAAACAACAACCAAGATACTTATGTATACCATACAGATAGACAGACATACACGTAGTACGTTCTGCTCTATGGCTCAGATAGTTATGTGTGTAGTATGTGTACCGATTAGTAACTAGCAAATACATACAAATATTGATACATACATATACATAAGTAGGTAACACATATACTTTACAATTAATACTCGCGCGTATTTCGACTACATTTATTAAACATTTAAGCTTCGAACTCTTATTCCAAATAAATAGATATTTGTTTATATGTATTTTACATACTTATGTACTCTCGCACAGACTCTTCACTTAATTTACTCAAAAAAAAAAAAAAACATGCGTACATGTATGTATGTACTTACATTTATATTTTGAATTAAATATTAAACATTATGCGATGCTTATTGTTGCTTACGCCTAATTTTCAAATTCGTTTAAATTTCTCTCAAAAACTAAATAAATAAGTTATTCATCATTTAAATCTGTAAACTTTGGGGCTCAAAAGGTTTACGAATTTAAATGACTTTATTTTTCCATATTTTTCATATCATTAGTTCTTCTTCTTCTCCTTAATTAGAGCAATTAATCGCTAACTTAGTAGTTAATGGTATTTCCATTGGATAAGTAATTTGATTTTTGAAACTTCTACCAGTTTCGTTTGCTTCCATTTGAATTTCTAATCCTAATCCTTACATCTACTCTTCTTCTACTTCTCTTACTGTCAATCGCTTAAAGGTACATAGTTCTTATATTTTTGTTCTTGTGTGTGTGTGTACTTTGAGGTACTACTGTACACATGCTGGTTGTTGGTTTTGTTTTTAACACATAATTTAAATTCAAAAAGTTGCCAAGTTTTGTTTTTTGTCGTTTGCTTTTTGTTTTTTTATTTTGTAGAGAAAGATCTTTGAACATTAAAAATTGTATTTTTAACACGTTATGTTCTACGTCTTCAAACAGTTTTGAGTTTAATGCAATTCTAATATGTCGTTATAGGGATATATTTGCATATGTATATATGTTTATATATACACATATATATATATAGTAGATAGCTAGCTAGCTTAAGTCCAAGTTCTTGAAATAAAAGATCAAAAATTCGTGTCGAAATTTTGCCTCTCATGTTTCATTCTTATTTTTTTATTTTGCATTATTTTTTGTAGATTTTTGAAACCGAAGTAAAAAGTTGTGATTGGTACAATAACTAAGTGCCAACGTACCTCTCCCCACATTGCCGACCCCCATAGACTAGACTAGATTCATTCAAAACGTGGATTTGTTTTTTGTTTAAACGTTTCGCTCCTCAGCTATGATATCCATTGTGCTCACTCGACGCTGTTGATGAAGATGGAGGTGCGATAGTTGATGTTGTTGTTGTTGTTGGTGGTGGTGTTGGTGCTGATGCTGCGACAAAGGGCTCTCCGACTCATGAGCTACTGTAAAGGAGGTGGCAGCAGTGGTGCGCACGGTGGTGCTCCGATGGTGGTCACTGCTGCCTCGTCGCGGCACCAACATCACCAATTACTAGAGCACAGTCTCGTTGGTGTTCGTGCAGGTGCGTGGGCCATTCACAATCGAGTACTTGGACGAGCTGTCCTTCTTAGCAATGATGCGCCCCAAAAATATCTCCTTGAAAGTCTCACGGAATTGTCGCGACATGCCGCAATAGATGCCAAAGTTAATCGGATAGCTGACCACCAGAAAGAAGTTGGTCATCATTATGAATATATTCGCGATGCCATAATCCAAAAACTCAATGATTAGCGAGCTGACAATGTGCATGGCTGTAACCACAGCAATGGGTATCTCGGCAATAAGGAACACCGTCACCACCACAATCAGCATCAAGGTGGTGCAGTTGGACTCGCGCAGCTTCTTGCACTCCTTCTTCCGATTCTCACGGAAGAGCAACTTGCGACGCTCCTGCGCTTGCCGCATGGCCACAAAAAGCAATATGTTCAACGTCACCAGAATGATGCACGGCGCCAAGTGTACGAAGAGCACGCGAAACATATAGTAGCTGGTGAAGTACAGATCCACGCCGACATACTCGTGCACCCACAGCGATGTCTCCATGTGGCACACCTCAGTCTCGTTCCCATTCCATTCGATCTGCAACGGCATGTAGGTGCGGTCAAAGAAGCGCGGCAACTGATGCAGAAAAGCCAGCAGCGCTATGTAGATGGTGCAGCGCTTTACTCGCGGCATGGTGCACCAGGTCCTGGCCATGGGTGCGTGGCATACGTAGATGTATCTGCGTGGGCAATGGATAAGGCGAAAAGAGAGAAGAATATCAGGATTTTATCTATATTGAAAGCCTATTTTTCATTCCATAAGTAAACTTAGATATACTTGTATATATGTATAACCATTTCAATTGAGAAAGTTGGCCCTAGAGTCTTTCCTTTAATTAGGAGATCCCAAAGAGTTCAAAAATAACGGGAATGGTAGGGCAGTTACTTGCAGCTTAAATTCTTAAAAAGAGAATTTAATTGATATTGAAATTTGTTGAAATTCGTTCAATCCTAAGCCCTTCTCTCTGCAAAAGTTTTGCATGTTTTCCAAATATTTCAGCTCAGACCTATTATAACTTTTCTATTTCTGTCTCTAGCTTGATGCGTGTTCTATTCTCGAATGTAAATTCCACCAAATTACTGAACATCTAGGCAGAATTGTATTGTCTCCATGTCTCAGGCAGCCTCCTCGTGCACGTGGCCGAGACGCCAGACGTATAAGCCTGTTTTGTGCCACGCCCATTGGTGCACGCGAATGAAGCAAATCTCAAAAGCTAATTAACTTTGTGTTTCATAATTTTCTAATTAAGCTTTTCATTGATTTGTAAAGAGCAACAACGGAAACAGCAACAGCAACGACGACAACAAGCCAAATCAATTGCTGGTCGCCAAGCAAACCCGCCCCGCCCCGCCCCGCCCACCACTACCACGACAACCATTCCAATTTGGTTTGATTTGGTGACTTCAATGGTCCAGAGCTAACTATGCAATTAAACGATAAAAGCGCAAGTCCCAATACTTGGAAGTCAGCTGGCGAATGTGTATGACAGCAACAGTTACCAGACGAGGCAATTGTGCGGGCGAGGGCGAAAGTGCTGGAGCCGGTACAGCGACACTTCACAGGAAACTCTTTGTGTCCTTTCCGTTAAGTCACGATATTGGCATCACGTTCTTTTTTGCCGTCGCTGCGGTCGCACAGTCCAGTCCTTAAGCAGATCAAGCTGGGGAGCCGCATGGCTCGCCTAATATGATTAAACACTAGTCATCCAACACCCATCGGTGGCCCCACCCAGACCCATTTTGCCAGACCGTGTCTGGCCTAATTTATGCGCACAATTTCGATCCGGCTGCGTGTACACTTCAAAACGACTTCCAATCAATCTCTTATTGAACCTTTGTCAAGCGGAGATTTAATTAAAGTGAATAGCTTAAATAAACAAACTAAGCAAAGGCGTTCAGGCCCATAATTGAATTCATATTTAAAAATATGTAAATATGTTGGCCATTTTCTAAGTTCATCCTAAAGTGTTTTCGCAGTGCTCGGTATAAAATGCGCCAAGCATTTTAATTATATATTCACGGCCATCAAAGGAACCAGTTGATGACTGAAATCAATCTGAAAACAATCTGTTAAGTGCCATTATTTCCCTAAAAGAAAAACGCCAAAAATTTAGGGTAGCCCTTCCAAAGCAAATCGGAATTAATTTAATGGGCTATTGATTTTTGCACAAAACGAAACAGCAAAGAAAAAGAGAGAGAGAGAGAGAGAGCGAGGTAGAGAACAAATTAGAAGTGTAACTAAATGTAGCAGAATTCATTGAAATGTTTTTAAAATCATATAACCAATCAATTACTTTGAATTTACATTTGAAAATAATATTTATAAATAATATTTCCTTGGCAAAAAGCCGCATAAATGGGTATTTTCATCATAGTTTGATATAAAAGCTAGATATAATATGTAGAGGAAGCATAAGTCAAATAAATAGAAGAAATAAAATCTTTTTCTTCTTTGGGTCGCACATTTGTCAGACGCCATTCAAATGCGATAAGAAAACAAGTAAAAGAGCTAAAGTCCGACTTTGAAATACTCTGCACATACTATATGCTTACAATAATTATAGAAAATAAAAAAAATTAAGAAAATTAAAAAAAAAAAAATTTTTGCGTCTGTGTGAGTGTATGTATGCCTATGTGCATCTATTCGTGTCTGTGTAAACATGTGTGCAGTCAACCAAAGCACCAACATCAACAACAGCCGCGGGCAGCGATTGAGCAGCGCTTGAGCAGCAAATATATTTATGGCTATA
This sequence comes from Scaptodrosophila lebanonensis, assembly GCF_003285725.1. Classification (NCBI taxonomy): domain Eukaryota; kingdom Metazoa; phylum Arthropoda; class Insecta; order Diptera; family Drosophilidae; genus Scaptodrosophila; species Scaptodrosophila lebanonensis. The sequence goes on along the minus strand of NW_022060599.1, from coordinate 273,536 downwards.
ACTTCTTGTTAAATCGGTCTATCAGTATGACTTGGCATACGGACACATAATAACCAACTGGGGGTATTTCCCAAATTTTAGTTCGAAATTCCAAGAATTACGGGAGTTAGAGAAAATCGCGATTTGCGGGGTAGAGGGGGGAGGGAGGGAAATTCCAAAATATACATTTTCGGGAAATCAAAAAAATAAAACAAACTCGTAGAGAATACACACATAAGGCATCTTTGTGCAAAATTTTGTGTCTCTATCTCTTATAGTCTCTGAGATCCAGGTGTTCATACGGACGGACAGACAGACAGACAGGGCTAGATCGACTCGCCTTGTCACGCTGATCAAGAATATAAATACTTTGTGGGGTCTGCCACGCCTCCTTCTGCCTGTTACATTTTTCAGCTCCCGCAAACCTAATATACTTCTGTACATTTCATGTACAGAGTATAATAACGCGAACCTGTTCACTAAAATATGCATTGAAAGGAACACAATTGTCTATTATTTTTTCAACATCCCCTTTAATGTCAGTCACATGATGATTTGTATATACATACTATGTATATACAAGTAGTATACATACAAGTATATCGCAAATAGCAAACAAGCTTGACAATTCAAAGAATGCTGAATCAGCACTTATATGCAAGCACGCAGCATTTGTGATGCATTTTTGGGATTAATTTGTGGTACTTGTGTTTGCACAAAAATATATTATATAACAACTTAATTATGCTTAAATTACGGATATCCAGAATGAATTCATTTCGTGTGGCAATAAGCTGGAGAGCCTGAATGTGAAACTGCGGAAAAGACTGAATTCTGCGAAATAATTTGTGGCACGTGTTGTAAGTTTTGTTTCATAGTTTGTAACAATGCAGACATGCAACAGTAAAATAAATATTACACCCACATAAATCCACACACACGCACACACAGAGACTCACACGCATACACCCACACACGTTTGCTACCACATACAAGTAATATACGCGCTTGAATGGAGCTCAAGTGGCGCTCTGGCCGCAGGCAGTGATGCAGCAAAAACAGTCAGTGGGATGGACCCCCAGTCTAGCAACAACAACAGCAGCAACAATAACAACAACCACATCAAACAATGCCCATAAAAACACTTCAAATACAATGAGTTGACAACAAGAGCTACAGCAACAACAACAACAACAGCAGCAGCAGCAATAATAACAATAAACGTTGACTGTTTTATCGCGCTATTTGTCCTTTGGCAATTTTCAACGCGTTTTAGAAAAGGTACGACAGCGTCTCCCCTCGCATACATACCTACATATTATTATTTAGCTATTTAAGCTACACACACACGTATACACACACACACACACACACACACACACATCAGCATTCAGAGTGGCCACTTGAAGGTTTTATTTCTGTACGAGCCCAGGCGCATAATGGCACAAATATTTATGACTATTTTTTCAACTGCCTCCTTTTTCGGGGCGCTTTTTAAAATTTATTTTCAAAGCTGTAAAATTTATTATCCGCGTACATATATTTTTGTGTGTGTGTGTGTGTATAGGCAGCACACACACACACATAGGCACCCACATGTAGATGCTAATACGAGTAGAACAATACCCTGGGACCGTGTGTTGTTGGCCCTCAAGTGGTCGCCCGTCCGACGACATTTGAGCCACTTCAAAATATGTAGCTATATATTATATACATAAATATATATAAATATTTAATACACATACCAACATACCTGCCCACATCTGCAATATATCACATGTACAGCTTATGTAGCCCATTCCCAGGTTAGTTTATTGTTTTTCACATAAATTATATACACTAGACAGCAGGTGTTTGGCTGGCATAGTGGATATTACGAGTAGTATGTTGTTGGGCATAATAGGAAATAAAAATGAAGTAGGTTAAGCTCATCGTAGAAAACTAGCTATTTGGAGTAACTAATTCGCAACTAATGCTTGCTTCTACAGAATTCGCCAGCTAGATATGAAAGAAATTTAAGATGCTTCGTAACTTGGAACAACAAAAAAAAGAGAGTTTTGCACTTTTTAGCAAACAATCTGAAAGCAACAATTTAAAATGATGCCACAAAACTTGTTAATATTGGAGTTTGAATGGAAAGATTAATAATAAAATTATAATAATAATAAGAGCTTTGAAAATAATTGATTATAATAATTGATTATAATAATTGATTATAATAATTGTTTATAATAATTGATTATAATTTCTGGATCATGCTTCAATTCTGTCGGACTGTGTAAGTTATAGCGATGTTGCCAAATGAAAGACGCAAAAAATGAAGCAATTCGTGGCAACTGTACAGATACCTATTTGTTACGTATTTCCTGATAATGGGCACTTCATTAAACACTCGAGCCTGCGATTTAATTTGGATTTTGATGGCCTCTACTGCCAATTCCACAGTTGGCTCCAATTTATTGATTTATTTGCACTGAATTGGGGTTGCAACTATATAGTAGTATAGGCTGGCTTATGTGACTTATGTGCAGGAGGCGTGGCAGTAGAGACATCAGTCCTAATGGCAACGGCAGGTGTACGAGCACTCACATTACTCATACGTACTGTTAACTGCGCCAAGCACTTTGTTTGTGTGCACACACACACACACACACACACACACACACATACATACACACTACACACATCGGAATGCATAGACACAATCTCCGGTTTGTCAGCATAATTTGTATGCTCAAGGCTATAGCTACAATATAGCATTGACATTTTATTTTGTCACACACCGGCCGACGTCTGACAGTGATGGCGATGCCATCAACTGACGAACGACTAAGGAATGAGGACTGCCTCTCAACTAACGACAACGACGACGACGACGACGATGACACTGTGCCGCTGATTTATTGAGTCATTGACAAGTCAACAAGCCAGTCAGTCTCCGTGCCATCAGGCAGCCAGGCAGCCAGGCAATGTTTCAATAGAGACTGCTTTTTGTTTATTCTTGTTTTTTCTTTGCCTTGGCCGGCGCTGAGACTCTTCAGCTTGTAGTGTGTACAGTGTAGTCTAATTGCAATCGCATATTTACCTTTGAACTGCTAAGGCCAACGTCAGCCATATAGAGATGGTGTGCCACATGGCCGGCATTATCTGTAAGTAGGAAAAAAAACACAGAAAACGCAAGTGGCTGTCAATAAATGAGTCGTAAACAATGCTTGTGGCAAGCACTACAGGCCACACAGGAAATGGGGATGGGGAAAAAGGGCGGTTGTTTTTATTACTAACTAGCTATGGTAAGGAAACAAATTGGTAGGATTTCCCATATCTTAAATTTATACGCATAATTATAGTGCTATATAGGTATATTATACCGTTTATTAAGCAACTATTGACAATTATCTCTGGATGACATAACTATAAAAACTATTACTAACGTAAATAAATGTTGTGTTCTTTAAGCTTAATGGCCGATTCAAGCACTAATTTGACTTTAAAAAAAAAGGCAAATAATTTACACACATATTCGTCATGATATTTAGGCATTGAAGTATAAAGTATGTATTTTCTATCATTGGTTATTGGTCTTCGATCGCGGTACCACTACCTTCAAGGCGAACGAAATTTAAAACTTCTACTACAAATTAATTAAGCTCATATTATAACTGCTACCAATATTATAATGTCTATGTATATTATCTTACTTCTATTGTTATACTACAACAAATCGTACAAATACTACTAACAATACTTTCGCTTATACTTGTAATACTAATACTATTACATCGACTACCACTACTATTTCAAATACTTCTCCTCATCTTCCCGCCTCCTTGCTGCTAGTTTAATTAGGAACTGCCATAAAGTACACGAAAACTTATCAAAACTTATCAACACAGAAAGTCCTTGCAATCGCCTTCCATTCTGGTAAACAGAATCTTAAATTTTTGCTTTAGCAGCAAACAATGCGCCCGCACATGTCCGCTCCTACTGCATACTATACTCGTACTTACTATACTAGAGGTTGCTGTTTGAGGAACATAAACATGAAACATAAACTTCAAGTAAAGTAAAAGGGAGAATAGGAAGCAGGAGCATTTTTAACTCCAACTACAAGGCCGCTTGGTAGTCATTACACAGTGCCCTGTGCGTGTGTGTTTGTGCCTGGGAATGTGAGCTGAATTTTATGGCAGTAACACGCACAGTCGCACAGATAAACGCTCCAAGCAGCGCCCCAGCTCCATTCCCAGACGAATCCCATGAGAGGCCTGGCACAGCACGTACCCGAAAGGCAATGGTCGTCGGCGTTCCATCCCCGAATCAAAACTCCAATGCTTCGGAGCTGCGAAGCCAGTAGCGCTGCTAGAACAATGCCATTTTATCAGCTCGACACTACTCCATTGAAGTGAGTAAACAGTTTTGCTTTATGCGTAGCACAATAAATTGAAAATGTTGATTAATCAAAGCGAATGCACGGCGCCTCGCAAGATGATGATGGTGTAAAAGGCACGAATGGATGACTAAATGACTGAATGATTGAGTGGGTGGGAGGATAGATGGTAGATGGTAGATGGTGAATGGTGGATGGTGGATGGATGGCGGATGGGGGGTGCTCTGCGGCAGGTGGCAAGAGGTAAGTGGCACTACCGACTTCTATAATGCTGACAGAAGTGACAAAATGCAAAAGTAACGTAGCAGCAAATAGTACGATAACGATAAGGTCGACGCGTCGGCTGTTTTTCTCCAAGGGGAGGGTGCAAGGTGCAGGGCGAGAGCAGCTCTGTCGAAACCCTTATCGACAAGCATAATCAAAAGCATAAGCAGAGAGAGCATACACGTAATGCGAGGGCAAAACAAAAGCCGATTGATAATGACGGGTTAGTAACGGAGTAGTGCACAGTCGAGTCTCAGACTCGGGGCGATAATAACGCAACGAGGCATTTTATTTAGGTCAATGAATTCACCAGAGTTGGGGACCTTGCCTAACTGGGCTAACCCGAAGGCGCAACGCTTTGTACTGTACAGACGAAATTTGAGAAAGCACAAGGCGTCGAAACAACACATAAACTCTAAACTCCAACTCACAACTCACAACTAAAATATATGAGAGTCCCTCGGGGCATATTCTAGTGGTGGGTTGTGTGACATGAATGAGCAATTCCTAGCACATTGCGTGCTTGAGTAATATTGCAATTAACTGGATTAACATATATATTCATACAGAGCCAAGGAAAAGCATAGTATTTGAATAGGATTTGACATGAGTCCTTTGAGAATTACTTTCATAGCTTCTGTTTCGATCATTTGTCAAAATCATGCACAAAGGTATTCTAGATTGCGTTCCAAATCAAGTTAATATTTAAAGGCATTTGTAGTTATTGTTACTGTTAATATGCCTCACATATTAATAGTGATTCTTATGACTAAAAATATATAATCATGCCAGTTATAACACAAATTATCGAAAGCTTAACATTTTTAAGAGATTAGATCGATGTTAAACTTTAAGAATTCCATTAAAATTTTAATGAAGATTCTGTCTAACTATCATAAAGAAATATTTGTAGACATTAAAGAAATGTTGTGCCATGGAACTTTTTACAATTTTAAGTCGAGCTTTTGCATTAAAATAAAGATTTATTAATTGGTTTCTTACTTTAAAGCTGCCTATCTCTCATTCTAATTAATTTTCAGAAATATTGTGCACTTTTTTTTGAAAAAAAGAGAAAAAACAGGGATATGTAAGGAAATCCTTGATAGTTATCCATTAAGCTCTGCTTACCGCACACAAATGAGTATACTCTTTTAAAATACTTGTCTATGATTTTTAACACATTTCAAATATGTAGAAATTAAGAATCCTTTCGACTTCCATTCTCTTGAACAAAATTTGTAATATTTTTATTTGATATGTTTATGTTTCAATCCCGACTTAAGCGCTTAAGCAAAAGTTCTCTATTATTCTAAAAGTATATGCGATTTCGGTTACACTGTCAACAAAAACAGTTTCGATTGCAACAGCCAAAGGTTGTTCTGGACAAATTCAATACCGTGATCTAAATCATCTGATACTGTTGTGATACTGTGGTTTTAGGGTTTGTTGTTTTTGCTTTTTCGTTGGCTTGCTTACTCACCTCATTGAAAATGCTGTAGGCCAGACACATGGAGACCGGATGGAGGGGCTTGTAATGATTACCAAATGTGTACATATACCAAAGTCCAGGGGCTGGAAATATGACCGTCAGCATATCGCATATTGCCATGCCTGAAAAAGAAGAAGAAGAGCCAACATCAAGTTCGGTAAACAATGCGAGCAATGCCAGCTATAATCGCCAGCGCCATCGCCATCGCCCCCTGCATCCCCCCCTCTGTGACGAGTGCTTAACATTTGAGTGCAAACATTCAACTGACACGCGAGCCATTAAAAACCGTAGCTTGACAAATTAGTGCCGTTGCTAAAGCATCGCAGTCGTTGATAAATGCCAATTAAATCTCTGGTACCAGCTAAAACAACAACAACAGTTAGGAACAGTAAGGAACAGTAAGGGCCGCACTTCCATTAACTGCGCGAAAATTCAATTTAGACATTATTTCCGTTTTTTCCTTTGACCATTTGCTAATCCACTTAATCGTTTTACTCTGCATTTCATCATTTCAAGGTCATGTTCGTGTGGAAAGCTTGGGTGCATTTAAAAGATTTCTCTTGTACATACTATACTATACTATACTATTAATTGCAAAGCTAATTATATTCTATTATACTATACGATTATTGGTACCGCTTTGGGAACAATTTTGTTTACTCAGTGTCAACAGAGAACGGCAACAGATTTCTAACAGCGATACTCTTTTAATTCGGAGCCCTGCCAGTCTGTATTACCCGTACTGTTGATGCTGTTGTTGTTGTTGCCGTTGGTTGCTGCGTGGGAAACTCAATTAAAATTCTCATGCTTTACCCTCCTCCCTCAGACTAGGACCCCTGTCAACGAACGCGATTAAAAATTAGTCGCCTTTCATTTGCCATTCCGCCAGTCAAGCAGTGCAGTGGCAATGGCAATGAAAGTCACAGTAGAGATCGTTTATGGGAGAACTTAGTAAGACACTGGTTTTATTTTAATTAATTCATTAATTATAGCCTGTACCCAAAGGGTGAAAGGCTATACTAGTTTTGTGCGAATGTATGTAACACACAGAAGGAGGCGTGGCAGACCCCACAAAGTATATATATTCTTGATCAGGGTGACAAGCCGAGTCGATATAGCCATGTCCGTCCGTCCGTCTGTCCGTTCGTCTGTCCGTCCGTCTGTATGAGCGCAAGGATCTCAGAAGGTACAATAGCTAGAATAACCAAACTCGGTATCCAGATTCCCATAAGCCCTAGACAGGTCAAGTTAATTTTTTTATTCTGATACACCCCCCCACCCCCCACTCCCCCGCAATTCGTGATTTTTCCATATCTCCCGTAGTTAAAATTAGGTAGCTACATCCCGTTAGTGATTATGTGTCTGCATACCAAGTGTCATCATGATATGTCAATTCTAAAGAAAGTTAAATAAAATAAAATCGCTGCCCACGCTCTGCTTGTACCGCTGCCCGCTGCTGTTGTTGGTGCTGCTGCTTGGGTTCAACTTTGTGCTGCATACATACACGCATATAAATACGCACAGACACGATTCTGATGTAAATGTATGCTGTTGAAACTGTACATGAACATGTCTTTAATTTAATTAAATAATTTAATCAATATGCTTTTTAATTAATAAAATTTTTTTATTTTATTTTTTCCTTTTTTGTTCCTTGCTCGGCTTTAGCATTCTTTTCTTGTTTTTTTTTTTTAGGTAGTACATACAACTTCATACCGGTACTATGTAATGAGTATTATTGCAGGTCTCTCTTTCATGTTAGCAGTCTAATTCCCCCGCTCTCTCTCTCTGCCTCTCTCTCTCTCTCTCTTACTTAGCTAACGGTAAATTCTCTCTCAAATAATAATGCAAGCTTGTTGCATTTCCTTGCATTTTCCTTGTAATTAATCACCTATTTGTTTTATAATAAATAAAATTTGAAGACTTACCTTTCGGTAAATAGTTTAATTTTCAATATTTTTATTTATTAATATTTGTATAACATTAGCTCAAGTAGACCCAGAAGGTTTATTGATTTTATTCTATTACAACTGCATCTTCGGATATATTATATACATACAGATTGACGGGAGGTAGACCTCCTAAAGCATATATTGTCCTTCAGCATTATATTCCTTAAGCACCATTTCTATGATTATTAAATACCTTTCGGGAATTAGTATAATTTCCAATATTATTTATTAATATTTGTATAACATTAGCTCAAGTGGACCCAGAAGGTTTATTGTTTTTATTCTATTATATTATATCTATATTTATAATTTATATTGAATGAATTTATATGTTGTTCCCATATTGCGATACATAGTAGCCTATCCTTGTACAGATATTTTAAACTGTTCTATCAACAAAGGCCCCTGTTTTCTGTGGTAGAAATCGCAACGACTGCGTACATTTTTCTGGTTTTTTAAATTGTTACGCATAGCTTGGCATTCAACTTGGCTTTATTTACTCGTATTTCAGTTTTTTTTACATGTCGTTAGTTGTTATCCCTAATTGGATTCCACTGTGTTTCAAATTGCAAAGCTCAGCAAATCACAAAACTTCTGCTTGATTTAACGAGGCGGCCCATTAAATGGGGGGCGCGGGCGATGCAATGGCATGGAATAAAAATAAATATGTAATAATCATAAAAGTAAGCTCCGCATAATGCCAAACTGTATCCTGCAGAGACTTTGCAACATTTTGCGGGCGTTTCGAGGAAGCGCAACTCTTGCATGCTGCAACAAAGGCTACAGCCGTCGACTCTTTGCTCAGAATGATTGCAGCGCTTAGTCTTGAAGTGCACACAAACGGCTCATGGCCTCGGACTGGAGGTATGGCAGAGCCAAGTGGGGTGGGGTTGGGGTTAAGACTCGGGGACTGGGCGACTTTGCGACTGGGCGGCTGGGCGGCTGGTTACGTCGTTGCGAGGAGGCTGTTCTGTTTGCACGCCACATGTCAAGTTGTTACGTTATGTGCGCTCATAATGGGCTCTTAAGCTGTTGACACACACACACACACAAACACCCACGCACACATCTACACTAGCTTACAAACATGTCTAGGACGCTGTGGCCATTGTGTGCCTAGAAGATTGGGAAACGAAGGACAAGGGCATCCGCATAATCGATAAGCGGATGCGGAAAATATAAATATCCCATACAAAGTTGACAAATTAAAATCTCCAAAGTCAGTATGAGCATTAAAAAAAAATCAAGTAATGAAAAACAACAACTACAATATCATTAAATATTAAATATTAAATTGATTTGAAATTTCTTGATCAATTATAGATATGAGTTTAGAATTTTAAACCGCAACTGCTCTCCCTTCCAGAAATTTTCCAATGGCATATTATAAAGCTTCTATTACACAAGTAAATCAATGAAACAATAAAGAAATTCGCAAATTATTACATATTATTACAAGTATATTCAATGAAGCGACCTTCCTCAATCCTCCCAATACTCACCCATTAGTACAAAATTAGTTGGCGTTGCCATGCTCTTCTTGCTCAGCACGAGCACAATCAGCGAGTTCGAGATGATGGTGATGATCAGCAGGAAGGGCATACAGTAGCCGTACAGGGGCAGGGCGTAGTCCAGGGGTGAGTCGCAGGTTAAGTTCCAGTAGGACATATTGCCATCACCCTGCCGGCATTGTCCGGCCATTTGTTGCTGATACAACGCATAGTCCAGACTATCGTTGCCACTAGGATAGCTGTCGAGCAGGAACTGTGACCCATTGCTCTGGGCAACGGCTGGTCGGTCCAAGGCGGTCACATCGACAATACTGTCGGCAACGCGCTGTGCTGCCGTCAATGTTATTGCTGCGCCGCCCTCCCCCGCACCGCCTGCGCCACCACCACCGCCGCCACCGCCCGTGCCACTTGTCGCACCCCACGGGTACAGCAAATTTGTGGCGGCCACATCGTATGAGTAGACGGAGCTATTATCCATGCTGGAGGCCACAACGACTGCGGCTGCAACAGTCTTTGTGACTGCTGTTGACATTTCCTGTAGTTCGAGTAGCAGGCCGTGCTCACCGTTCATGGCCATATCGGGCTCTCCACTGCCCTAAAAATATCACTTGATTTGCTAACCGGCTGCTGCAGCTGCAGCATCACCGCCAAAACGCCGCCTCAGTACTCCTCTGTTCCACTGGCAATTGTCTCGATAGTTCGCCAAATTATACTTCTCACTTCAATTTGCGACTCGACGCACGCCACCGACAACTGGCCTGTTTATTTGATTAGCTTTGACACTGGCTATTGCTTTAGTTGCCTTGGACACAGCTGCTCTCATTATTTTTTATCGTCGAGGTTTTTAGTCTGAAAGTATACAAGAAAATCATTTTAGTAGGAAATTCTTGGCACACAAAAGTACATGCAAAGAAGTTGCCCACTGTTCCCCGAAATTGGTCACAAAGCAGTCATAGGCAAGCTGTTTTCCATTTAACGACATCAATTCCATTTAAATGCTCATTTTGAGCTCAAACAAATAAATTGTCTTCTCAGTCTTAATTAATTCTTATGAACACTTTGTATTACTGCTTAGCTGTTTCTAAAAATTACGTATACGCCACATATTCCCGCCTAATATGACGACATTTTCCCAACCTAATTTTTTTATGGGATTCTGCTGCTTTATTAATGGGAAGAGTTGATTCTAAATGTTCGTTACATTTTTTAACATCAACACAAATGTAAAATTTTAAATACATATTATAAACTTTATATTTGTTGTAATAAATGAGTAATCAGTTGATTTAACAAAAGCAACAAATGAAAATAAATAAATAGTAATTTGTTTATGTCAGTTTCTTATGTAAATAATTTTAGATATTTCAGGTGCTTATGTGCATATGTCCAGTTTCAGAAAGATTGTGATTACGTTTTTATAGCCACAAGTACAACGACTTTTTACTCCCTACAAAAATAGGTACTGAATGGGTTGTCTTGTGAATTCTGTTCTGCCACGAAGATACAGATTTGTAAATGGTGCCAATGCAGTAGTTCCAACAATTACTTATTACTTAAAATCGTTCCCAATACTGCCAGAGTTCATCACTAAATAGAAATAGAGAACAAAGAATTCGAGCTGCTGTTAGAAAAACACTGTTTCTAAATAAATTAAACGACAGCTGGAAATATATGGAGCCATAAAAATCCAAGTGGCTCTGCATTAAACACCACTTCCTTAAACAAGTCCAAAAACTTATGCAATATGATCAAGGTAGTACGGCGCATTGTCAACAGCTCCTTAACAAACCTCCAATCTGCCACCCCAGTTAAAACTGTCTCAAAGGCATATCCTGTCGTTAGCATAAAATGATTAAGAGGTCCTAATGCGATTTATGCGATTTTAGTGGGTCGTTAATAGCAGCCGCCAGCCAGGCGGACAAAAACCCATAGAACCGATAACACTTTGGTGGCGATGATGGCGTCGCTGATGATGACATAAAGCCCTGGCTGACACAGTCTGTTGGAAATTGTGTTGTGGTTTCGAAATGCAAATGCAACAACAAATCTGTTGTTTAATTTAAATTTGATTAAAAACTGTGAAAAGCGTTCGGCATTGACATTCAATGTATTTATTTATTTACATATTAATGTAACCACATGGCTGGCATTTGAATTTGTGATAATACGATCAACTGAAGTGCAAACCAATTTCAACCTTTAAGCACACTTGACATTTGACAGACAACAATATTCAGGGGCTGTGGTGCAAAATTAATGGCAAATTTCCACTACAAACTTTAATTTGACTGTCAAATACATGCAATCAATATAAACTTGGAGTTTATGGAGCAAGTTTTTGACCCTTTCATTAAAATAGTTGAGCTTTACATTCACTCGAAATGTTTATTTTAATTCTTGGAGATACGAGTATGTAATAAACAAAAGAAAAGTTTTTGACGAAAAATATTTGTTGTTTGTAGAAAAGACGTCACGCTGGCTGCTATTGATATTGCAGCATTTAATTCGTTTTTCTCGCCTTCAGTGCTGAGTATATGTAAACATTTTCCAGGTACAAGTAAGACGCTTAGCTGAGAAATCAAGAAGGATAAAAATCACAAGCAACTGACTTCGTTTGCGTATTAGGTTCACCGCCTCAGTGCAAAGATATACGTGTATATAATGGAATGCTTTCAAACACTTTAATTTTAAAGTGTAGAATTTCTCACTTCCCTAAAAGATAAATGTAGAAGAAACCCCTGCATATTGGTGCGCTGTTTGTTGCCACAAACGTAAGCTGAGCCAGCCAGTTTTTTTGCCTATGCGGTAGCACCCTCAGGTGCCATTGCTGGGAGGAAAAGGATACCAAACACTAGCAAAAGAATTATTGGGCTCTTTGCGATTTCATGGAAATTTGACAGACATTTGTATGCGGACAAAAGTGCATTCCATGGAATCCCATTACCATGTCTTGTGTCTGATTTGTTCTTTGAACATTCCTTAGACACTTTTACTGTCTACCTTTGAGCCGATTCGAGTACTTTTGCCATAAACTCGTATTAAATCTTTCAATCAAAGAAAATTCTCGTAAACCCTAAAACTCTTATTGAATGTCTGCCTGTCTGTCTGCCTGTCTGTCTGTCTCTCTGAGCCTGTCGTTCTCAATAGTTTTTGCGCTCATTGCCCTCCTTAAAGGTCCTTCACATTTTTTTCTTTCTTTTTTTGCATTAGCTGGCGAAGACTGGGCTTAAAAAAGTAAATCGAATAAGGTAAAACAAAAAGGAGGAGAAAAAGAAGAAGTAGCCTGACCCCACCGCTGTGGAAACTTAATTGTTCTTTTCGTAAAAAGCAAATGAAAGCCAACGCAAGCGTAAGCTCAATGAGACAGGAATGGAAAGAAATTGGGGAAATTGGAGCAATCGGCTGCATGGCCTTCGAATGGCTTAAGCAATTTTCCATTTCGAATGTCTTCAACTTTCGCTCTCTCCTTCTCCCTCTCTCTCTCTCTCTCTCTCTCTCTCTCTCTCTCTCTGTCTTTCTTTTTCTCACTATGTGGCAGGCAATTTTCTTTGGCATTTGTTGTCAGCGCTGTAATGAAATGCGATTCTTGAAGGGCAGTCGTCTGTGGCAGGCCTGCTTATCGAGAAGCTTTCGAGCACTCGTTGCATACTTGTAGGCGCTCTATGAATAACTTTCCTTAGCCGGCGCGTAATTCATACGAGTATGTCAAGTGAAGGCATCAGAGCAAATAATTAATTCCCCATATACGTAGACTAGAAAATGAAAATTACACTCGAGCCCCATTTGGGGAATCTTCTCTCTCCACAGAGAGCAAATGGAGAGAGAGAGAGAGAGAAGGACGCTGATAAACTCGTGCAGATAGCACAAATTGCACTTAATGTCCTCCGTCAAGATTTCAAAGACGCTACAAACACATGTACTACACAGGCAGGCAGGCAGATGGACAGACGAACAGACACTTATACACAATTTGAGCAAATTTCACGCCAAGTTGCTGACTTAATCATTTGTAATCGTTTAATGCTGCATGCTTACTGCGGCGGCGGCCCCACACGCCCGATGCCCCGCCACGCATACGGAATGAGCTCTGAGCGTGTGCCAAACAAGTTGGAAGAGCGTGAGGAAGAAAGCGGCGAAGAGTGGGCGAAAAGAGGTAGGGAGCAGCCAAGCATTTAGCCTTAGGCTCTGGCACAACAAAAATTTTCCAGACATGTCAAATTAGTAGTTCACATACGCCACGCTCTCGAGCCTAGGCCTAAGCCTCATCCTCTGCTTCAGCACCCCGCCAGTTTTCTGTGGCGTGCGTGGTGCCCGTTCAAAATAATTTGGCCGACAACGCTCAAAGCATTTAGAGTGATAGTGTAATCGCTAAAGCAAACTTTTTCGATTTGGGAATTAAAAAAAAAACATACACAAACACACACACACAGCAAGCTAGGAATGGCATGAACAAGAACGGCAACTTAACAGCCAGAACTTAAGCGAACTCGCCCCCCGGCCATTGGCCATGTTCATATCTTAAGTGGGGCGTCCAAGCGCCAATGCCAAAAACGTCAAGAAAGTTTTTGGTAACGCGCTCAGCTGGAGTTTTTCCACTTATAGGCAAAACCAAGCCGTATCCTCCCACACCGCTCGGTCGCTCGGATTCGATGCATTTCTCGAAGTCGCGGCCTACACCCAGATAAGTAATAAGCCGGCAAATCGCCTTGTCCCACCCCATCGCTAGTTGTACAAATTGGCCCATGGCCAGGCGCTAAACTTGGCACGCAACACAAGCTGTTGCCTAGACAGCCTCACGGTCCAGACATTTGGGTTGGCTTGGATTGTTTTGGGCTGGTGGGTTAGTAGACTGATGGGTTGGTGGGCTGGAGGGTTCCTTAACGCTTACATTAGCCGCTACACTTATTGCAATTTCATTTTTATCGTAAAACTTTCAGTGCTCATTGACTGCGCTGCTGAAAGTCGGCAACAACAGCCCCCAATGGACCATCGTGATCGGAATTAGTTACTGTTAGTTGTTATGACGCCCCACCAATCGCTGCTGCTTTAAAATGCACAACAATACGTATAATTTGAAAAGCGTAACTGCAAAGAAGGACTTCCGCAAAAGCCCTGTAATTTGGGGGAAACCAATTGAAATGAATGCAGGCTGAGCTGCAAATCCATTCCCAAATCATAATCTTTTATATAGCATCCGCTTCATTCACATATAGGCATTACAAGTGAGCTTCAGGAGATTATTTGTAATATCGACCTTTACAGAGAAGAGTTATTAACCGGACCAATTTAAAGAAGATCCGCTGTAATGATTTAGAGAACATTGACTTATTCAACGAGTATATTAAATGGTACTAGCATTTTTTTAAATCACCGCTTGAAGCCATTTAATCAGTTCACCATTTGTACTCAAAGGGTAAAAGGTTATACTAGTTTAGTGTGAATGTATGTAACACACAAGAATCTCGGAAAGTATAAGAGTTAGAATAACCAATCTTAGATCCTTCCTCAGATCCTCCTAAGTCCGAGAGTGTGCGAATTTGAGTTCTTTTTCCCCCGCTATTAGTGATTTTGCAGACCTCCCGTAAGTCTTGGAATTAATTCTGTAATTTGGCAAACACCTTCAGTTAGTTAGTTCAATATTATGTATCTCATTACGATAGGTCCATTTGAAAGGAAGTTATCTGTTAATATGTTAAATTAATTTATTGATCAAGGTATTTAATTGCAAAAGTATATTGATTTTTCAGCTCTAATTGAAGCGAAATAAGATTTCTACTTTAAAAAAAAAGATTATTAATAAATCAATAATGCCTAATTGCAAAATGTATGCGAGCATTTTTGCCTGCATGTATATATATAGTAAGTAGTTTGTTTAGATTTTAGCTGACTGCCCATCTAAATAGTGCATAGATGTGTTGTACTCTTTATAGTTTTGAACATAAATGGCATTTGTTATCGCATTAATTCTATTGGAAGAACATGTTCGGGGCAATCAACATCTTAACTGCACACTTGCCAGCTAAGCACTTTGTACATACATTGCGATAAGTACTAGGGCCATAAAAACATCTTCAAATGGCAACTAAATGCTGCGATTTCAGCAGCAATTTCTGCTGCAATTGTTTCAAAGCTCGTCGCAAGTTGATAAAAATAACGAAGAAGAAGAAGAAGAAGAAGAAGAAGAGGGATAAAAAAGCAAACGTAACTTCAATTCAATTTGATGCGCTATTCCTTTTTAATGCCAGCTAATTCAGCTGCACCGTCTAACACTGGGGGAAGGAAGGAACACAGTGGGGGATGACGCATAAGTAGTTCACCAAAGCCACCAACCCACCCCACGAGTGCCAGCAGAGAAGCTTGTGTTCACGACCTTGTCTCGATGTCCGGCAAACGGATATGAAATCCGCGCGGCAGGTGAAAATATTCATTCATTTTACAATAAATTAAATGGGAAAAGTTCAACAAACTGACGCTCATGGGGCACGCACAATGTTGCATGCAAAATGCTGAAAATATATGTATGTGTGAGTCTGTGTGTGTGTGTGTGTGTGTGTGTGTGTTCATGCATCCCCTCAATGGCTTTAGTTTGTTATCGTTGTGGGCTGCCATTTACATCGCAAAGACTGCGCGCTCAAATGCATTTAGTTGAGTTTTAAGTTTGAGTTTTAGTTCAGTTTGATGTCCTCGTACTCGTACTGCATGGCATAGTTCAACGCTACAGTTAACATTTACATTTACCGTTACAGCTGTTATAGTTGTTGTTGTTGTTATTGTTCTTTTTTATACCATTGGAGGTAAAATATGCAAATGGACGCCGTTGCATGCTGAGACGATGGTGCAGGCGCCGACCGCAGGTTTTAATATTAAACACGCTCGAAGGGACATTCTGCGTCGCCTATTAGGTAGGAAGGAAAAGTAAGCAGAGGGGACGAAGCATGCAACATGAAATGAAATTATGCAACAACCTTATAAAAGTACACAAGTGTAATGAGTTAAGAAAGCGGAACAAGTGATGTTTGAATTGCGCAGATTCTGGGAATATAATTAAAATAAACATGTGATATGTTCATGCCATATTGTTTATTCATAATTAATTTAATAAGAGAGAAGAAATATCAGAAACAAGTAAGTCTAATGCAGGACTGGGAAAGGACTGAAACTCCTTACTGCTGATCCTCCTCCCCCGCCAGCCATTCTCCTGCTGCCCAGTTGTCTATGTCGCATACCCGTGCATATGTATATGCGAGAAAATATATCTACAAGTATGTTATTGAAAAACAATCTTCTTAAAAAATAGCTTGTTCTCATAAACAAATTATTATTATTACTAGGTTCTACATAATTAGTTAGCAGCTACTTTTATTTGTTATATAAACTCCATTTATGATGCAATTATTTGTTTCAATTGTCTTTTTAAACTTAAAAACTGAAACTTAAGACTTAAACAAAACACTTACTATTCAAAGTAACTTCAACTTCAAAGTTAAATCGAAAACTTAGTCCAAAGCATCGTTTTTAAATTTTGGTTAATTTTATTTATTTATTAATACTTATAATTGTTTGTATAAGGCTCCAAAATATGAATTAACAGCGTCGATTTACGACTTTTCTAAAGGAGAAGCGCAGAGCATTAATAAAAAATGCAAATATCAACTGAAAATATTTTGTACATTTTAGAAAATTTGTCTAAATTATGAAGTGCTGTAATTAAATAAAAAAAAAATTATTAATACATTTTTTCTAATACATATTTTTATCTCTTGTTTATAGATTGGAACACAAAGATATCAATTAGCCCCTAGCGCATATATCTTGGGTAGTCAAATGATTATACGTAATTGGTTTATAATTGTAATTGTGTTTTTTTTTTCGCTTTCTATATAAGAACTTTTAAATTGTACAAAACGCCTGTTGCACCTGTTGCTTAAGTTTAATTTGTTTCATTAAATCTAGAATCGAGCAGCAGCAGACGCCTGTATTTGTTTTCTACATTTCTTTGTACGTTTAGTGAAATGTCTTTGTTTTTGATTTAACTTTTATTTATCTTGTGCTTATTGTATGACTGCTGCTTTTCACGTAACATGACGCTTCATAGTGCGATTCGCTACAGCTGATGTATGTGTGTCCCTCTGTGTGTGTGTGTGTCTCTGTGTATATACACTGGCGGCACGTGCAACACAATAGCAAGAACAACAATGTTGAGCAGATCCACCAAATACGCGTCGTTAACATATGTCATAGTCAAGTTTCTCAACTCAGAATTCACAACACATGCATGTGTATGTGTGTGTCTGTCTGTCTGTCTGTGTGTATGTTTTGATGTGTGTTCTATAACAATTTTCTGAAATGCTTGTGGAACACGCGCAAAGCAGATCAGACTTTAAGGCCAAAAGAGTGCCAGGCATCGACTTCAGGACATGGGCATTGGCATCCGCAACGAGTTTTTTTTCCTCCTTTTTGGCCAATACATTGAGTGTAAAGCGACTAAAGTGTTAGGTACACACATACACGCACACACACACATACTATGCATACATACATACACATCGACGGTTGTAGAAATAAGCAAACAACCAGCAGCAATGTGCACAAGAGTTGTAAAATTTTAAAAGCACATAAGTAGTATATATTTATATGTACATACATATATACCTATGTACTTGTTTATGCCGCCTATATATATGGCAGTGAGTAGGAAAATATATGTGGAAAGGCAATTTAATTTGCTGCGGCCGACAAGCGGCAAGTCAACCAAATAAATAAAAAAAAAAAACAAGCGCAATTTCTTCACATGCATGCAGTACAGACTCTCACACACACACATACATATGAATATGTGTGTATATGTATGTATGTATGTTGTGCATGTCACTCGACTAACACAGCATTAGTTTGCATTTTTCCTTGGTATTCCCAGCATACACGCACATATATATATATATATTTGCATTTGGAAATTAAACGAATTTAGAAGAAGCTTCCAAATTGAAAAAAGATGCTACTGCCATTAACTTATCTAACCTAAGGGTGTTGAGAAATTATAGAGTGATTCAGTTGATTAAAAAACATGTACGTAGTAATTGATTAAGTTTAAATGCATTTAAATGCAAACTAAAATAAACTGAATCGAACTTATTTAGGAAAAGCAATGCAGCTATGAATAAAAAGTAGTGAAGACTTCAGAAAGACTTTAATTTGAAAATTGTGTATTCCATAAGAGATTTAAATAGTTTCGAATCGAACTTATTTGGGGAAAGCAAGCCAGCTATGAATAAAAGTAGTTAAGACTTCGCAAAGCCTTTAACTTGGAAAATGTCTATTCCATAAGGTATTTAAATAGTTTCGAATCGAACTTTTTTGGGAAGAGCAATTCAGATATAAATAAAAAGAAGTTAAGAAAGTCTTAAATTTGAGAAATGTGTAAGAGATTTAAATAGTTTCGAATCGAACTTATTTGGGAAGAGCAATCCAACTATTAGTAAAAGGTAATTAAGGCTTCCCAAGTCTTTAGCATGGAGAGAGAGATTTAAATGATTTCCTTTTGCCAATGCCAAGCCGTTATTACTCTTCACAGCTGCAATGTCTCAACCATTTTAAAAATTTAGTTTATTAGAAACAATTATTAGAACAAAAACAATTCTCTTAAGCCAAATAACTTTTCTACGAAATGAATGTATTAAAAAAGAAGTTGTATAGAAAATATAAAACCTTAATTAAGAATGCTTGTAAATATGTGTAATTAAACATTATATGTGGCATATTAAACGAAACGAAGAGGCAAGAATACTCAATAAATTGCAATTTCTTTGTTTATGGGGGACCCAAATGTATGTAATTAATAAAATGCTCACTTAAGGTCCCAAGTAATTTGGTAGAATAGTATTTATTTCGTGCATACAAGCTCGCAAAAGGAAAGCGTGGCATAAATGACTTAGTCCGCTAATATTGCGATTCTGGCCAATGGCTACTATCGTTTTATTGCCGTGCAGTCAGTAAAGTTATTGCTGGCAACAAAGTTCTAAAGCAGTCAACAAGTTCACGAATTGGCTTGGCCACATAAAATGGTAGTGTACTTCAATGCCAAAAGTTAGCTCATGCACTTTGCCTAATAGGTGCTATAGAGAGTGCAGGAGAGACAAATGCCCGACAACAGACAAGTACGAATTGAAGTAATCAGCCAGAAGAGGAGCAAGGACTTGACCAGCAACACTAACCTGCCGGCCATGGTGCAGCTTTTGGCTCGTTGGCTGGTAACCATGTTTAATCTGCTGGAAATTTTCAGTGGTTACCAAATTAAAATACAAAGTTTCTTTTATTCTCAGTCCCTGTTCAAAATGTATGCTCCTTTAAGTGTCAGACAAAGTGCTGTGCTATTGTTTCTATGGTAAGTGTTCTTCGATTTCGACTGCATTTAAACGAAATTGAACGTAAACCGTAAGCCACTTTCCTATGCTTCTGTTTTTCCAGAGAGGATTAGGGGATGCTGAATATGAAATGGGTTTTGAAGTGCTACCAGTGCTAAACATGAAGGGGAACACAATTTCAAGGCATCCTCAACTTGTCAGTTAATGAAATTTTTAAAAATGGAATGAACATATTTTTCAGTAGTACGTCGCAAAACTTTTTTTCTTGAATACACTTTTCATGGAAATTGCAAGAGCACATTTTTCTTGTTAGCTAATAAATTGCATCCCCTTTGGAAATAGTTTGTTTTACAAGTATATACTTATTATAAAAACTATGTTTGAAGTCAAACGGTTGAAAAATTCAGTTTTTTCAAAACCGCCCATTTTCCAACCTTTGGAGTACGAATATTCCAAAATCGTTTCCTATTTCTTACTTGCACTATGAAAGGATAATTAAGTATAAATTTCAGCTTCGTAGTTCTTAACGTTTGGGATGTGCATTGATTACCAGTCAGCCAGTAAGTGAGTTAGTCAGGACTGTAAACTGTTTTACATACATAATTATGGATAAGAACGTAATTTCAACAGTTAAAGACTGACCTTTTATACTTTATGTGTTGTTGTCAAAAAGTTTCTCCCACCTTTTGTAACCACCTTTTTACACTTGAGTTTAAGTTATAAAGCGCTTATGCAAATACATTTCCTGAACAATTACTATTCAATAATTGTTCTAAGATGATGGTTTTCTAATTTGAAATTTTTAATTCTTTAACATTTCTCAAAAGCTGCAATTGTTCAACGTTCAACGATTTTCAATTCAGGTGTTGTCATGAAATTATTTTTATGGGGCTTTAGAGCTACAATAAATTGAAAAAATGAACGCTTTATGCATGCAATACAGAACCTGATCGGGCCCATTAGCGATGCTAAAGACGTGAAGCTTGCTGTATACGTATACTACTTAAATAGTAATTTAAAATCGAACAAGCACAATGCCCCTCGGGTCATTAATGCTGCTGAGATATGTGCTTTCCAATGAGACATTATTAATCGGTTTGGTAAACAGATGAGATCTCGGTCCGTTCAGAATTGAGAAATTGAGTAAGAAAAACACATTTACGTAAATGCCGAATATGCGCCGTAAATTTAACAAAATGTTTGCGTGAGTGTGTGCGGCGAGTTTTAAATGATTGCCCAGCGCACCCTATATATATATGTATATATATTTTTTAACTGAACGCTGTCCGTTCAATGTCCAAGACACTTGCGTCCCTAGCGACCTATACTTTGTGTGTGTGTGTGTGTATGTGTGTGTATTTGCCTTCGTTGTTCTGATTTTATTGACGTTTGTTTGTGATTTTCTTTTGGGCAACAACGTTTGCGGTTCTGATGCTGCTTCTGTTGCTGTGCCTTGCCAATTTATTGTTTTATTACCCACACAGATACACACACACACACAAAGATACACACTCACATACATGAATATATATTCACTGCTCGTCTGGTAGCTATATTAACAGTTACGGCGTCATTAGATGTACAACTACAGTAGAGCGGCAAAAGCCACAGAAACAGCTAGAGAGACAAAAACAACATCAGCAGGCAAGTGCCACGAATTTAATAACAAATAGTGCCCATCAGCGACTTGTCACAAGAACGCGACGCGCACACACACACACACACACACACACACATGCATATGTATGTGTGTATACACGCACAGGGCAACATTTTGTCCGTTTGCTTTGTTTGTCTGCGTGCCTGTCGTCTGTCTGCTTGATATGAGACTGCATACATACAAGTAGATGGCCACATACTCGCATTTATTTGTAGCCAGTCGGTCAACGTATGTATGTGTGTATGTAATAGACCGTCTATTCCGGTTATGTGGGTCCTTATTAAAAACGTACTCCCACCATCCCGCTACGAGACGTGTTCATTAAGTATCTGAGCGCCAACAGATATGGGTGAGTGCGAACGATTTGCTGTCGAACGATTTTCGCTTCTCAAAGCATACGAGCAAAATTATTTCCTAATTCCCATATATTATTTATTTTTTAACGACTTTCAAAAGTAAGCTTCAAATGCCATTGTTAAAGTTGCTTTCGAAAGATCTCTCTCTCTCTCTCTCTCTCTGTTCTATCAAATTTATCCGTTATAGGTATCTTCGGGGAAATCTCTGCCCACTTACTGCTGTGAGTCAGGGTATAGCTTGCCGGACTGGCTTTCAAATTTTCACCCAGCGGGTTGGAGATTTCCCTTTTACTCTTTCTCTTTATGCTTAATTAGCTGTTAAGTAGAATTCATTTTCCTTCTGTAAATACTATTTTTTAGCCTGTTAGGTCTATAATGTCTCTGACCACATATGGCTGTGATGACAAATAAAATTCCCCCAACGGGTCAGAGGCATTAGTAGACGTTTTAATATCTTTATTTTATTTTATAATATTATATTGTAATAGAAACATAGTTTTTGTATATGTATCGACAGCACTATTTGTTGATTTACTAAATAAATAAATAAAATAAAAAGTTAAAGTAAGGCACTACTCTATTTGGAAATAAACTATCAACCCATTGCCTAAGTTTAAACAAAAACTGAATAAAGAATAAAGTCTAGCTGGCTGAGTAAATATTTTTGATGAAATAACAACAACTTGCCGACAAATTTAATTTTCTGCTGCACTTTTTTGTATTATTTCTCGAAATCCAATTCCAATTTTCACAAAAAAAAAGCATTTTCATTCCGAGACCAGATATTTGTGAAAGTATTAATGCTGTCAAGAGGCTGAACAGAATATTATGGACAATGTCCGATATGCCTTTAAAAAATAGTTGAAGTACACAACATACTACTTGAGTTCTTTAATGTTCAAAGCTTACCCACAAAAGACCAGCAGCATTATTTATTAGTAATGTGGTAGTAGTAGCTTACCTGCAAAGAGCAAAGAGAACAAAATTATTATAAATATTCATTGATATAAATCATAGGACGTCATTTATCAATATAGAACATTACACAGTCAGCAGCAGTCTCTTATTAAACTGCAAAGCAAGCTGGCTATTAATATAGTACATAAATCATACCAGAAAACCGGAAGCTGGGCTTGGAACGAATTTTATGTTTGATACTCCAACGAAGAAAATAACGAATGTTTTCCCCCACTTCGACCTACGCAGTGCTGTACACTTGTAACGAACTCTACATACATATATATATTTTTTATGACAAATCTGACCAATAAAATGTGAACTTGATTTATGCCTCATGCACATTTTTCTTTTGATAAATTTTCAAGTTTTTCGCCATTAACTTTTCAACTGAAAGTCTAATGATGGAAATAAATTGTAAAATGTATGCCAAAAACTTTTTTAATCTCAATACATAATAAGCATAATTGCTCAAAATTAGGGGAACTTTGCAAGAATTGTTCAAGTTATTTGAAAATGAAAAATGTGTGGCAAGGTTTTGATTTCCCAATAAGCTACCGAACCTTTCAATTTAATGATACTAGAATAGGCCATATACTTGTAGGCATATGAAGAACAAATAAGTTTTTGTCTTTGTCCTAATTAATGTACTAATATTGTATTAGTACTAATATTGGAACGATTGGCCACCATTTCAAACCAATATTGTAAATCTGGTTGCTGTTCTAACAAGCCTGCATTCCTAGAGACACTTGGGTCAATTAAATTTGAAACGAGATAAAGGGAGAAAAAGAGGGCTCAAGTAAAATGAGAGTACTTGGGTGCCCAAAAGCGAATTAAAAGAATTTGGATAATTAAACAACAAACGAGTAGTGTGTGTGTGTATTTAATTGTTTAGCATGCGTAACATTTCTGAATTTATCGCACATGTCAGTCGTACGTTGTGAGGGGATGGGAGAACGGATGGAGGGATGGAGGGGGGCTCAGAGCAGCTCAGCGGGCAGCGCTGCTGGCGTTAAACAATTTACGATCTTGTCAAAGATATATGTGCGCCCGAGAAAGTAAATAATTTCATTTAATTAGTTCATGCTTGGCGCGCCTGTCCCAATTAGTCTTCTTCATACGCACCGCCCCTCTGACGCTTTGCCTGCGCCTCCTACCCCTCTTGCCCTCTGCCCCCATAGAGTTTTGATTGGCATAAAGACAAAAGCTTTAAGTTCTCTTTTCAAAATTGTTTATAATTATGCGTTGCAGCCATTTGAATTAATCTCGTGCATGGCTGCTGTTCAACATTCAGAATAAACGCCGAGCATTCGCTGTTATTATATTCTATTTTTCCCCCTCTCTTTCTCTCTCTCTCTCTCTCTCTCTCTCTCTTGTTCTTTGTCTCTACATTTCTGTTAATTTTACATTTTCTTTGCTTTCTTTTTGTGCTTCTATTAATTTGGGCACAATCAAAAGGCAAAGCTGAATGCAAAAAGCGTAAGCAATAATATAATAGACTTTCCATCGCATTGATGATGATTTTCATGCAAAAAAGAAACTTGGCATAAACGATGGCAGCGACGCTCCCCAGAAGTGTGGAGTAAGCGGCATGGGCGCCGCTGTCTAATTAAGTCAATAGTATAAAAAGATGTCAAACAAAAAAAATAGAAGTAATAATAATAATAAGAAAGAAAGCGCACTAGAGAGAACAATGAACCAAGGTCCTAATGCTTCGTTTTCTGTTTCATTTTTGACCAAAATAAGCAAACGTGGACTCCAAAATGGTGATTATTGCTCGTTCATACATACATAAATACCTGAAGCATCAGCAGCAGTAACACTAATAGCCTACAAACAAAAATAAAAAAAAAAAACAAAAAAATGCGCAGAACAAAAACACACTGTGTAGGCAAGCACATGAAATGAAAATAATAATAATAACAATCATCTAAAAACAGTTCAGCAGACACATCAAGCAAACGCCAGTGTGTTCAGCATTCAGCTTCAAAGGCAGGCAGCTTGCCAGCTTTTTGTCCACTGCCCCATTCCACGCCCCCTTTTTTTCAGTTTCCTTAGCCGTCTGCTCATTGCGCGCAGAAAATCACTTAAGTCTTGGCAAACAGCTCCCAGTGGCAACATAAATATGAACTTGAAGCCGAACTCGAAGTCGAAGCAGCAGCAATAGCCGAAGCCGATGCGGCCAAAACAGTTACAAATACACTCGAAAAAATGCGACATCGATTCGTAGGAGTATCGATTCAACTGAAAATGTTTATATTTTCTAATGAAAATTCACAAAAATAAGCAAATCAATTGATTTTCTAATATGGATTTATTTGTTTCCGAATTAACTCGGCTGTGATTATATATTTAGATATTAGCGAATGACTTCAATATATCTATCAAAATAAACTATTTAAAATATTAATATATATAAGTAATTCCTGAATGAAGGTATGGTTTATTTGATTAAATGCTTGCAAATCTTTCAATATGATTTGACTTATGATCTTGGAGCTGATAATTGAAGAATTTACCTCCTACTTTTTCTGTACTCTATCTGTACTCTATCTGTACTTTAAAACGATGCAAATGTTTATACTTTCCTCTAAGCAGCCTAGCTCGAAATAGGATCGATAACGACAATTAAGAAACAGAGCTTTGAACTCAAGTCAAATACTCTAAAACCCAATCCAATTAGCGCGTATCTATCAATCGGTTTCAATAATTGTATTCCAAAGACCTTAAGACCTAATATCGTACACCTAATATCATGACCAAAAACGAAGTGTTAGCCATTGAGCTACCAATTTTTTATACTTAAAACCAAATACTCATGAAACAATGCTTCAGAAATAACGTTTTTCTTCAAGTGTGATCAGTAGTTGTATTCTAAGCTCAGGCGAACAAAATAATAATAATAATAAGCGCTGTGGGTGGAGAGTAGAGAAGCAGCAGCAACAACGGCTGCTGCGGAGGTTGAGGTTAAGGACGCGGGTCTGGAGGTTTAGGCATCCTCTGTGCACGGCGGTCTGCTGCGTGTCAGAAAAGCAGCAAGCAAGTGGACAAAGTGGCAGGCAATGGCTGTTAGGCAGACAGTCGGCTAATAGCGCACCCACACACACACACACACACACATACACACACAGTCGTATATACGTACATCCATATATAGGGCTTATATGCCGTGCGAACTTTGTGATGTCTCTTTGGCGTTGTCGTCGCTAGCTTAGTGCTTGACCAGTCGACATAGATTTCAACGCCGATTTCCACAGCAGTTGGGCATCAAATATTTTCTCTATTCACTCAGCTACATACTTATTGAAAAAATGTCTAAACAATTTTGTTCTTGTCCGCATTTAATGTGCAATCATTGCTGGCAACAGACTGCGCTTTTATACGAACATCAAATGTTGGTCATCGCATCGCCCATTTGAGCCTGTTGCTGTTGCTATTGCTTTTTATTTTTTTATTTTTCTTTAAGCTGAACATTACCCATACCAACAGTTTTGAGAAGACCCTGCGAGCCTCAAATCAATTGAAGTGAATCAATTATGGCCCCACTGTCATTCTCAAATTATGCCGCAAGTTTTCGGAGCATTTCACATCAATGGGAAAGATTTCAGAATGAGCAGCAAAGTCGCTGTCGTCACTGTCGCCCAGTGGATATAATTATATGTTTTCATAGTAGGTCTATGAACTGTTAATTTTTACTGTGAAATGTCATTGCTTTTTGCTGCTGCTGCTCCCCCACTTCTGTTTATCTTGATTTGAATTTCATTTTTGGATGAATTTTTGGCGAAAGCAAATAACATTTGAGACAGACGACGAAGTATATGAAAAGGTTCACGATGCGCTCTTGGTAAAGACATAAACTTTAAACTTTATCCTTTCTAATGGATTGAGCAAAAAATATTTGCACAGAACTCTTCAAAAGTGTTGCCATTTGACAAATATTTTAAATTAGAAGGACGCTGTAACATAAATGAAAACAAAAAGGTTCATTGCTGCTTGAAGTTTGTAAGAATGATTAAGAAAACATCAGCAAACAATAAATACATCAATCTCAATCTATTGAGAACAATATTCATTTGAAAATTTAAGCAAATACCTTTTATATATTTTTGACTAAAAAGTGTGAGGGTATATAGTTGCTTGCTGTGTATGTTTGTAACAAACAGAAGACTTTGCATCACTTGTGAGTCACAAATTAAGGCCAAATTAAATTTATGAAAGAATCCCTTTTAATGCAAAATAGGGAATAAAATTCTGCTGTAAAAAGATTTGTTCTTTTTTTTAATCGCCAACTTAGAGTGGCCGGCAATGGCAATGGAACACAAAATTGAATAAAATTGAACTGGCTTTAGCCTTGTAAGCGGTTTAAGCTTTTCGTAAATACAAGCATTAAAATATATTTGATTTTCCATTACTCTTTCCAGCAAATACTTGGAATAAATTACACTTTCTTTTTTAATGCAAAACATAAGCTGTAGATGAGGCAGTGTGGCACTTCAATTCAATCAGAATACATGCAAGACATTATATTCAGATTACATATGGGAACAAGTTAATTTCCTGGAGCGTAAATAAAATAAGTAGTTTTTATTGTGCACTAAAAAATATAAACATCTATCCATTAATAAACCTCTACAAGATTATTAAGATTATTTCAATGTGAGTCATTGTTCTGGATTTAAATTGAGTTTTCTTGTCTAGCAAATTCTTACTCCTTTATCGTTTATGTTTTGTGCTCGTATTTCAATAATCAATTTCACCTAGTTTCTTATGAAAATATATCATATTTTTCTTTAATATCGCACAACAGCTTTTTACGAGCATTCATAATATACGAATACATACAATTTAAATAAATCCAAAGACATACAAAATTGCCAAAGGCTAACAGCTAGCTATACATTAGTTGGATTACATTTAAAATACATTTAACAATTACTTTTTAACTCAGTCTACGACTCAACGCCTCAGCCAATCTGTAGCTCCAGGTGGACTCTGATAAAACGCTCCTTTGCAAGGTGGAGAGAGGTTGGTCTTTCAGCCAATGCTCAATCAATTCTCTGGACTTACTTGAAATAAAATTTACCCTAAATTATATATTTAACGTTTTAGAGCCTCAAATATGCATTGCTCCACATATATTTAGGCACGGCCTATTGGTTGGCATGTCTGCATTTTATCTCACTCGTCCGGCTTTAGGCGCAACATCTACATAAGTTTATGGGTCCAAGTATTTAGGTCCCATTTGCAATTGTACCTATGTGTGAACATCTGGACCACGTGATTAAAGTGTGCGAGACATCGCTAGATTTTGATGCCACCAACTATCTCGACTAAGTATAAAAGTTATGTTTGCATGCATTGTGGCTTGCTGCGGCGCCTAAAAGCATGCCACAAATTGTTTGCTATGCGCGCAACGCATCGCTGTGTCAACTTTAAGAACATTTCAGGCGATACCAGACAAAGTCACTATGTAGCACATAACTCGTGTGTGTATAGGTGAGTGTCTATGTGTGTGGGTGTGTGTGTCCGTAGACTTTTGCTTTAACTTGAGCTTACAGAGATTTAAACATTTTATACTTATACACACTCGTATTTTTAGCTGAAGGACATTCAAAATGGGCAAATGCACGTTTCTGGCTTGTTTCTGTTGTTGTAGTTGTTGTTATTATTGTTGTTGTCGCCTTTGCTATTACTTTTATTATCGTTGACTGTTGTTGACAAGCAATTGGACGGCGTTTGATGCCGGCGGGCGCATGACAAAGCCGCAGAACTTGACTGGCATTAAATTAAGACTTGTGCTTACACGTTTCTATATAGCCAAGTAACTGTATATAAATGTGTATATATAGTACATATAAATATATGTAAAGATGCACTCACAGCTGGTCAACAGTAATTGAATTAGATGTCTGAGCTGAGCTGAGCTCTATGGCTCGGTCGTCTCGACTCAATTTTTAGTTAGTTGTGGCAATTAAATCAAATTTATTAATTTTTAAGGCTCGTCTCTATTGTTGTGTTTGCCTGAACAGCACAACAAAACTGAACATAAAGTGGCCAAAAATGTGGGGAAGCTGTCAGGCTGGATGGCACAGAGGCAGGCAGGCAGGCAGTGAGGCAGTCAGGCAAGCATTTTCCAAGGCCAACGAAAAAGGCATTGTCGCCATCCTTATTCGACGTCGACGATGTTGTGTGACCTTTTTCGAGATTCAAGTGCTGGCCGTTGATGGCGGACAAATGAAATGACAAACACCATTGCGGCATTTTAAAGTAGCAATTTTCGCTGCTATCGTTTTGTTGTGGTTGTTGTTGTTGCTGTTGTTGCTGTTACTGGTGTGGTGGTGGCTGTAGCCGGCAGGTTCATTGACCCAGGCAATTTGCAAAGCCATTCAATGTAAATGGTGCCCCAAAAAGTAGGCAATAAATAATTAATTTCGCCAACGAATTTTCGCTCCCAAATAAAATACAAGCGCGCACATTAAATAGACATTAAATCAATGAAACAATCCGTTCAAAGCAAGCTATTTGTGAGTAAAGGCACAGATTTATATTGAGTTATCCAATCGCACACACACAGACTCGCAAATGCGGATATATGTAGCAATGAACAAAACAGAGCAAAAAAGAAAATAAACAATCAAAACTAAAACGGTCTGCATCTGAATATTTAGTTGTTGTTTTTGCTTCTAACTGGGCGGATTTGTTGGCGCATTGTTCACGCCAAGCTGCCTAACACTAATAACAAAACGCCCCAAAACACCCTTGACCCTGAAGCATCAGCCCAGCAGTTTGGCGAAACTAGTACGCAGTTGCTGGCACAGCTTGAACGAACTTTGTTGAACTTATTTAGCATAGTCGTGGAACTAATTGTTACTTAATCAGAATTAATCGCTTTGGAAATTTCTCTTCAGCTAGTTGCTAAACTTTTTACAAATCGGTGCTGTTTAGCAGCATTGGTTCATTGCTTTGAAAGTACTAATAAACTAAAGTTAATTTGTCTGCAGTATTTCTTTAAACGTTCTGTAATATAAGATAAAAAATCATTCAGCGAGCATTTGTGCAGAGTTAGATTCTCAAAGATTCTCATATAAAATCTAAATAAGCTACTCTCAAAACTTGAAGGACAAGCCTTTCAATTTACTTGTATTATTAAAAAATAGATCGATTTGAAACAAACTTTGGATCCACTTCAAAGCAAGAAACGGCACTTGTTTTGCCGGAATTTAAAAAGAGGAATAACACATCGTTCTATTTATTCTTTTCATCTTATTAAAGGAAACTTAGTTCGTAAAGCTTTCCAAACTTAAAAAAATATTATTGCTTTTGCAAAGCAATATGCAGTTCATGTTTTCAAAAGGCAGCTATCAATTAAGAGCATTATACTTATATTAATTTAAGTGTTTTTCTCATTATTTGAAGTTTGTTATTGCCGTTGATTCAGAGGGCCAATATTCATTCAATAGTTCCAATAAATTTCCTCTTCTCTTTCCTTGAAAATATTTTTTTGTCCTGAAAAGTATTTATAAGTATTTGTTGTGAAGAATATAGCTGCCATAGGAACGATTGCCGCAATATGCTCAATAGAAACAAGCGCCTGTGCATTCTATTTAGAAAATATTTATTACTGACACCAAAAAAACTAGTTCTTACAGGAACAGCTGGCGCTTTTAGGACTACTGCAAAACATTCTGTTCCTTTTCTCTAAAGTCTTATGAGCGCGTTTCGTGTTTGTGTGTACGAGTATGTTCTGTTTTTTTTTTCTGCTTCT
Organism: Scaptodrosophila lebanonensis; assembly: GCF_003285725.1. NCBI lineage: Eukaryota > Metazoa > Arthropoda > Insecta > Diptera > Drosophilidae > Scaptodrosophila > Scaptodrosophila lebanonensis. Next base: position 242,852 of record NW_022060599.1, on the reverse strand, counting down.
GCCCGCGAGCTCTCAATAAATATGCAAGCTGTACGCAAAAGATAGCGCAACCAGCTCAGGGGCGGAACCAGAGGGACACATACCCACATGTAAGGCAAATACACACGAACACACTCTCGCACACAAACACACACGCACATACGGTAAAAACAATATGGCAATATTGCATGGGGCTCGGCCCTTGGCATTGTCTGTTTGACGTTTGCGTTTAACAAGATTTGCTTTAATTAAATTCTGGCATTAAGGGATTTCTTGGCGGTCTCTTTAAGATCTCTGTAACCATATATATGTGTACTTATATACAAGTATAAATACTCGTATGTGGGATGTGGGTGTGTACGCGTGCATGCATGTATATGAGTGTTTATGCCTTTTGACAAAAGTCTTAACGGCTTATTCGCACTCAGAACGCGCCATGCAAAAATTTGAACAGAGATCTTGACTCACGTACACAGAAAAGTTGTGAACGCGCACATAGATTTTAATTACAGCTATAAATCATACCGGGGCCCGCAATTGGCGCTGCCCCCGCTCTGACCCCCCCGGCATCGGATGCTTTTCCCTTTACCATTCCATTCCGTTTCCGGTTTTTCGGTTAAAATTAATGACACTCACATGCACACACACACACACACATACGCACATACATATATGCATATATGTGTGTGTGTGTGTGTGTGCCGAGCAATTTAAGCCCCAGTGATATGGCCATTCAACACATTTCCGGACCCAGCCCCATACCCATACCCATACCCATCACCATCCCCATCCCACCCCAGGTTCCAAGTCCGCCCCTTCTCAGAACAGAGGCCATTAAAAAGCATAGAATTTCATGTTGATTACCGCACATTGTGCGATTGTCTGCCGCTGTTGTCTTCCTTCATTGTTGCCCATGCAGCTTCATCATAATCATCACTTTTTGCATTTCAGCAGAATCAACAACAACAACAACAACAAGAACCACCCAAAACGGCAGGGAAAACGACTTATGGCTCCGACCAAGGTCCCATTTGATAGTAAGCGCACAAAAGTTTTGCATTAAAAGTTAATAGATAGTTGTTAGTCAGTCGGCGAGTTGCGCCACATGTTGCCCCATTGTTGTTCGGGCATTTGTGTGTTTGTGCCGCACTTCGTGCCTTTTGTTTAACTAACTAAGTGGCAAGTTGGCGCACGTTTCTCGCACTTCCGCACTTCCCACTTGGCCATCGTCTCATGCCTTATAAGTTCATTGTTGCAAAACTATGATAATTGTTATAAACTTGTGCTTGTGCCTTGCACTTGTCCCATCCCTATCCCCCGCTCAACACCGTGCCACCTCCTCATGGATCATTTTGTTGAAACTGCTGACCTGCTGGACAGTGAATTAACATCAGACAAATAATGATAAGAGAACAACTTAATTTTATCAGGCAACTAGAGCAAGAAATAATAAAACGATAATATAGTTACAAATGTGGCAACAAAGCATCATCATTACAAAAATACTACAGTTTGCAGAAAGAGACTATCATTCTTGTAGCCACAGCTTGAAAACATTCATTCACATTCTTGTTACAATTTCCCATTATAATTGAAATGTAAAACCTTGCCCTTTGCTTCTGTAAAACTTTTCTCAACTTTACTATTTCAAAAGTTTTGCCTTTTAGCCTGCAGTAGAGTAAATAATAATATTCCAAGAATTCCCGTCAATGAAATTGATTTGAATACTTTTTTGTTTCCTCTTAAATATCCTAAATGTCAAAGTTGTCTTTTAACAACAGCCAACAAGATCGGAAAATTAACCCTAAGATTATCTTATGCAAGCTAGTTGAGAATTACAAATGGAGCTTTAAATTAAACAAATGTTGAAAAGAAAAACACAGGCGAAATATGCATATCCAAAAATATAGCAGTATACCCCCTAGAGGCATATTATAAATAAGGATAAATGAAAGCATTATGTTCTGGTAATAGTAAACAATTAAGGCATTGTAAAGTACAGAGACGCAAAGAAAAATTTTCATAAATAATATAAAATAAAAGCTAGTAGAGTATTTCAACTTGCAATAACAATAAAAAATAGCTTTCAATTAATAAACAAGCTCTACAGTGTTTTACCCTTCTTTGTCATACAAATTTGTCATTATTATAGACTTTCTTTCCTAAAAAGAAAAACTAGAGCTAGCAATCAGATGGGAAAAGGTGCATGCATACTCAAATGTGTTTTACAGACATCGAATGAATAAATGCTCAAGTAATTTTAATTAATCATAGCACTTGCCCATCTCTAGCTGGCAGACCAGTTGGGTCAGAGGCAGAGCTATTATTTGATAGCTGTTGATGCCTATAATAAAGCAGCATCCATCGCAGTCATCTAAGGTAAGGCCATTAAATAAACATATTTGGAAGTTTTTATGTGTCCCCTTGAGTGCGAAGGTGTGCTCCACAGCTGTACACTGTTCCTGTTAATCACACGCCCCACATCCTCCCCTGTGAGTAAAACTGTGGCTTTGCTCTGTTGCCCTGATGGACTGGCACGTGTATTACCCATAAAGTTGTTGTTGATCCACCACACTATACGATTTATTACCTCTATTGCTATAACGAAAGCAACGTACTTGTTACACGATAACTATTCATTAACATCATTCTTTTTAACAATGGCTACCCTTTTCATTTCACTTTGAGGACTCACTGACCTGTAATTATTTTTAATTATGGGTCTAATTACTCAGATCCTTTAAGATAACATTTTTGTTGTCTCACATTGATTTAAGTTTTGCTTTTTAAAATGTTAGGGCACGGTCGCGTAAATGTTGTGGACCCTTGATAAATAGATCAAATCATTTGATGGGTTTCGTTGGACGGGTTCGGGCCCGACCGACAGAAATTTGCATTTCACGCTGCCCGCCAACGCCATTATTGTCAATGCTGGACCTCGATGCGTTATTTATAAAGAAGGCGCCGGGTGGTGAAAGGCCGAAGAGCATAAGTGCTCATAAATTCCGAGCGTTGTGCACGACCCGCTGCTCTCGTTATGATAACCCCTAAACCAGCTGGGGACGATCGCAGGACGGACACCCTTTTTGCATATATTTCGACGCCTGTGCGGCTGCTGCTCAGCTGTTCAGTTTGCGGCCAAGTCATTAAATTCTAAATAAGGTCAACAATTTCGGCTGCTGCTAATTGCTGCAAGCTTTGCACTCTCTCTATATGTATATGATGTGTGCAAAAGTGTGTCTGTGTGGGTGTTTATGTGTGTGTGTGTGTGTGGGGGTACTACTCTACTCAAATGGCCATAAATTGTTGCGGGCCGGCCGGCCCCAAATTAGGGTCAATGTGAAAACATTTAAACAAACATGCCAAAGCAAGCAACGAACATGACAGAGAGAAAAAAGAGAGAAGAAAAAAAAAACAAAAATAGAGCGGCCGAAAGGCCACCAGAAAGCTTTCAGGCATTGTTTCGTTTGCCTTCAAACTGTGCATTTCAATTTCCCTTCCCCTCCTGCACACGAAGATGACAATCAGGACGACGAAGACGATGATGATGTCAATGCCAACGCCAACGCCAATGTCCACGCACTTCACGCGCCACTCATTGTGCGAATTCTCCCAACCACGCAGTGCAATGCTCTGCCCTGCTCTGCTCTACACTCCTCTACACTGTCCTGCACTGTCATTGTCACTGTCTTGTGGCTTGTCACACTCAACGAAAAACGCAGACGGAGGCCAGAAATACTCGTACACGGTCACAACAGCAACAAAATAGCAAAATTTGTGTAACTATCCACGGTCCTGGATGGACCAGCGAACAATCAATTCTCGACAAAGTTCGTCATTAGCTCGTGCACTCATCGACTCAGTCAATAAATTTCTTTTGAAAACCCCTTGTGCTGCTGCCACAATACTATTTATGATAGCGAAAGGTGAAGTGTGCGGTTAGCGTCCAATACACCCCACAAAAACTATATCATGGCCAGGCTTAGCAAATAATCCCATTTGTAAACTATTGCCTAAGCAAATTATTGATATAGGTCCCAGAATCTACCATAATTAGCCTAAATAAACAGGCCACCAATTCAGCGTGCACTTTAAAATGGAATTCACCAATAATGCGCTACCAATACGCAAAGGTAAGCATTTTGTTCAAGATTTTTTATGAAAAAATGTGAATACTATATATGCCTTTGATTCTCTGTTAGTTAATAATAATAATGTACCAATTGGTTTTGAGTTATTCGACCTGAAATTGGGGAAAAAGTTTAATGCTAAACTGTAATAAATTGCTCCAAAGCGAAAATAATATATGCAGTGTATTTTCTCGATTTAAATCAATCAACCAACATCTATAGGTTGCTGAATTGAATTTGTCTTAATTTCAATAAGACTAACTAACTAATTACATTCTATATCGTATAGCCAAAGTGAATTTCTCAAAATACCATATCAACATCAATTTTCAGTGGAAATGCTTTAGCACTGGCAATATTTTTAGAGCAGCTCTCCAGAACATGAACAGGTTGCTGAATTGAATTTGTCTTAATTTCAATAGGACTAACTAACTAATTACATTCTATATCGTATAGCCAAAGTGAATTTCTCAAAACACCACATCAACATCAATTTTCAGTTGAAATGCTTTAGCACTGGCATTATTTTTAGAGCAGCTCTCCAAATCATAGAACATGTAGATAGTTTTTGTAATGAAAAAAATGTATGTGCCTCCACGTAGCAAAACATTCACTAAATATTTGCAAACGATTTAATGTAACAGAAATAAACAATTTTGATTGCTTTACACCCATTTTAAAAGTAATAAAAACTAACACTGACTATAATCAAACAAATTCAAAGGTGGACTAAGTGCTGAAAATACTCTATAAAAAAGATTATAATTTTGTAAAGCTGGGCATTCAGCTCATTCGCACACTGCTGTTGCTAAGAAAAAAGTAGCCCTTGCTGCTTGATATGGATTAAAATGTTGAAAGCCAAAAAGGCTTAACTCTCACTCCTGTGCCCAACAAAAGCAGCTACAAAATGTCAATGTGAAAATTGGACAGCCCCCATCTCCCATCTACTCGCACTACATTGTGGCTATGTTTGGGGGTGATTTAAATTGAAATTGGCAGACATGTGATATGGCAGAGCGAAGGGATTGTAAAATAGGTAATGGCCTGCATTGAGGACGAGACAAGGACGAGGATGATGCCACAAACGAATTAAGCCCAGTCTAAATCAGCAATACAGATTAATATGCAGGCGCTACGATTTGATGGCAGCTCGCCAAACAGACAGTCCGGCTAGAACCGAACCGGCGCAAAAGTAAACACACACAAATATATACATTAACCTAAAGACAGTGAAAGCTGCTTAGATGTGCCATTCCAGACTATCAACTGTTTTTGATAAACTTTTGCAGGAAGAGATGGGTTTACAGTTGTTCTATTTAGATTTCGTTAACAAGCTTTTTTTTAAACAAAAAAAACTTTTGATGTCCAATATTAACAGGAACTTAAAACGGCATCAACTTGGAGGCTGTATTAAAATGAATTAAGTATTTAAACTCAGGCATTTGTTCAACAATGTTCAGGACTTGAAATTATATTTTGATTTTATTCAGTTTTGTTGCAAAACTATTTCCGTTTCTCTAATTAGATACAATGTTGTTTGTAATAAAAAAAAACACTTAATACAAAATTGTCTGCATAATTTTTAAAAATATGTATGTTTTTGGAAATTTCTTTTCTTTCTTCGATTTCGATTTTAGAATGTAAGTAAAAGGTCTTTCAGTTCTAAAAGAAAAAGATATAAACGATTCAGTTAACATGTTTATGATTCTTCGAGGAAATTAATATGTTCACATATGTTTTGAGTTTAGTTGCCAGATAATAGATAGCATTGACGAGGCTAACCAATGTCACAGGCTCTACTGTATGTATATATCCACACACATAGAAGCTCAGAACGCCAGACATGGCAGACTACTAAACAGCTATAGTTAGTATGTGCTGTATGCATATTAGCAACGTTTGACCAACCATTGCTTGGTATTTCGAATGTGTTAATAATACAATTGGGGTTGTCTGCATGTGCGCATCCCTACCAGCATCCATGCCCATTCCACACCTACACACACGCCAGACACAGACAGATGCCAATGTACATACGTATATACTCGTATAAAAATTGCGGGAATAACGAGCAGAAAATTTACGATGCGTGTTCCTCCTTACCGACAAGCGTTTGGCAAGCACAAAAATTTGCTTTGCGTGCCGACTATTTTTGAAAAGGGTTTGACGTTCAGCGCCAAAATGGTAAGCGGGGCGTGAGTGTGTATTGTAGGGAAAATGACAAAATGATGTTTAAACGAGCGCTGAACGGACAGCACAAAAATCGACCAACAAAATAAAATAAAAAAAGGCGAGTAAAATGGCGGAACTCATGCTGGTCAGTGCTTAACGCACATAAACACTCATGTCCCAAAAATGGCCGGAAAATTTAGAGCACGAAACGAGATAATGCACTATTTTCTAAGCAACTCGACTATAGGACATCCTTTGCCACATCTCTATTATGAAGTAATCAAACTGGTTAGCCCATGTATGTATATCTAGGTTTCTAAAATTGTTGCCACATAATCCTAATTGTTGCCACATAATCCCAGATAAAGGTGAACTGGCGTTCAAGCAGATGGGTGCAGATATGCTGTTTCTATTCTACATGCATTAAGGCAAAAATGATGCACCTTATTATCCTTTTGCTGTAGAGCATCAGCTGCTGCCAGAGTCTCACAGGGAGGAGCAACGTAGATCATCATTGAAACCTTATTGGGATAAAAACATGGGTCGTAAACAGATTCCCATATTTATTGGAGTCGTGTAGCCGTGCAGTCAAGTCGGTGAACGACTATTTACTTTCACAATCCCAGCTGCACGAAATTTTTGGCAGTGGTTTTCATCCACTTTCACATTCGACCAAACAGCTGGACAGCCACACTCGTAGTCATAAAAGTTTGCATAGAGAAAATGCTGATGTACTCGTATTTCGCAACTAATGAAATAAAATCTGCTGTAATTCTGAAATTCTATAAAAGTGAATGCCATATTCCAAACACCACACATAATTTTGAGAATAAAAGAAGAACTGCTGACTTTATATTCTGGAGATCACGAGTAAAATTCTAGGAATGATGTCAAAAACTTTTAAAATTTTGATGCTTTCTTTTATATCCCTTCGCCACTGTCCATACACGTAAACAAACTAAAGCAGAACGTGTCATGCATTCACTATAACTTTGAGCCACACACACACACACACACACATGTCCAGGAATATGGTAAATGGTAGAAGCCTTTTGTTAAACGGCTCAATTGATGCACACACACACACACACACAAACACAAGAAATTTGACAAATGGGCCGCACAGGACGTATGCATTTGGACGATTTTTTATGCGCAGACTCAAGAACTAAAAAAAAAACAACACACACATACTATATATTTAATTTATTCATATTAGATTCTTGCTCACTGCCTTGTCCTTCTGTGCGCCACTTTTAATGCCCTTTTTTTGGGTCTCGACTGAACTCTTAGCCAGCACCCTGCCTCTCCTCCTCCTCTCCACCATCAAATGTACGAAGGAATAGTTCTACCATTAAACCGGCAAGGCATGTCGAACATATAACCGAATGAAATAAATACGAGGGCGACCATCACTTTGATCATCGTCGGCCATACTGAGTGCACAGCTGTAATTTAATTTCTTTTTGCCCGTCTACCCTCGTACAACATACTGTGGTTGATTCTTATTCCTGGTTGGGAGGACTTGGGAAGTACGAGAAACATTCCGACTTAAAGCTGCCCCCACAAGGTTTGATCGCACAGATTTGATTTGTTTTTTTTTTTTCAATCCTAACATTACATGTACTATAAGGTTACTTTAAAATTAGTACGCTAATCATTAAAGCAATATTTCATGATTTTAAAGCTAAACTTTAATTGATTGATTTGTGAAAAGAATATTTTGATCTACTATTCTTTGTCAGACTATAAAAGCAAGAGAGATGTGTGAGGGACTTAGCCCCCAGTCATTTACAAACTTGTAAAGTTTGTTTGCTTAACTTTTTAAATCATACTATAGTACATACTTATATTGTACCTATATAGTTAAAAACTTCAATTTGTTATTTTCTTAATTTTTGAATGTGCAATTCTAGAAAGAGAATCGACAGTTTACAATTTTTTTTTTTAATTGAAAATAAAGCAGTAGTTTAAAATTGGGAGTGCTTGCGATCATTAACAACAACACTCTTAAACATACTTATGTGTATACTGTATATTCATATACATATACAAATTATGAGAAACAAATTGCCAGAATTGGCGATAATCGCGATCATTAATTGCAAATTGAAATTTGTGATGTATACACAAAAAAAATAAAAAATTTTATAAGAAATTATTGAACAAACTGTTTGTAGATAAATGCATTTAATTAATGGATTTTTATCATAAATTTGTACAATTTAACAACCAAAAATAAATTAGAAACTTCTTGTATATAAGTATAAAGAAGTTGGGTCTACTAATTTGAAGCCTTCTCAAACCATTACATATTACACCTTTCATATTACTATACAACAATAACTGCATCGTATAGATAGGAGCCGGCAGAAACATATTCGAAGGCACTGTGTGGGGGTTGCCCTTCATTGTGTGGCCACAGCACAATGACAATCCAGCGATTTAGTGGAAAGGTTTTTTTTTTGTGTGGGTGTATCGAAGCATGTTTCTGATCCAAAGTGACAACTAAACTGACACGGCGACAAGAATATTCTTTTGAATCAAGCAATTTGTAGTTGTTGCCGCTTGTGTGCAGCTGTTAATATCGCATTAATATGTCAATAAGAAGAACGTCGACCATTTCGCAAGCCAGCCAATTGATAAATGATAGTAGGCAGTGGTAAACAAATTAATGCATGTCTGTGGCCAGAAACTTGTTTATGGATGACAATTCGCTGCATAGAGGGGCTGTCTCATTCGATTATCTTATAGTTTTGTGGATGTAAAGCCGTTTACACGACCGCTGAAATGCTTAAAAAGTTACACTTCTGTTTGGAATGATTATACGAAATATCATGAAACTATTGCAACGTATGTTGAGGCTTAAAATTACGCAATATTTTAAGGAGCAATGGGAAAGGATTGCTCGGACGGATTCCATTTAAGTCTCTTACCCATGTCACTGTGTCTCATGTGATATGTTAATCTGCCTAAATGTGTTGCGTAAATATTTGTGTTGCCCCACCACTGCATGAATAGGTACTACAATGATTTGGCACCTTTTAAGCTTGTTACGTATACGTCATGTTGGCCCTTAATTTACTCCAGAGCCTCTCTGTCAAGCTATGTACAAGTATATGCAACATGATATATGTATGTGATTGAGGCTCGATACTAAAACCTCATGCGCCCCTCTTTACATTTTGAGTCTATGCAAGCGACTCATATACTATATATCCGCATACATACTATATACATTTAGTACATATGTATATGTGTACGGATTTAAATTGTTCCTAAATATCAAATATGTCGTCGATATGTCGCACATACTTGTATGTACATATAAGTGATGCTTTTGCTGGTGCTGTTGTTTTTGTGTCGACTGTCAACGTGTCCCGTCATCATTTTTACGCGCCACTTGTTTTCGCACGCAATTCGTTTTGTTGTTTTACTTTTTTCTGTTTTTGTTGCTGTTATTGTTGTTGTTATTATTGTTTGTATGTGTGTTTACTACACTTTATGCTGTTATCACAAAAATTTACATATTTATGTTGTTCAATTTTTGCCTGAGTTTGTTGAATTGCTTTTCTCACATACGCGTACTACCCGCAACAGCACGCCTGCAAATAAATAAAATGGCACACGCACATAAATTCCGGTTCTTGTCAAAATACCATTTCAAAGGCCTCAGCAATGAACCTTTTTGTAGAGAAATTTAACAAAAATGTATGATTGAATCGCATAAGCGATTGCTGAAAAAGTGAGCAGCGAAACTACTAGGACGATTCGATTATCCTATTGGCCAACAGATAGTCCAATTCAAAAAATAAATTACATATATTATTAAAGAGTGATATAAAATTCGCTAAATTTAACAAATTATATGATTGAATCGCATAAGCGATTGCTGAAAAAGTGAGCAGCGAAACTACTAGGACGATTCGATTATCCTATTGGCCAACAGATAGTCCAATTCAAAAAATAAATTACATATATTATTAAAGAGTGATATAAAATTCAATAACTTGCAACGTTGCCCTGGCCCGTCGCCTGCCAGAGTCGCTTCAAAATCAGTTATTTGGGCCCAAAACAAAAAATTACGTCGAGTTACCATAGAAGTTTCATTTAATGGGCGTTGGGCAAAATACGCGGTCTAACTTAAAATAATACGCGAGTGTATGTCGTTACAGCTAAACTTAGACTAAAACTCCATTATAACTTAATATTAGTACTTTCCTTATACGCATATACATATCTCTTTTCTCACACCTACATCTCGCCATCCTCCTCTAGTGACGACGCCCTAGGACGGTCGCCAGGACGTCGTTACAAACTATATTCTAGAATGAAAAGCTCATTCAACAATCCATGCTCTATGCTTTCAGGTATAACTAATATTAGACTTTTCCTATATCGCTACCCCGACTAGAAAATAATACAGCAAATGGACTTAAATAGCATATACAATATGGTATGTACAATGAAATAGACTCGAAATTGTTTCAATAGCAATTAAAGCAAACAAATCAAACTAAATACCAACAACAAATGCTTACTTGTTTATCAGAACTAGATTCGTACGTGGTTTGAAGCCATTGCCGCAAAGTTTTCGACGCATTCGAACCAACTTATGTAATAAAATTAAAAATTAATAGATATCTGAACTCACAATTGTCTTGCCTACGCCTTGATCCAGATCCTGACGAGCTGAAAGCTTTTTATTGTTATTATATATATTATATTTATTACATTATTATTTCTATCCACAATTGTTCCAGCTATTACTCAAATATTTATTGCATATTTTATTTTACACTTTCTTTATTTTATTAAGTTTTTTCCAAATAATTATAGTGACTATTTTTAGTTGGGGATATCTGCAAGAAATTATACTTAAACTTTGGTAATTATTGTTCAGCTATTGAGAAATAAAATAATAAATTAATAATGTTTGGCTTGTTTCTACAAGTTCCATTCAACAAGTTACTATTATCCTTGATAGAAAAGTAGACTACACCTAATTCTAATTGATATAACACGGTTTGAAAATTAACAATTGCCTATATATTTTTTTAGAGATACGGAACCAATCACCTATTTTTGCTTATGATCTTTTTTTATACGGTTGTTTCTGGAACCAATCTACCGTATAAAACAGAATTAGGTGTACATGACAAATTTTATACGAACATACTATAATATTAATAGCTAGTCATGTTACAAATACCAAACAGTAAACACAGTTGTAATAAGGATACCTTCTTTTGGATGCTCGCTCAAAATGACAGCAATTAGAGCAGAGAATGGAATTGCAGCTCAACACTATATTCGCATGCAGATAAAATGATTTTGTCACACACGACTACACCTACGGCTACACATACACCTACTTGTACATTTTCATCTGCACGTTGCAGCGCCGTGACATAATTACGGAGCTATTCAAGCTAATTATAAGCTGCATAACCAGAAGTCACATTTTGACATTTCTGTGTTCGTTTTACATCCGCACTCTCGTTGCACAATCGTGTAATTATGTGCGACTGTTTGCCCGTTGACTGGCATTTTACAATTGCCAAAAGCCAGCCAAGTGGTGCACTTCCTCTGCCTCCTTTAGGCCCTCCCTCGGCTACATCTACGAGTAGGAGTACGAGTACTCACCATTAGCTAGCCGCAAGCTGTGCACGCAGCAGCAGCAGGAGCAACCTTATCCTGTCCGCCAATCAACGTAAATTACGTCTGTTGCACTTAAGTGCAGTTTCCGTTGCTTCCCCAATTGCCCTCCCATCATCTAGATTCCCGCGGCGCTGCGGGCCAAGCTCATTTAGCGCTTGCTCCCATTTTTATCTGGTCGGTGTGCATCTCGGCATTGCGTCTACTTTTCAGTTGGCTTACATTTTAGTTCCTTGCACGTTCGCTTTGCCTCCCAGCATTGTACAAGTATTTTGTTGCATGTTGCATTGACGCTCGCCTTTGTTGTTGCTGTTGCTGTTGCTGTTATATTGCCATTGTCTTTTTCCACATTACGCACCAAGCCACGCGCAGCTGTAGCTGTTTTCCTCGCATTTTTCATATACTATGTATATGTATGTATATTTGTTTTCAAGTGCTTCCTCTCAATTGTTTTACAACGCTGCTTGGCAAGCTTGGCAAGCTTCCCAGCTGACGAGCGACCCTAGCCAGCCACTTATATTAGTGTAATTCCTGTTTTTATAGAGCCCCTCTTAACGTCTCCTTCCTCCTCCTTCCCCTGCTTTCTCTAGCTAAGCAACGCATTTGAATAAATGTGCGCTTTGAGCTCTGATTTCTTTTAACTTTCCCTTCCCTCTCCGTTCCCAGTCCCAGTCCCATGCCCCAACATTTCAAAGTACATTTAACTTTATGCCACAAGTTAGCAGAATTTCGAGTTGCGTCAAAACAAAACGCTAAAATTCTAATGCTGCATGGAAAAGCACAGGTCTCAGGTTGCATAGCACAAAGTTTTCGTTTGTTTTTGGTTGGTAATGAAAAATTATTTCGAAGAAATTTCATTCTTTATGGCTGTGGAATTGTTAAATTGTTGTGCGTTGCGCGTTGCGGGGCAGCAACGAACTGGACGCATTGTGTGGCATGCTACGGGTACTTAGACCGGATATCCACTCAAGGTGAGCTGCAAACACAATGTACTACATAAAATAAAAATTACTTGGCCATGCCTTTGAAATATGTATGTGTATCAGAAATATACAGCATTTGCCGCAGGTGCTGTCGTGCTCAGTTCCTGCTTGTCCTGTCTTGTCTTAATTTTGCTGGCTTACGAATTACGCATACGCCTCGTATCACCGGCGCCAGTCAGACAGAAAAGCCAGCTAGTCGATAAATGAGCAAGAAAGAAGCCAATCTCAAGCACAACATGATTTTGATGTTCAGTTCTCCAGCGCTTCGGCTTCCGTTTTGGCTTTGTTTTAAATTTAGTCTCTATAGTAAACAAGATATATTTATAATTTCTAATTTATTCGAGAATGTTAAGGAAACTGAAAATCGCCAAGAGCGCAACACAATTAAAAATATTTCGACAAGCGAAGCCTTCAGCTGAAAGTAATCTGGTGATGACAGATTTATAAGGTCAGGAAATAAACGTACGCAATATTTAAGAACTTGAGAGAAGTGTACAGCGCATAATTATTATCTGATAATTTAAAATGTATCTGTTTTCAAACACTTCGACGGAAGGATGATAGTCATATCTGGTCTTAATTCCCAGCAAATATTGCACAATTAAATTGTTTGCTGCCTCACAAGCAGGATTATAACTGAGAGGCAGCCGACCGATTTACCATTGAATAAAATCCGAAATCAGTTAAAGCCCTTGTACGAAGTTGGCCGGGTAATATGACGGAAATTGCAATGCAACGGTAATCCGCTTAACAACAACATTTGTAAGTACATTTGCGAAAATATTCCCTTACTTTTTGCTGTGCTTTTTAAAAGGTACTTTAAGCATTAAGAACACAATTTGTGCGAACTGATTTTAAGTACAGTATGTGTACAGAATGATAAAGCTTATGGATTTATATTTCAAATATCAATTAAGTATTAATATATTAATTTTAGTGCGCAACAAAAGTGAACTAAAATAGCACATCAATTATTGAACCAACCTTGCCTCTTTTCCAAAACTCTTCACAATTTATCGAAATGAATGCACAAAACTGTTTATTTATTTAAAATGTATTTATTTACAGTTGTTTTTTTTTTTGGCGACCCTCATTACCTTTATTTTCTGTTTTTGAGGCCCGAGGTCAAGCAATTTTTAGAAACAAAAATGACACTGATGTGTTAATCGTGTTTGGCTCCCAAAAAAAAAAAAAAACACAGTTACTGCTCATTCAATACATATGTATTACATACATAAAGAGTTTTGAATTGAATTGAACATTCAACAGAACTGTAAATAGTTAAGTAACATTTAATATCTCACAAAATTATACATAGTACTAACTAATACATAGTAATAATTCCAAGTATTACAGATTTTCATTTGAAGTAATGAGGAAACAGCCTTAGACCTTATTGTAGCAATGACGTTTGTCTTGGCCACGTGCTTACTATATGTATATGTGTGTATGTGTATAGATATATAAATTACATCACCAATTACAGCATGCGCCTAAATCAACAACAACAAAAAATGTCAACAAATGGCAAATAATTGTGAAACAAAAAAATATAAATATAAATATTTTTGTTGCAAGTAATTGGCGTACATAATTGTCAGCGTATTGGGGAGCTGATGTTACAACAACAACAACAACAGCAACAACAACAACAAAGTGAGCGAAGCGTAAACGCAAATAAATGTGCACGAAAATGAAAGAAATTGAAAGGCGCTGCAGGTTAACATCGTCAGCACCGTCGTGGCTGTCGTTATCGTCCTTCAACAGGACCACCAATAACAAAAACAATAAAAACACATGATGTCTTAGTTGGAATTTACATGCGACCACGCCTGTATTTGCTTACATCTGGTTTTCTTTGCTTGCTTTTCATTTTTTTTTTTTTTTTTTTTTTTTGCTTTTCAGGCTACAAACCGCGAAAAAGAAATAATTGAAGCAGAAGTCATAGAACTTAGTAATGTGGCACTCCGACACACACACACACAATTAATATTACACGCACACACATATACACTATATAGACTGTTAGTTGAGCTACTTGTTTTTTTGATGCTGTTGTTGTAGTTGTTGTTGTTTTTGCTACCGTTGTTGATGTTATTTAGTCAAACATTTGGTACGTCCTGTTTGTCTGGCTGGGTGCGTGTGTACATGTGTGTGGCTTAACTTTTATTTTATGCGCATTTTATGTTGTTTGCATGGGCTGTTGCAAATTGTCTAACAATAACTTTATTCTGTTACCAACTGTACTCAAATGTCCGCCTTGTGTGCCCCAAGGCTGTAATATATACATATACACACAGAGAGACTTTTCTTCCTTTTCTCCTCCATTTTTATGATGTGGCTGTGTATATATTGGAAGAAATTGCTGTCTGCCTTGACGCTTTTTAGCCACTCACACATACACACACACACGCACACACACACATCGTGGAGTCTTGAGGCTAGGGCGTCCCTAACGAGACTTTCCAACTTCATCTAGAAGGCCCAACACTAATAACATTAACATCATCGGGCATATAACATGGGGCGATATTATGCTGCCTGCTTGATTGCATGCAGCTGACAAGTCTGGGCCAATATCTTCAGCTTATCAGCAGTCAGTCAGGAGTTCTCTCCCTCCACCACCACTCTCTCCCTTCTCCATTTTATGCCACTTGCAAAACTTCTTCAAAGCACGCCTAAACAAATTAACACCGCTGGCTGGCTGCCCGTTCGTTGCCTCTAAATTAGCCCATCAATTCTGGCCCCCATCCCTTTAATGGGCGAGGCAAGTCTTTAAAACTCCATGCATAAGCATGCACGAGAGTGTTCTCAGTTTTTACCCGACTGCTTTAATTTAATAATGTATCCAATTATTTGAGCATTTATATAAAAATATAAGTGCATTTTGTGCTAGCTTATTTTCGTTATCCTTTTGTTGCGCTAAAATAGAAAAATTCGTATAACATTTAAATTTATTCTAAAGCCATTGTTTAGTTTGATCGCATTTCACCAAGCAACTTTCTATGACATTTAATTTTTACATTTTTACGTTCTCAGAATTATTGCAACAAGTAAAAAGTAAAGAACACATTTTTGTAGTGAATTATAAATTCCTATGAAAATGGACACAACACGTTGAGAGCTCAAAACAGAAATTTACTTTTAATTCCCTGTCATTATATTATTATTATTATATAACCATAACCAAGTAGATGGCATATAAATTATCCCTCATCTAACTGGAAGCAAGGAGAATACAATTAATAACAAGTTTTTATTAATGATTTGTTAACTTAATAATCAGATCAGGAACATATTAATCAAGCTAACACGCTCAAGAGCACTTACCACGACTGAGTGGAAATTTTCCTGTTTTTTTTTTTGTTGAAGTGAAACATCAATTCTAATAGCTGCTTTTAACGGAGCCTCGCACAAATATGCTTCTCTATTTTTTCAAGTATCCATGTGGATAAGTCACACCTTCAATCACGCAAGCAGGATATCAGCCTATCAGCAACATTAACACGTACTGCCTGCCACTGCCTTCAAATGCAATAATAAGGGTACAAGCGCTAGACCGCCATTAGGGCTGCCTAAATGTGTGTTTGCGTGCGTGCGTGTGCATACATATATATACTCTATGTATGTATGTATAGTAAGTGTGGGTGTGTGTAAATGCAAACACCTGTGGGGCCTTAAAAGCAAAGCCAACTCAAACACCAATGTGAGAAGGAGCAGAATAAGCGCGTAAGCAAGCAAGGCACTGTAAAAAACGCATTGCGTATACGTATCTAAACAACGCCATCAGCAACTTTTTCAACCGCTCAGCCACATGAACAATATTTTGTACATTTTCGCAGCTTTTTGGTGGCTTCGTTGCTTCCATAAGTTGGTTCTGGTATAGTTTTTGTTCGACAAAGTTATAATTCTGTCGGAACAAAGCATATTCTATGTATAATATATTACGCATACGCCATGTGAGCTGCATCAGAGTTTTAATTAAATTGTATTTATCATGTCGTGTTACTGAAACACCGCATAAAAACAATAATTAAATGTTCGCACTCGCACGAAATGTAATGCGCTTTAAAGCCTGTTCTAATATTAAATATAAGTACTGTGCATAATGGAAATGCATATGAAATGAGTTACAGGTAGGCTGAAAATTTTTAGGGATGCATACACATGTGCCCACTGACCTTTGGGTAACCCGTGGCGTGCTGTGTAAATTTAATTTCCACTTAAGTTGTTGATACGAGTATACCTAAATCAAACACAATTTATGTGCAAACAGTGCGTATCAGCCATGACCAATGCGTAAATCAAATAAACAGAGCACACCAATAAATCACAGCTGTTGACAAGCCATCAAATCATGGCTGCCGACAGAGCAACAAGTATTACGACTAACATGGCCTTCTCTAATGCAGTTGAAAGTGGTTCAGTGGTTCAGAGCAACAGGCTGGGTTCCACCGTTCAAGTAAGCGTTGCAAGCGGTATGTCAGAATGATTTCAGAGCTATTTTCTATACGAATACTTGAATATATATATATATATAGTATGTGTACTATATGTGTGCGTGTGGCAAATTAATGTGGGCACTTGAATAAATATTGAAATCAAATTCTTAACTCTGCACGTATGCATCTGTGGTTTTGCATATGAAATATGTGGAATGTATGGAATGTTTTTGTGGCAACGACATGAAAGCGATTGATTAGTGAAAGCAGTGCATTTATAAATTTTGACATATGTTCATACTTGTACATACCTGCTCACAATTTGCATTTAATTGTTATTCATTAATGTGTGTAACAGAATTCCATCAGTTATGCAACATTGTAGAAATGTTCTATTGCAGAAAACACTTCTTCTGTTTGGTAGTTTCAACTATCCAATCGTTGTATTGATATACAATCTAATGTTTATTTGCAATTTTATTTCTACTGAAAACTTATTAAAAGTTTGGGGAAACACAGAGTTGTTTTGAATAGAGAAAACCAAATGCGTTGTAAAACAATTAAGGGAATTATATTATAAAGCTTAAACTATAAGCTAACCTTCTCTTCTCTTCTAAACCAATAGTTACAACTCTTTTCTCTCAAAGCAAGCTCAATTTCTTTAGTAAATCTTCCAGTCCTACCAAGAAGATTGAAATATGTGAATCGCTTTTTATTTATTTATATTTTTCACAGGCCAGCAAAAAAAATTGTGTTGCATAACAAAAATACACCTACATACTTACTTAAGCACTCGCACACACCCTCGCACATGTCGCAAGGATATAGAAAATCATTTGCCAAAGCTACGAGGCATTTAAGGCGACGAAATTGTAGTTGCTGAGAACGTAAAAGTGCCGATAAAAAGGTTTCGATAAAAGACCGCAGAAATAGCGACAAACAATGCAAAGATACCGAAAAAAAAACTAACAAACCAAATATTATTATATTTTATTGGTGTGCGTGCCATTGCCCCAAAATTGTATCGGTACGTATTTATATAACTATTGTTAGCATGTACTGGTATGTGTGTGTGTGTGTGTGTGTATATCGACGACTATGCTGATATCAAGTAATGCTTATCTTCAGCTTGTGTGCATAATCAGTGAGTTGTATTCAATAAATAATTAAATAAAAGTGATTGATATGCACAACATATACACCATATATGTATATTCAAATATATATACACTCACAAAGTGATGTTTGTTTTGGAATAATTAGATGTCGTTCTAATTATGTGTCACTTCATTTCTGAAAACCATTGGAAAGGAACTTCTTTTTTCGAATTAATTAATTATCAGTGATTCTCTTTTAAAGAAATGAATAAGTGTCTGCTTTTTTTGTTGCTTAAGCTTTTGATAATGTCTTCAATATGTTTGCTCGGCAGAAGGTCTTCCCTGCAGCGCAAGAGATAAGAATGAAATAAAGCCTTGACTAGAAAATAGAACCGATTCTTATGCAGTCTATTTGATAAGGCAAAATTGTATTACAAAGTGTGCCAAATGCATGGCTGACGAAGTAGAAAATACAATAGTAAATACTTACAATTCACAAGGTACTTATAACAACAATGGCCTTTGTATTGTATGAAGAAAGTTCAGCTAATATCGGTTCCGGTATTTGATTTTGAACGGCTCATTTAAGTTTTGGGTACCGATTGGAGCATACTTGTAATTATTAATTTATTGTTCTCTCGCATGGATTTCTTTCTCGGTCTCTCTCTCTCGCTCATTTTCCTATATGCTGTTTCTCTGTCGCACCTCTTTGTTTTCTTCAACTAACCGAAATGCTTTTATTGTTTTTGTTAGGGCTTTTGTTTGTTACCAAATTAATTAAAACAATAAACATAGAAAGGCGCTGTGCTTAGTTGCCTAATGATGTGTTAATTATGCGAACACGAGAATTATGAATTAAGTATGTGTTGAAGGCCCTAATGTTCATATATGTGCATGTGTGTGTGTGTGTGTGTGTGTGTGTGCCATGACCACACCCTTCACCCCCGCATCCCCTCAGTTAAGCTCTGGCCCACGCCACACCTATGCCCACGCTCCCTCTCCCGGTCCCGCCTACTCCCACGCATTTGTGCGCAGGTGTTGACGTTTTATATACAATATGCTAGCGCATGCATACATACCTATGAATACTTGTATGTACATATGCATACTAGATGTATGTATGTGTGTATATGCATGTACATTAGATGTAAACATTAGATGTTAGCCAGCCGTAAATTGTGTTTAATTAATTATGTTTTGCGATTGCACACAGAGTGGGCGAAATGCAGTAACTTGCTTGGCCCCGTTCATTCCATGTGCCAGCTATCTGGAGAGAAATAAAAACCATGTTCGGAAGCTGCCTTAAATTCAAACAATTCACTTAATTCTTGTTGACACATGCTTGAGGCACGACTTTTGACCAAATTTAATTTAAATTTGTCATCAGTTCTATTTCTGTGCATGTCACATTCTGCTCGAGATGACATTTCAAATCTGAGCTTTTTCTACTCTAACAAGAATAGAAAGCGAAAATAATTGAGAAGAACAAAAAATAAACGGTGTTTCTTTGGTGGTACGTCATAGAAATAGCTAGAGCTTGGCATTTTCAATTTTGGAAAACAATTTTCAGAGTGTCATGCGAAGCAAGCTAATTTATTTGTTTGGGCAGGGAAAATAGCTGCAAAGCTGGCAGGCCGGACATTGAGAAATGCACGTAATTTGCCATTATTTTAAATATCGTTTTTCATTTAATTACTGTTCACTGTTTTATGTCCTTATTCATTGTCATATTGTACAGACTTGGACATAAGCCAGAAGAAACACAATTGTTAAGTAGAAGGCTTTATATAAACAACTTTTTTTCTGTAAATTATAAGAGGGTTCCGATAGTAAAAAGGGCTGTCAATTTATTATAACTAGTGGGTAGAATCGCCTTAAGAATGAAGATCTCCTACCGATATGTAAATGATAAATAAACTAATAACTAAGTACGTTGTTTAATTGCTATTTGGAACTCATTGTATGCCAAGAGTTAAAAAAAAAAGAATGCTTTCCTGTCAGCATGAAGATAGATGCGTAATTAGTTTGTTTATTTTTCTTTGTAAAGAAATTTGTGCATATATAGGCTTGATTAGAGATTGAAACTAGTGCCTATTGTATTGCTCAAAAGTCTGTAAGCTTAAGCCTTCGATTTAGTCGCGATCTCGTATAAGCATTTTGTCAGGCAACAAGTTCTAAGATGTGAGCGTATTGTCATGAAAACCCTGGTAATCCCATAAGATGGCAAGCTTGCGACCAGAACATACACCCCACACACACGCAAAAACTAACCTACCGCCACCCACACACATACATACACGTGTGTGCAGTCTCGGCCGCAGTCACAGCCACAGCTACTGAAAGCAAAAACCGCAAACAGACGCTGCCAGGAGCAGAGCAGAGTCGCCGAGCCCGCTCCTGTGGATACCGCCACCGCCACTTATGGAGTTGAACCTGGACGTGGCCAGTATACGTTGCCAATAGACAGAGAGATTGAGGGGAGAGAGAGTTGGGGAACACAAAGCCCAACCTGTTGCTGCAACCGACCACAGAACCAAGGACAATGGCATCAACGTCAGCGTCCACCTCATCACCAACTTCGGCTGCGGCTTCAGCTTCAGCACCATTTGTACGACCGCCGGAATTCTCTAGGGCATCGACAGGGCCGGACAGCTGGCATACAATTGTTTGTGTTGCTATAGATATTGTTGTTGTTGTTGTTGTTGTTTTTGTTATTATTGTTGTTGCTGTCCCACTATGTGCACTTTTTCATAAGAAAATGTTCAGTAAAATCCTTTCATTGTTATTTGAACTTCACTCGCTGGTTTCAGTGCTGAGTTGTTGTTACTTTTTTCTTAATATCGTTGGAAGTTTTCCTATTGTTCGAGCTATGTACCTATGTTTGTGTGTGTGTATGTGTGTTTGTTTGTTTGTTTGTGCCGCCCCTTATACGCTCACTACATCAAAGTATGTGTGTGCACATTCCAGTATGATACAAACATAAACTAATTTAAAGAAATTATCCCAGCCCTAACCTCAACAATAAACAATGCCGAACAAATTACTTTCTGTGGAAAATTTTAAGCAAATAAATTTCACACTTACAAGCATTTCAGCGAGATGGAAATATATTCTTTTTTTAAACTACGTCTTTTGTAAGAGGAAATATCTTTGTTAATATTTTTATATAAAATATATACACAAAAAAAAAAAAACAGCGATACTTCAATGATCTGCTTCTCAGATCTCTTTCACGAAATAGTAGATACATGTAAGAGGGAATGAAAACATAGCAATATTTTTTCTTTTGCACTTTAAATGTTATTTCCTGTTAAATTATTTGCACATACATTTTTACAACCGAGAAATAATATTTTTATTCCTCAGAACCTTCAAATCTTTACAACTAGAAATCTTAATTTGGATTTCTTTAACCTACACATACAACACCAAGTATCAAAATCATACTTGTAGTATTTAAATAATACAATGGCATACACGGAATATTCATATATTGGCTTTAAAGAATATTTTAAATACTTAGTCTGTAATGCAATCTTCTTGTCAAACAGCATCTCAGTAATTCTTTTAACTAAGAAGTTAGCAGCAATTAAAGGGCAACTTTCAAATCATCATATTTAAATGACTATATTTTTATCTAAAAATATGTGTATTTGTCTTTGTTTCAGTTCAGTTCAATATTATTTTGGATTTTAGGTGAATTATTTATTCCCCATAGTAGATCGATCGACCTTTCTTAGGCTGTTCATGTTTGAAGAAGACGCTAGAGCTTTAAAGTTTACATTCCTTAAAAACAGACTTACTACTGATGCATGTTCCATTATCCTAAATACTACGTGTCTACCTTGTTGTTGTCTCTTTTGTCAAGGTTAGCAGACACTTGCGCCCACCCACCTACTTACATAAGGTACACGCTTCATACTTGTGTGTAAAACGCCATTCAAATGCATGGCTGGCGGCTAAGCAGGGGATGGATGATTGGACCGCCACCATAAGCTGCTGAATACTCGTATACCGGCACGGTTCCAGCTTGGGTGCTTGCCCACTATATTAGATGATAGGCGGCTATTGTCTCGCCATCTCCCCACATTTTGTGGGATGTGTGTTTGTGGGGTCCACTATGGCGCAATTGTCGGGCACTGAAACGCTTAACATCAGACAGACAGCAAAAAACCAAAAAAGGAAAAGAAAACAAAAAAACAAAAAACAATGCCTCAGCATTTGTTATCTTTTAATTTTGGTATTCGCCTGATTTTTGGTGTGAACATGAAAACAAAACTAAAAGGAGAATCCAATCAGAATATGGTGTAGGTGTTGTTGTTGTTGTTGTTGTTGCTGCTGGTTTTTTTATGTCATGGCGCTGTCACATTTTACCCAACTATTTGTTCCTGTTCTATATGTATACTTATCCATACTCGTATGTACCTACATATGTATGTGTGTATGTATGCGTGTACTTGCAAGTGTGTGGCGTGTATGTGTAGTAAGTGCGTGTGTGTTTGCTTTTCTATTGTCTGTGCAAGCGCCCTGACACTGGTTTTTGACGACACTAAATCTAAATTCAATATGCTGTCGATTTAACATCTTTCATCTTGCCACAAAATACATTCTGACACACACACACAATCACACACACACACTTGTAAATAGCAGCACGCGCTTGTTTTTTTTTTTTTTGCAGCCATCGTTTGCAGAGCATCATTTGTATTCGTTTATTTGTCTTTGCGATTGTGTGCGAGCGTAAATATACATCTGCACATATTTATACAATTGTACATGTGTGTGTGTGTGTGTGTGTGTGTGTGTGTGTGTGTGTGTGTGTGTGTGTGTGTGTGTGTGTAGGTGTAGCTGTAGCTGTGTGTGTTTGATTCTTTTTCTGTTTACTTGCGAGCTTTTGACGGATCCTCGCCACATATATTACGACTACGTCATGCAAAGGCGCATCGTTTTAGGCCAAGCGGCTATTTAAATAACCAAATAAATAAATATGCAAATACTTGTGAAGGCACAAAGAAATTATTGACATCATTTCATGTTTACAACATTGGCCCAGTCAGTCGGATTATTCTGTGACTCAAGGACGAATTTAAAGGGCACTTAAAAAGGAAAAATAATAACAACCGAATTACTCATCGAACTCTGATTGTTGTATTTACACATACGAGTATAGTGCCGGCTCAGATTGTGTAGACATTCTCTCCTTTTTTATGCAAATAACATATTTATCAGATAACTACTTAGATCTTCCTTAGACAGATAGTAGTACCGATTTATCGGTTGAGCAGTAAAATATTTTACAGCTTACATCGTACGTATGTGCATCTGAGGGTCTTTACGATGGCGCTGAATTATAGAATTTTATATTTTTTTTATATCTATGTGACGAAAAATAAACGAGAAAAAACATAAATGTAATAAAAAAAAGTAGTTCAGTAATCTGTAAGCTAGAATGTTGGAAACATCGAAGAGCAAAGATGGCGATGTATGATGACTAGATAAGCATATATACGAGGATATGTATGTCTGTCTTCAAATCAAATCTTGTGGTATTGGTTGCCCAAACAATTGCCTCAATAATACTTATATAATTAAGCATCAAAGCATTACAAAATTAATTGTACAAAAGCAATTATAAAAAATTCAAAATTCACTCAGTTTGAATGGAAATTGTCTTCTGAAATACTATTTTGTGTTATTCTATACTAATATTATAAAACGGAAAGATTTGATTGTTTGTTTGTTTGTGTATTTGAATTGAAAAGGCTTCGAAGCTATTGGATCTATTTAAAGGTTTTAGAATCATCCTCGAAACATTGCGTCACTTTAAATATTACTTTAAATATTACTCAGTGTGATTTACGATAGAATTTATCTCGAGGCAAGTACTAGCGGATTATAACTATCCAAACAGTTTAGTGAATTAGAAGTTCTTATCATTTTTTAATTAGATTTTTATTGAGGTTTACCTAGATATATATCTAGGTAAAGCGATTAATTTAGCAAAAAGGCAGTGTAATTTTATATACCAAGTACCCAAAGGGTATTAAATAAAATGAACAGATTTTTACGAATATTTCGGATTTAAATAAAATCGGAAGGCAAAGCCATATAACAGAAGAAATATCATTAGCTTACATTCAAATTGTCAACTTTTTTTCATATAGTAGACAAATCTATTCACTTCTCTTGTAGTTTATCTTGAAACTCAAAAATTTGTTGCGCCTTCGCAACGCGTTGTTAACTCCAGAAATGATGTTAAAAAATGTACATATTTTCATTTCTAATTGCGACTTTCAACTCAGAAAATTACAATTTTTATGCCCGTGCGCAAATGTAGGCTAAAATTTAAATATTTACGCAATGAAAAATATACCTTTGAGCCTGTTTTGAGTTTCCTTAATTAAAAATAATAATGAATTCAATACTCCTCTTTTGTTAAGCAAAATAGAATATTTGCATGGCAGTGAACATGAAAGTAATTTCAGGCCTAAACTGTTCGTGCAACGTGGACCAGAAAAGGTCCTTGAAATTGTCTTTTGAAGTTGCTGTCAATGCTTTAAATAGAATAAATGTTATATTTAGAGGCCCCGTTTTTTAATGACGAACTGTACAGACTCATATATTCGCATCAAGATATTTCCACAACAACAAATGCCAATGAAAAGCAACAAGTTGCAAAGGCGAGCCGCCAAATGATTTTATTTTCTTGCAACAACTCGCGCACGAAGCTCATGTACTTCCCTTTTCCCCTTTCTGATGGCTATGTGGTTGCGGGAACGTTAAATACAGACAACGAGTTGAGTACAAAGGAAAATCCAAGACAGCCTTTGGGATCCGCAAAAGGGTTTTTCTTCTTTTTTTTGCCAGCTGCGTGCCGTTTGTGTGCGAACTAGTATGCGAGCAATACTTGCCATCGACTTTCTCGGCACCTTTTCTTTGTGGGCAGGCTGCATTTATTTTTTTCTTTTTTTGTTGTAAATATATTTTGGGCCAACCGCTTTCACGCCGTTTGCGTTTTTAGGCCGTTTCGTTTGGTTTGTGGCCCACAGGTCAAGGCTCAAATGTTTTATGTGTTTTATCAGTTTTAAGCATGTAATTTGACTAACTTTTGACCGCAGGCGGCGGCTACACGCAAAAGTGCTTGCAGACAACTTAACGATGTTTGCCCCTTCGTATTGAGAATGGCTGGAATTTATGCAAAAAATGCACAAATTGATTCAACCAGGCTATCAAATATAAATATTTGAAATGCAAACAACAAAACAAGCTTTTCTTTGAGCGAATGCTTCGAGTCAGATTAAATGAATTTAGGCCTATTTAGAAACAACCTTATACGATGTTTAACTAGAGAGTTTAGCTTTGCTTGATTGTTAATATGTGAGATTTATTGACAAAAAACAAAGAAACATAACTGAAACACTCCCTACCTATGCTTAAAGATACTGCAATTAATTGGAACAGGCGAACATACTCTCCAATCCACTGCAATGATATATTTTGCTTAAAGCTAGAGATAGTTAATCGTGCTTAAAATACTCGAAAAATACTTGCTAATTAATTATTAAATAATTAATATTAATAATTAAAATACATTCTTAATTTCTAATTGAAATGTTTTGTTTAACTGGCTTCATTAAGTTCTGCACAATTGCTTCCATAACAGCAGTGCCAATGATATATTTTGCTTAAAGCTAGAGATAGTTAATCGTGCTTAAAATACTCGAAAAATACTTGCTAATTAATTATTAAATAATTAATATTAATAATTAAAATACATTCTTAATTTCTAATTGAAATGTTTTGTTTAACTGGCTTCATTAAGTTCTGCACAATTGCTTCCATAACAGCAGTGCCTTTTTTAAAAAACAATTGTGTTCAGTTTTCAGCCACTTACGCCTTCTACTTTAAGTTTTGCTAACAATAGCCAAATATGCTTGTACTTTGCGAAGTTGAGAACCGTTTGGGGGGATTCTTTTTCTTAACAACATGATTAAATTGTTTTATTGCTTCTTATAAAACCCTAATAAATGTTTCGTAAGAGACTCTTTCATGTAATAGTGTTTTTGGTACCAACTGAGCCCGAGAGTACATATTCGACCTAAGAAACTTGTTGCCAGAAATGTACTTTCTGTTTTGTATAACACTATTTTAGTCTTAAATCTATTCAAACATATCGCCCGCCATCCAAATGATAATAAAGTTATCGAGCTCCTATTGTTGTTTTAAAGTGAAAATAAAATATGTTTCTCCAAACTTAGTAAGAAGTCTACAACAGTCAGACAATAGTCTCGTAAAGTGCACGCCGACAATCTCAACAAATTAATTCATTCTCATCAATTTAAATAAACATGAAATCTGTCCAACCAGTTATAATTACATAATTCGCATCGACTAGCGCTGTCGACAGCTAATAAGCTTTTTGCATATATCAGAAAAATATTTGTATTATTTTTCTTTTAAATAATAGTAATAATAGATTAATACAAGCTTCATTGAAAGATTAATTTTTTGGGAAAATTAAAAGCTATATCTAGTTAATATATGCCTAAAAGAATCTACAAGTATAATTCAAATAACTTATTTTTCTTAACTTTGAACTCATTGCAACAATTTTAAAGTACATTCAAAATGAAGTGGCTTAACAGATATTTATTACAAATAATATTCTTAACGCATAAAGTGACATGTTTTCTTGCGTTTTTAATACACTTACACTTGCTATGTCTTTTAATAGCTATTCGAATTTGTGAAAAGCCTTTGCTTCTATTTAAATAAATTTAATTGCTGTAATGCACGTGCAAGTATATAGTTGCACTTTAAAGCCGCTCCCCAACTTTCATTTTCATTTGTTAATAAAAAGCTACCACAGTGCTTGAGATTTAAATTAAATTTTGCAACAGCATGTAGAAATATTAATTTGAAATCAGCATTGAGTATAAAAATACATTGACTAACTAAAAACTTTGCGTAACTTTGAACTTGGATTTAGTTTGTGAAGCGAATTTCCTGTCCGGCAAAATTAATATTAACAACTGCTTTTGAAAAGCTCATCTAACTTTTATAATGATATGTCGAAGTTGTGCTCGCTTCTTGATAATAGATAATCGAATTTTCATGTTTTATGCAACAACAAAAATGAAATGAGATTTCAATAAAAGAAAACTTTGCATATATCATCAATCCATGGATTATGAAAAGTTGGAGCAAAATAATGTATTCAAAGTTTATTTATTTTTGTAATTTACGCGCAGAAATATTTTTGGTTTCTATCGCTTGCTGTATCAAAGAAATATATTCCAAATTATTAAAGTGAATCAATCGAGCCCATCAATCATATGTCTGCTTTAATTTATTTACCTAACTTAGCTGCTTTGCTTAAATAAAATTATATTGTATAGTCATAGGCACTAGTACTTATATTGACACTTATGATTGAAACTTAATTGGTTCAATTACTTGTATGTGGCAGATACAAAATTATTTATTGAAGTGAATATTATCATAATTTCAAGTTATTTGCATTGCAGTATGTGCGACAGATATAGTACATGCTCGCAGATATACTTGTATTACAAGTACATATAAACGGAACTACACCTGCAGCAACATTTTACATTTGTCTTTGTCGGCAATAGTCGAAAACAGCGTGAACGGTTGTGAGTTGTTCTCGCTTTTAGGAGCTACATATTTCGAGCTACAATGTTTTCTTGCAACAAAACCGGATCATAAAATATCTTATGCAAATGCATGTCCATCCCTATGGAAGCTGTGCAGCTTCCTGCCTTATGAAATGTCTGAGGCAGTTGCAATAAATGTAAAAATTACCGCATTTCAAATAAAACTGACATGGCACTTGCTACTTGACAGTTGGCAGTTGCAAATGGTTGCATGTTGCCGAATTGGCATGTACTAGATTTTTGTCAGAAGACACACACACACACACACACGCAGACACACACACGCATAGCATGAAGTACATGTGTGCATAGTCGTATGTAAAACTTGACAAACGAGACAAAATGGACAACAGACTTACTTACTGCTCGTATAAGTATAGATACGAGTATGTACGAGTATATATTTAAATTTCTAGTTCTTATCGAACATGCAAAGTTTCCACTTTCCACTGACAGCAGCTGCAACAGCAACTTTCTTAATAACTTTTATGTAGTTTTATCGGTCGAGCTCACTGATAGAAAAAGCTACTGCATAGCGATAGAAAAAGTTACAGTGGCCTAAAGGTAAATACTGCATTGTTAGCCCCACAACACTTGCTAACTTGTTTCGATTGAGTTTTTTGCTTAAAAGTTTGTCTTTTTTTGTATTTGTTTCTCTATCAGTCAAAGTTCATCATAAAACTGCATTAAAGAAAAGTCGAAAAGCCGAACCATTTTGTTGGGGCAAAGGCAGTTTTATGGCTGCAGTAGAGTCGATCCAGCTATACTAGTCGTTCTCGCTCTCAAAAACTTTATACATTGAATGCAATACATAGAAGCGACATTGAATTAAAACCAAAACAACTCAAAGAAATCACTTGCTCTTAATACCCAAAGCTATCAAAATAAATTGGTTAAACGTTGTGTTATAAATAACTGGCACTGATTGCATTGAAATAATAACTATAATTGCATTACATTCTTTATCGACGTACATACATTTTAAATAAGTCATTTGCTTAAACGCTTTTCACATTTTTTTTTTAATGCCAATTACCGCTGGCATAGTCCAAAAGTCGCAGAAAACAACACAAATAAATAAATGGTTTATAGAATCCTCTGGCATTTTAAGCAGAGCTGAACAAGCTTAAAGGCTCAAGCCGGAAAAAAATAACAATATAGACATTCACATAAATTTTTACTGTCGCTATTGAATATACAAAACCATGTCAAAACTCTTTCCAGCTCTATGTTGTTGTATGTTTCCCGCGTCGCTACCATCACATTTTAGTACAACCATATGCTTATGAGTATTCAATTTAAATTACACATCTATATATTATTCAACAGTTAAATTTAAACAAGAATTTCCACACTTAAAGCTGTAGATGTAGATGGTCGATGGTCGAGGTAACTTATTTTCCATAACAATAAATTTTAACTAAGCCTGAAACCGCAAACCAAAAACGCGGCTGGAAACTTTGAGGGCAAATAAATAAAAAAAAGGAGACGAACAGAAAAGAGATAAGCCACAAAGAAAAGCTTCTTCCTCTTATTAGTATTGTCGGCAAGGTCAGGACTGAAATCTCAGCCGGCAACCTCTGTAACGATATGCCTGTGCTATTGCGTTTAATGGCAATTAATTGTAATGGCAAGCAGGCGCAAAGTTTATGAAAATTCCGTTTCTAGAAAGGAAGTTTCCATTTGCGGAAAAGCCGGCTCACAATTTATGAAGTGTTGCACAAGATCTGGACTTAAGCCCACCATATAGTACATATACTTAGATTCTATCACTTAACTCACCTGGAAGTATGCAACAAATGTTGCTCATCTGCTGCTGCATTTGTTCTATTAAATTCAAAATTCTGTTTGCATTTTGTCACAATACTCAACACTTTTCACATTTTAGCGAGAGAACAAAAAAAACGGCAAAAAAATGAAGTACTTGTATGCAAAAAAAAAATAAACACAATTTTCTCAGAATTTTCATGCTGCTGCTGCTGCAGCTGCTGATAATTGAAAATCCATTTTGTTTTGTTGCCGCAAGAAAAATTGTTTCAAAAATGCCGCTTGTTGTCTTATGCTAAGCACAGCTGTTCTTATTATTATTGTTGTTGTTGTTGTTGTTGTGGCTCCTGACTGTTGGCCGCTGGCCGTTCGCTGTTGGCTGTTCGCTGTTCGCTGTTGGCTTTTGGTGGTCTTTGAGAAGCACCGCTTGCTACTGTACGCATTAAAAAACCCGCAACGACTGAATCAAAACAAACAAATTTCTTTGGTTTTATTCAAAAAGTATTTGGTGTGCTGCGTGCTGCTGCTGCGCTGTTCTGTTCTGTGATGTGCTGTGCTGTGCTTTCTGCTTTGTGCTTTGCCGTGCCGTGCCGTGCCGTGGCCGTGCCATGCGACGAAATTTGCCACTGCTCGGATATTTTGGTAGCCACCACCCACCCGAGCATGCAGACGACCGCCCTTCGTGCCACGGCGGGGCTATGATATGCGATGGTGCGGCATGTGCAAGCGAGTGTTCCCAACCAGCTCTGTTATCCGGTCGTACACTATCCGTTATCCGTTGGCCCCTTTCTTTGCTGGTTTTTATCCGCGCGTCTGCGCACTGGCCCCTTCCCCATCCCCGCATCCGCACTCACTTGCTCGCTTAGGCTTTTATTTACGCTTTCTGCCCCAGCAACATGTGCTACCCATCATTTTTGTTGTTGTTGTGGTTGTTGTGGTTGTTATTGCTGCGACTTTACTGGCATAGCTCTTAAAGCGTTTTATAATCTTTTAGCGCCGCCACTAAACCAGTAACCATTGCGTCCCCCTCCTCTCTCTCCCAGAGCATCCAACACTTGTATCTCATTCATGTCTTTGGTGATTTGCCTGCCTTTGGTTGCAACTTTGGCCAGCGACAGCTTCGTCGCTCAGCTGTTTGGCCCCACCCCCATCCCCTCCAGCTAGTTACTGCCACATGCGCGTCTGCTTTTCTGCCAAAAGTCCGTCAATCATTTTCCGCGGCAAACATATCTAGCTTTACGATTTTCAGGCGCGCTTTTGGCTCAACACTAATATTGTTTCTCCTCCAACTTTGGTCATTGACTCATTGCCGCGGTTAACTGGCAAACCAAATAAAAATAAAATAACATACTGTTGAAATGCAGGAAATTTCTAGTTCCTGCCAAATAGTTAATGAAGCAGTTAATTAAAATGTGATTCGTTTCTAGGCGATTACTGGTTGTTAGTTTTTTTTTATACTCTATTAGCGAAAGTTGCTCTTAAAATTTAAATTTTACTTACTAATGTACATTTTTTTTAATCTTCTTTAAATTGAAGAGACTGGTTTTTTTTTGAAAATATGTTTTATCTTTTTTTTGTATTCACTTACAAAAGCAAACAAAAAATTCTAAGCCTTGCTTGCATTTTTTTCGTTTTATACTTGACATTTTTATGTATTTTTTTAAAGTCAAGCTAATAACTGACCACAACTTCTAAATGAAGTTTTGTCTATTTTATTACTATATTCATTTATACATATAGTGTCTACTGGTAAAAAAAAAAAATCAGATTCTGGCTACATTCATGGACGAATCTATACTACACAGTTAAGGAAGCAAATAATCTCAACAATTTTTTTAAAAATGTATTTTGAAAATCATTTCATTTATTAATGCTTTTCTTATTATTATTTTAGCACGCTTATGAAGCCAATATTCACGCTCAATCGTTTTCAGCTATGAATGAACCCACTGTGCAGGGTATTGTCGTTGCTGCTCTTATTGTGGCTGCTGTTAAATGTCAAAAGTCATTAACTTTTATTTTATTTTTGGGGAAATGCAATTTCCTTATCAGCCACATTTATGTCTTTTGTTGTCCCAACCAAAGAGAGGGGAGCACATAAATACAAGTACGTATAAGTCTATTTTTAATTTTGACTTGTGGCTGTGCTTCATTCATTGAACTTTTATTTGATTATACGGACTTGATTGATTGTTTGACATTGGCATTGGCATTGGCACTGATACTGGCCCTGTCATTGTTGTCGTCGCTGAAAGTTCGTGGGGTCGTCTTATCACTGAACATACAACAATTAGAAACCCACTTTATTTCACTTCATCCACTTGGCTTCAATGACTCTTACTATGTGTGTGTGTGTGTGCATGTTCTGATTGCATCAATGAGTGTGTGTTTTCGAACGTACTTAGATACCAGATACTCCTATGCATATGTTTGTGCATATAATGTGCTGCTAAATTAACCAGAAACTAATTTCCTTTTATGTATTATTGCAGATAAAGGCTAAGGGCTTGGTATTTTGGTATTATCTTTGAACTATTTAGCACCAGTCTGGTCAAATGCAATGAGTTTCCTTAAACGAAGTGTAAATGCAACTTGTAGACCCCATCGCAAGCGTGAATTGTTGTAGCATCATGTGATAAATTTTTGCTGAGCTTTTATATAAGGCCAGAAATTGCCCAAGCCTGCCGTTAAAGTATAGTTAGAAGTGAAGAAAAAATTGTGGCTCCATTTGTGTTAAATTTATTTAAAGCCAGCCATAGCACTTCTGAGCAATTATTTTATTTGCAATATTCACAAAAAACACTAAATTTATATGGATTTAACAAGAAATGATAAGAAAACAAAAACATATTGACCTAAAACTAACAACTGCCTACCAATTCGAAAATCAGTCGAGCATTGACTTAAAAATTGTTCAAGTCTGCAAGATTTTAGAAAACAAGTCTTTGGTTATATAGATTCCTCACTCCTTACATCACAACCAACCGCCTAGAACATTGAAATAATCTTAAAGTTCTCAAAACTGAGTTACTTATGCCACAAAATTAGGTCCCTACTATTAAAGCTGCTTTACTCTGGAAGACAACCCTATTACATAAAAAATTATATTACTTTAATAATTACTTATATGATTACTCTTTACTATCCAAGTATTAGGGGCTACATAATTAAATATTTTATGTTAAATGTTTTAGTTAGTTTTGGTTGTAAGACGCAAAAGCTGTAAGTTAGCATTTAATGTGTAATTACATTTAATAATAATTGCTTTATTTTAGTTAGTGCTTAAGCAGTTAATTAACTATGTTGGTAGACTTGATACCAACAAAAAGGTAGCAGTTCCACAGCCATTCTTTTTCTTTGCATTCAAGGAGCTTCTGAAACATTTAAACTTCTTTAATGGAACACAAGGTTTGGTTTGACTTAAGCAATAAGTATACAAGTATCTGAGATTTTACATTTCCAGCAAAGGCAGATGAAGTAGAATGTCCTGATTTATACTAAGGAGCACTGAAGTTTGTTGTGGTCTCATCACACTGCCCAGCTTTCAGTTTTTTCCGCTTTGCGTTTCCTGCTTTCCTGATTATGCCTTTCACGTGTGATGAGGGCAGCATCCATTCACAAAAGTTTTTCCGTATTTGAAGGTGTCTACGAAACTCGTACGTATTTAGTTTCCTTATTGCCAGAAATAGGTAATGGCAATTATGTAGATACGATAGGTGGATGCCTGGAAGCCTGGAGGGGGAGGTCATCTACGTATGCGCTTAAAGCGCTGCTCGCTTTATTGCCGTTTCTTGAAAGTTCCTTCGCTGCAATCCTGCGTCTATTTATAGCTGAATAGCGTTACGTGCCTGCACGTGTGTGTGTGTATAAGAATGTATGTGCGTGTGTGTGTGTGTGTGTGTGTGTGTGCGTGTGCATGTGCGTGCGTTGCTCCGAGGTGCGATGCCTTCTGACAGTTGAGTTGGGTTGTGCTTAGGAGCCGTATTGGGTTGGGTTCGGTTGGTTTTGGGGTGAATGGCGCGTCGTCTGCTTACACCTCGTGACATATCCTCTAGAAATATCCTGCTCTTAATTACTGTGTAAGTCACATGTGGTTGACTTTGCAGTTATATGTCTAATGATTTAAGCACTAAGCTGAACACAAGCACACGCACACACATTCATAGCCTCACGCAAACAGAGAATAGAGTACGTGACGCTGTCTAATCAAGTTGCTGGCAAGCAAAAGGCTAAGTAAATCATATGAAAAGCTGACGTTGGTTTTTTGGACAAGCCGCAGGCACTGGCGGCATTAACCCCATTATACATGCCGATTGTATTATCTCATTCGATATATGTCTAATCTTTGGTCAGACAGGCAGATAATTTGCACACAAACTAAGCTACGAAAAAGTAAATCTCGAAGAAGCGTTCGCAAAAATAAAACATTCTTTTTGCTGTTGCTTTTGAAGGTAGTAGCATTAATATCATATCTTGCCATGCTATAGCTTTATAAATTATTTGGCAAATTGTTGGCTTCTCTGGCTGCCTACTTACATACATATATGAGTTTTTTAATCCATTCCTCTACTACTCCATACCCAAACTACAAGTATTATACCTAAAATCCTATTAACACATGTTCGCATTAACAAATGTTTTGAGGTTGATATATAGGAAATGAAAAAAGTATATAACTCTATGATCTCCATTTCGAAATGTGTGTATTGTAAATTGATAATTTTCAAAAAATTTTAATTAAATCGCATAAATGCTGTTACATTTTAATAGAAAAAATATATACATTTTTATATATTTATTATATCTCTATTATAATATTTATTATCATAAATCAAATAATTTAAAAATTTTGTAAATATTTGGAACACTCAGATACGTTATTTTGTAACCAATTTATTAATTTTCAAAAAGTCTTTTTCGTTTTCTCGAACTGTTCCATACCTTAAAATATTTTGTATTCCTTTCGCTTTTATACAAAACTATTGCAAACGTATTTTCTCCAAAAATTAACTACCATTGTGGTTCAGTTACTTATATGTAGTACATATTTAAAGATTCGTCTTCAGAACAAACAAAGGGTTTCTAAGTTTCTATTTCTTCTTTGTTGCCCTCTACATTCAAGTTCTCCTAAATATTTATATGCGATTGGCTAGACTTGTTAGAATTGTGCGTTTCAAAGGTCCTTTAGAGAACTATTTAAAGCGTCAACATGGTGTTTAGATAATATTTTAGTACAGCTACAACCTATGTTTTCATAAAAATGTGTACCCCTCCTAGTTGCTTCATATATTTAATGAAGGCAACACATAAGCCGTGTTTATTTTATTTGATTTATTTTTCGT
The DNA here is from genome assembly GCF_003285725.1 of Scaptodrosophila lebanonensis. Taxonomy (NCBI): domain Eukaryota; kingdom Metazoa; phylum Arthropoda; class Insecta; order Diptera; family Drosophilidae; genus Scaptodrosophila; species Scaptodrosophila lebanonensis. The sequence continues at coordinate 207,605 of NW_022060599.1, read as the reverse complement.
AAAAAGCAGACGCGGACCCTTTAGATGCTACTCAAATTTTCATTTGTACATTTTTCCAATGGGGTTAAGCGATTACTGCAAAATCGCGTAGTATGCATAAATCTTTGAGCATTCGAATGCATATTAAATATGCATGGGAAAACTTTTGAAAGTGCCGAAATGGGAAACATGTAATAGAATTTGCAGAAAATAAGTTCAATTCGATTTGCAAAACACACATACACTCACACCCCATTGAGGACCTCAATAAAGCTATCAGCGTATACCAGTATGTACATACATACATACATACAAGTATATACATACACATGCGTACTAATGTATTGTAGTATGTAATCGTGTTTGTGTGTCATCAGAATTGTTGAGCTCATGACTGGATGGCAATGGGTTGGGGGTAAAGCCAACGAAATGCCGAATATGTTGCCAACGTCACGAGAGATATATTTGGGTCCATCGTTACTGTCTTTTTACTGTTACCAGTTGGCGGGGCTTCCATGTGGTTGTATATTGACTCAGCCTACGCAATAATAACAATAACAATGCTATTTGCGCGCGCCAAAGCACGCGCTTCTCCATTTGTCAAAGGGAATGTTTGAAACCCCAAAATCAAAAGACTCTCCTTCCATGGCTGCAATAAATAAATGCGCGAGTAAACATAGTGGCCCTATAGCTTTGAAGACAAGCCAGCAAATCTCGCTGACACGACACGACGACACACGTGTCAGAGAATCAGTCGAACAGACAATTAGACAAACGAACGAGCAGAAAGGCAGGCATATTCTAAACAACTACAGCTTTCGAAAATACACTGTTTTGTTTTTTTTTTATCTAAAATATTTTTACATTATTTTCATCAGCATTTCATCAACAGTCAGCAGGACAAAAGAAAAAAAGACGATCTAGACTACTAGCCTTCAACATAAAAATGTTGCTATAAAATTGCGACTGGGAAACAGTTATTAGCAAGATTATCCTAGAGTTTTTCACAGTAAGTAAAGTACCTAACGCTCGAAAACAACTTTAACACGTTAAAGTCATGTCTGTACTCCACTTTTCCCCCCTACATTCTTGCATAAGCTTTGTTGTTCCAAAAATTCCTATGACAGCTATAGTATCGTGAGTCCATTATGATAAAACATCATATAAAATTGCTGCTGGGAAACAGTGATTAGACAAGATTGTCCAAGAGTTTTTCTCAGTAAGGCCGACAGTAAAGTACCCAACACCCGAAAAGAACTTAAACACGTTGAACTCATGCCAGGCCAAATCTTTACAAACCTGTACCCCCCTCTTTCTTTTACACTTTTTCTTTTACACTTTTTCCTTAACACTTTTTCTTTTACATTCTTTCATTAGCTTTGTTGTTCCAATAATTCCTATGACAGCTATAGTATAAAACATCAGATTATGGTATGAATATGTCTTCATAAGCAAAAAGTAGAGGAGCTATCAACAAAATTAAATAAGCTTGTGGTGCCTAGGGATTAGGAGAGCCATCAAACTATGTTTGATAATTGTGGCCCCAGCCGTTTCCGAAATTAAGGCGTTTATCCAGACGGACAGGGAGGCGAACGGATGAACAGACCTGTCTATTGACAGAATTTTTAAAGAAAAATACTTGTAGCTAAACTGTAAACACATTAGACTTTGAATTAATATAAACAAATAAAAAGGTGGCCAAATGGTTTTTATTGTATCTGGCATTGCTTCGTTTGTTTACACATCAAGTTCCCAAATATAAATCACTTATTATTTTTATTTATCTACATATTTTGAACATTGAAACTGTCGAATATTTCCAGATCTAGATTACGTCAAATACAATACTCTCGATATTCTCTTCGATTCTGAAACTTAATAGTCTGTGACAATAACGTTTCACGCTGTATTTCACAACATAAGTAGTCTGGCACTGTACGTATATAAAACTTTTGATATAAGAACAAATATTCACATTTAAAATTTAGAAATCCATATCACGCATGGGCGTTGCAACGAACCGAATCGGACGTCTATATTGATATTAAAGTGTTGAGCTTTTGGTAAGTTGTAGCTCTTCTTACTGGCTGTATTCGAATTATGAACGCGACTTCTTTAGTCTTGCTACAAATTCAATTCGCCAAATTTTCTTCACCCACATCAATTATTTTACACGTGTGTCTTTTAAGCGAGTATTTTACAACCACAAATAGATTTCTTCCTGCTAGCTATTCTTTGAAATCTCACCACAGCTGTAATTGATGTAAGTCTTTGTGCCAAAGCAGATATACGCACCATATTCCTGATCAAAGTTGGACAAAATATTGTATTTTTGGATAACAACGCGCGGAGAGTTTTTGGAATATGGACGCTTCACCAGAGGGTAATACCAACAAGGATCCCATTCCCGAAGAACTGTAAGTAAGTGCCATTAACAAATACAGAAGTATATTGAAATCGTTTTCAGCTCGATGAAGCAATTATTATGCATATGGCCGGCGGAGAGACGTCGACTATTCCTTCAAGAAAGGATCAAACTATTGCCAGCAACTATAAAAAACCGAATCGTTGCTTTGAAGAATCTACAGTATGAATATTTAAAAATAGAAGCTCAGTTCTATAAGGACTTGTACATGCTGGAAAAAAAGTATTTTGAAAAATACCAGCCACTAGTCGATTTGCGTGCCCAAATAGTTAACGGCAATGTCGAGCCGCCAAACGAAGATCCCAAATGGAAAGTTTTTCCTGGCGTAGAGTCTGAAAATGATAATGATCAGAGCACTAATAGTGTATCAGATGAAGAAGAACCGAAAGAAGAAGCTAAAACAGACACGAAGAAGCTAGAAACTTCGAAAGGCCTAAAGAACTTCTGGCTAGAGGCCTTCCGCAACACATCTACACTATCTCAATTAGTTCAGGACCATGATGTGCCAGCACTTGAAAAACTTCAGGATATACGCGTTCAGTACTTTGATGATTACTCGTTCTTGCTAGAGTTTCATTTTGCCAAAAACGATTTTTTCTCGAATCCCATTTTGACAAAGAAATGCTTTTTAAGGGCAGTAGTCCATCCTAAAGATCCCTTCGCTTTCGAGGGACCTGAGCTGGTTAGGTCCGAGGGTTGCATTATCAAATGGAGGAGTTCTCTGGGCTTAGTGAGGAAGATCATGAGAAAGAAGAAAGACCATAGTACAACCGAAGTGATTTCAAGGGAGTCTTTTTTTACCTTTTTCAACTGGTCGCACATTGATTTTGACGAAAATGACGCTATGTCAGATTTTGTTGTTGGAAATTTCATTCGAAGTAAGCTGATTCCAAAAGCAGTTCTTTATTACACCGGTGACCTGGTAGAGGATGAAGAGAGTGACGAAGAAGAAGAATCTGACTCTGGCTCTGGCTGAGAAAGAGGAGACACTCCAACTACCCCACGTTCCTCAGCTCTTCTTATTAATGTTATCAATATACATCGCGAGCCTTAAAGACGAAGAAAACACGCAGGCAAGAATTAGTCTATGACTTGGGAAGATAAATACAAAGATCTAAATTCTGCCACTTCTATTACATTTACTTATCGATATACATTTATACTGGACATAACGGGGCTTTAACGCGAAAACATTTGTTTGCTTGAAAAAAAAAAAAACAATTGAAAAACTAAATTGTTCAAGTAGTTCCTTCAAATACAAACCTTAAATTAAAATATCCCTCAAACACTTAATGGACACTAAACTGAGCTGAGCTTGGCAGCACCTTCTTCGTACTCATCAGCATTGTGGCATTTTATTACCGACTTCATCATCTCATCTCATAAACCATAACACCAGCGCAGAGAATTCAAGACTAGAGAAGCCTAGACTTGCATTCACACGCGTCTTGCCGCTTTGCCAGTCGGCCGACGTGAAATTTTCCATCGGTAGCGCATGTGCTGCCATGTGGTGCGTGCTCCGGAAATAGGCATACTATATACTCGTATATGTGTGCGTAAAGCGTTTAACTGACAACTCGAGTGACGGCCAAGGTGCTGGGAATGACATCGTCAGGAAAAGTATCCACAACATTGTGTGAAGTTGGCTTGCTCCCTATTGTCTACGGCTTGAGGCTAAATTTTCTGGAGGACCTGAACGGGTAACCCTGAAGGGTAACGCTCGAATTCACTGTTAACTCGTATAGTTAGAAAAATCTTTTAAGCCAAAAAGGCTAAATTGTCGAATGATCGTGGCTAAGATATTTTATACGATTTCAACTTCATTTACCAGTTCGGCCAAAAAATGTTCCCCATGACAGACTTTGTACAAGTTTCGTAATTTCCTTGAATAACTGAATAATAAATAAATTGATCAGGTGACTTGGATAAGAGCACGATACAAATGAGTTGTATTTGTAATTGTATATTGAAAAAGCAAAAATTCAGCTTCATAGTATATATATTAAGTATAAACATTATATCTTTTATACTAGAGCAAGCCTGAATATTTACTTAAGTGATGCTATTATTTTTTTTTTTTAACCCCTCTGCCTGTTTCAATTTCTACTCCTCCCCCAGTTTCAAAACTTTGTGCCTGACCCAGGTGTTAAGTAACGACATAATTTGGAAGGGTTTTTTCCATCATAATCGTGTTTTCTTAAAAAAATATTTTCATTTTTTTCTTTCTTTTCTATTTTATACCTAACTATATCAAGCCCCTTTGCCTCGTTAAAGCCTTAATGGGGATCATTTTTAAGATCATATTTGGCGTCTAAGAATATATTCACAAGTTTTTCATTAAATTGATGTCTTGTGTTTGGATTCTCACTATCATTATAATAGGAATGATTCCAGAGAATGGACACTTTAATACTACCGCAAGTTATGATTCAACATATCATTTATGCCGATATTCCCTTCATTGCCTTCATTCAGTTTTGACATAATGTTAATTGGGATTTTGGCATCACGCGTACGCTACACGAGTATAAAAATAATAAACATATATTTAAAGCAGTGCAAATGGACGGAGAGTATTGTAGAAATGCTTATAAAGACTGAGATTTTAGCGCCCCCAGAAAATGGCGCCTTAGACCACCCACCCTAGTATGGTAACTCAAATGCGAACGTAGTCGTTTGTAAATTTGCATTGCGTTTGACAGTTGCCATCATCATCGCAACCCCCAATGCTTTCCCCACAACTTGGCACGCTCGTTTCCCTGTAATCCCAACGTTAAATGGCAATTTACTTGAGTTCGTGTATGCCTTACCACGGCCACAATCCCGTTTGTTACCTCTCTACTTACCTACCTACCTAGCTACCGGCTCCCAACATGTGTTCCGCGGTTTAATTTAAAAATTTCTCGCAAACCAGCAAAGCAAGCAACGCACACACGCATTGGCGTACCTGTACAGGTGTGGCAGGCATGGGAGCTCGCTGTACCGCTGGAAACCACATATTGCTTTATAATGCGCAAAATATTATATTAATTTCGTATGAGCTAAATGAAAAGCATTACCCTGATGATTATTCCCATATGCAGCAGCTATGCATAATTGGCTGATTAAATAGATGCCAATGAATAAAATGCTATGGGATGTCATCAACTTTTTTGTTTGTTTTTGGGGAAGGGACAATAATCTCCCCAATTGCAGATTGTTGTTTATTTTTAAATTTACAGCTGAAGGACTTTTCCGTCAGTCTTAAAAGCATTGACTCCGCCAATCGCAGCACAGCCTTTTAAAGCACTTGGGCTCGATTAGATCTGTGCGTTTGTTGCAGTTGATTGAGTCCCTTGTTCATATTGATTACATTAATTGCATTTGCAGGTAACTAAAACGATTCAATTAAATTTTCAATTAGAATATGTTCAGCGATACGAAAGCATGAAATTGAAAATATCCATTAGATGGACCACCATGACTTCGCCACCTCAATTCCCACACACACACATCGGCCCTGATTGATGCCAGTCCATTGGCTTTCAAGTGCACTCACATTAGGTTGGGTTGGGGTGGAATGGAGTGGAGCGGAGCGGAGTGGAGCATCCTCGAGGCATCCTGATTACCTCTAAAAGATACAGGCGCATCGTGTCCGTACATATACGTGTGTATATAGTACATACATAGTTAAAATCAACTTCTAATGACGTTACCTGCTCGTCGTCCATTGAACGCTAAAGGAGGTGCCATGGCAACTCTGCCATGTTTATCGCTGTCCATCCCTTTCCACAGAGCCAGGACACAAGTTGCTGCTAATACGAACATACTGGCACAAAAGAGCCGGACACGGTATGCACAGTTGTCAGGGCCGGGAGCTGGCCCAAAAATAAAACGTAGCATGTGCTGGGCAATTATTCGCAAGGACTTTGTCAACTTTAATTATGTAGCCATTAATTATGAAAGTCCGAGGTGGCATAAAAGACATACATAGATACATATTCGTATCTACTTGTATGTAAATGTGGCATGCTAAAAATATGCCACTCAAAATATTTGTTGTTAATTGAAAATTCGTTTCCTGTAGCTATCCAGCTGGACTTTTGTAAACGTAGTTGCCAACACAATACTCGTATATCCTTGCGCTCGGATTGTAACAAACAAAAATGAGCAAATTCAAAGTTCATCATGACAAAGAAATTGTTTTCCCCTTCCTCTAGGCTCGAAGGCTAAAAATTTGTTGGAAGTAACACCGTTGCTGTCTTAATATGAGCCTTTGCCATGCTTTTAATACCCTTTACCCGAAGTGTGAAAGAAAGCCTGTATGTAACAGAGAGAAGTCATAGTGTAAGTATTAGAATTGATATAGACATGTCCGTCCATTCGCTCATATGTTCGTCTGTATGAGCACAAAGAACTTTTGAACCATAATACATAGTTAGGGAAGAAAAAATATTGGCTGGGAAATAGGATTTCCAGAAAAACTATGAAATCTGCGGCTCGTGTTACCTAAACGTTTTACGAAATTGATTTGACAAATGGATCGTAATCAATATAATTCGAGTATTCAATTATACGTATAAATTAGATATATGAGTTCGAAATTAACGTGGAATGCGACCTAAACTGTCAACCCTCTCCTTGCGCTGAATTTTTAGTTCTTCAATATTCTCAGTTAGGCGCTCTTCCATTTTATTGAATCGATGCGTCAAGTGTCCCAATAACTCAAAAAACAGGTCCAATTGGAGATCAGCGCTGTAAAAGACCCATGAATATAATATTGGAAAGGTTGACAACGAAGGCTCCAATCAGTACTCACCGACTTATGCGTGCCGGCACATAAATGTGCATGGGAAGACCCGGCTCGTTGCTATAAAAAAAATATTGACACTAAGTAGTTAGCTTTAAAGAATTACGGATTCCTTTTACTTACCGCTCCGCAATTTTTCGCGCTATAGCCGCCCTAGCCGCCTCCCGTGGATCGATACGCTGATCGGTTTCGTATGGATCCTCATTTGTAAAGGTTCGGCTAGGATTCGGCGGACGTTTCTTGCGCTTACATATCAAATAAAAGAAATCGAAAATATTCCACATCCAAATCTTAAAAACAGCGCCTAATTTTTGCGGTTTCGTTTTCAAATCACGCTTCACCATATCATAAGTGGCATTGATAATTGCCAGAAAAACGTGCAACAATATAACATAGACAGACAGAATGTATGACACACAATAGATGGGGGCTATTACTGAATTGGCATTATCCAGACGGCGATAATCGAAGTCACAAAGTATCCACCGAATCATGTTCATGAATGCGGCGACATAGTTCCGAAAATATCGATGTTTGGCCCCAAAAAGCAGCATACCGTATTGCGCATAAGCCAGTAACACAGCTGTGATCATCAAAAAATATCCAAATAGATCGTTGGCGCACTATAAATAGAATAGTTGTCGGCCAAAACTAACTAAATAGTACAACATTTTTTTCCACCAACATACCGCTTTCAGAACATTCACAAAAATCACCATCGTACGATTGAAGGCAATGAAATGCAAAAGTCGCATCCAAGCTAGAAATACAACGGTAGCCGCGATATTGGCGTATTGTATGTTCCAGAAAACGCCCCAATCTATGGTTATAAATTCATCTGTGCTCTTGACAGCGTTCGTCAATTTCTTCATATAGAAAAGGTGAAGCACATGGTACACCACCATTACATAGGACAGCTGGAAATAACCAAGGGGGGAAATATTATAATAAATACTATCATATAAATATTACGTGAAATCAAAATACTTACAATACAAACAGACCCATCCATGGCATTCACAAGATTTTTACGATACGTTTTGAAACCAACATCTCTCAATATGATGATTTCACTTTTGGTCCGAAGTCCAACCAAAATATAATAGAAAATTACAGCTGTAAACACTTTCCAACTGGGATCCGTGAAGAAGCAATCGTAGCGCAAGTTACGAAACCGAGTCTGGGGTAATATGCCCCCCGTGGGTGGGCACTCCAACAAAAATCTATAACATTAAAAAAACAGTTATTAAAAAATTGCAATCAACTATAAACATCCTTGCACAAGAACTCTTTTTCAACCTTTTCTATAACTACGCATACTGATAAGAATAAACTAAACGAGCGCTCAAAACTTCAATCTGAATCGGAGAGTATATTAAAGGTTAATAAAAACGTATCACAAATTGTTTGCGATGTTCATTCTTCAGATTGATATGACATACTTGTATGTACTTGGTATGAGCTTTCCTAAGATATTATGTTCACAAAATTGCTTTCTGTTGGAGTTCAATCAATACTGGCATTGGAGATACCTCCATATCATAGCCTGTGTCCAGTGTAATAGCTAAAAAAAAAAGCTGTATCCTTAAAAGTTTTAAGGATACAAAATCTGATGCAAACAAAAAATGCTTAAAACGTAGGAATGCTGAAAATTTCATTAAAACTGATTGTTATGTAAGCAATTAAAAAGGGAAGAAATAGCTCTACTTATTATATTTTTTAAATCAAATTTCGCAATCATTCTTCTCCGTCAAACTGTAAATGCACACATCTTTTGTTTTCCTCAACCGACCAATATGTGCGGCGCTGAACGAGGCTAACTAGCATATACCCGTATTATCATAAAATCGAGAATCGTACTTACTTGACGCTCTGAAAGAGCCGGGAATTGACATGAAAGAGCGTGTACTCGAGAAGGATTAAGCGAGATCCTGCATCCAACCAGTTCGTTTTATTGAGCATCATTGCAAGGCGCCTATTCTCATCCTGATCGTAAGTAAAGTCGAACACATAGCCTGCGCCCAAATAAATATCAATTTCATCCCAGATAGGTGTCGTCCATGCCGTAGTAAGGCTCGTAAAGGGTATTCTATAACGAATAAGAACAATATCGATCTATATACAGTTCATTTAACCACCTTAACCTTCCCCTACCCTCTATAGTCTGACCTGTCCTCGTTAAACCAGGAATAGGGCGCAAAGCAATCGGGCAGATATTTACCGAGGGCAACATTGGGAACACAGAGACCTCTCGCCACCCGAATCTGACGTAGGCGAGGGGCGCCGAGTAGTATATTGCCATGAAGAAGTGTGCGATTGAAGACATCACCATAGATGTTGGAAAATGTGGTGGTCTCGTTGGTGAAGTTATAAATGTTGGCTCTGTCGTTTGGGTTGAAGTCGTTATGTTCAAAAATCTCAAAGAATGTGGTCATCATGAATATCCAGAAGGCATTGATGCTATTTATGCGGTTATATTCGAAAAATACACTCGGCTTTATCAGTTTCTTGCGCAGACTCAACAGTTGGTTACTCGTATCATTTGAATAATACATGCTTTGATGTACGTACGTCTGTGTGACTGCGGGTGAAGCGCTTAGATAGATCCATTACTCGACTAATACTGATGCTAATGCCTTACCAATGGTAGCCAAAACGAGAAAGATCAGATATGCGGCAAACTCACGTAGCGCTGCCCGTGTCTCGATTATTGTCGCATAACGTATTCTTTCGCTCTTGGTGTTTATAAAGAACACCGACTTTCTCGTCACACCTACGAGGATGCGTATCAGCTTCCTCAGAATTCGCCTTTTCAACTTCTCATTTTTTTTACGCTTCTTTTTAATCTTAGGCTTAGGCGGAGGTCGGGTGGGTCGGGGAGGGTCTTCGTATGTTTTGCGTAACCGATCCATTTTGTATATCGGCATACTGATGTGTGTTCTGTAAACAAAAGTTTGCTTGAATTTATAAAATAGTTTCGACTTAAAAATCTCTCAATGCCTTCAATACTCGTCAAGCAAACGAAAGTTTGGGGGGACTTCTGCTGATTATTACCCATTAATCGCATTAATTTGAGCGTAGAACATGAGAAATCAAAACGACTCGAGCGTGGATTCGAAAAAATAATCGGAACAGGTCTCTAGCAAAAGCCCATCCTTTGCGGCATTACTTTATGGACGATTGTACAATTTGCATATGAAATTAAAGATTTCACAAAAAATTTGTACAAGGTGTGCACATTTTCTACAATTCGATAGACTGTTATTATGAGAAATAAAGAAGAATTTACTAAATACTTGTATACCATTCAAATAGACGCACCCTTAATCTCACTCACTTCAAAGTTATTCCTTTATTATCGAAACACACGTGCACCAGATTTCCACCTATTTCAATACCCCCCTCTCTAAATGTATTTCCATTCTAATTCAATTTGCAATGCTACTGTTTTTCGAACCCCCAAAAGCGACACAGTTGAGTGGCGTTACCTATCTATGTATGTTTTACTGGTCCATCTATTTGCCGTACAGCCTGCTCCGCACCCATTGCCAAATCAGAAACTTTTCTTCAAAATACGAGCAAGTACATTACGTGCGCAAATCGCTGGAAGCATCACCAACTTGAAGAGGAAGGGGAAGCTGTTGAAAATTTGTCGTAAATATTAAAATTTCATACGTTTATGCAAATTCACTTTTGACAACTTTACTTCCTGCCGTCCTCATTGTCGTCGTACTCGTCGCCAGCATCTCAATCTTAAAGGCATAAATGGCCCATGGACGCCTGAAAGGCTGCAAACGCCCTCTTGTCGTCGGCTCTGGTGCGTAATGATGAGGGCCTGCTGCACTGACAGGTGCTCGTCCTCGTCCTCGTCCTCGTCCTCTTCGTCATTGCGAGCGCGGCTCAAACACTTACGAGTACGGAGCTCCATACCCAGCAAACATATTCCAGAACGAAACAACGAACAAATTTTGATTCTGATTCTAACACACCTTGCTTTCTGGAAGATGAAACGGATATTTTTAACGTATTGTCGGTAAACAGTTGTTTATTTGCACTTTCCTTTATCCTTCATGGACTGGTTGTCATGTAAATGTAATTTGAATTTCTTGTTTGTTGAGTAAATTAAGTTCAATATAATTGAGAACATTAATTATTTTTCATTTTATTCAAATCTTCACTTGGCGTCAATCCCAATTGATGCATTCTTATCTGTTATCGCCTGCTATCGATTATTGATCATTAGTCACCACTTAGCTATTCGATTCGATCACTATTTGGTCATGGCTTAATTATTAGCTGCTAGTGGTTAGTGGGTGGTCCTACTGTTACGTAGTTAGGGCATTCCGACACGCTATATACATGTATAAAGTTAGATGGTTTCTCAACATTTTATTGACAGTTTTAAAATCTAATTTCAAAAGCTCTTCTCTGTGTTTCCTTTTCAGAATTTTCGGAAGGTTTTTTAAATTATGAGCTGAATTAAAAATTCGATATCCTGGCTTAAATAGAGGACCAACAAAATGAAAAACTGTAACTAGTTTCCTGAAAATATAGTATGTATCATACATAATACAAATTAAATGTAACGTACGTCCCATTATTAAGGATAGCCTTACTTAGAGGACGATTTTAGCTTTCTTTACAGAAAGAAGTAAACATAACTTTAAATAAAATCTAAAGAATATTATATTTGATCGAGTAGGTATTGAAATTCCCCATCATTTAAAAATATAGTAATTTAATGAGCATCTTCAATTGCATTATCTGCAGAAATGAACGTATCGCAAATGAAAAAAGCAATGTCCAAAAATGTTTGCTGGGTAAATCCTCAGTATGTCTGCGTGTGAGCATGGAAGTTTATTAAGTTGAAATTACACTTCAAATCATTTTCATATAACATATTGTACAGAACACGGCCATAGAACAACTTTACACACATGCAAATGTTTTGCGTATGGTGGGTGTGTCGCGGGCATAATGGCCGTGTTATATTTATGTTAATATGAAACTGTTGCCAGCCACTTTGTTGGCGGCTGTAGGCAGTCGCCAGCCGTGTCTGTCTCTCTGGCTCTGCATTTTTCTTAATTTGCATGAAATGTTTTAATAGGGATTTGATTTAATTTTTGGCCAGGAATGGTGTACCAATGGACTATTTACATGTTCAAAAAAAAAAAGAAAAACAAGAAATGGATGCCAGAATCACGCTATTCTACGCTATATCCTGTATTTATTGAGCGCGCTCATCAGTTACAGGAGCAGTGAAAATAAAGAAAATAAATAATTTGAAATAATTTTGCAAACCATCCAGACAAGAAAAATTGAACGAAGAAAAATTGCAAAACACAAACAAATTCACAAAGTGTGAATAAGACCTATGTGATCGCTGTGGAAGTCAAATATGTCAAAAGTATTTTAATAATTTCACCTTCTTAATGGTGAGGAAATCAATTTATTTGTACTGTAAGTATTTTATCCATTTATTTAAAATGTTCTCAAGCTTTTGTATTTCCCTGTACGAGTAAATGATTTCAAATTTACAAACATGTTTTTTACTAGATCGCTTCAAAAGCGAATGGGAATTACCCAATATAGTAAATAAAGGTACGTTTAATGTAGTTTATAGTAACGAACAATATATATTAAATTTATTTTGCATTTTTTTTCCTTCGAAGATGGTCTCAGTTAGCTGTAGTTTCTTTTTTTTTATTATTCTTCAAACTTGTGAGACCAGCAAGCTTGAAGGATTCGACTCATTATTATTTATGATTAATAAATAATAACAAATAATAAATAAATTAGAAATAAATAATAAACAATTATAAATAAATAATATATAGAACTATAATTTTTTAAAATTAGCTATCCACGTACTTTTGTTGTTATATGTAAAGTAAATCACACACACATTTTTCTTGCTAAATACAGGCATTAAAATAGAATTTTCTTTCCTATCAACCCAGCAGCACGCACAATCACTCAACTATAGTACATGTGTGCATGTATGTGTGTAGGTATATATACAAATGTACTTTAGCCTTGCCTACGCAAAGTTTTCCGCCCACGAAGTGCATACGAAATATTACGCATACGCAACTTTGCACTTTCGGTGTTGCTAGCTACACTTATTCCATGTCGTATGTGTGTTCGTGCGCACTGTGTATGTGTGTGCATGTATGTGTTTTGCTATCGCACACTCAACAGCACTGAAAAGGTTACCCGACAAGTGTTGCATACCAAATAGGATGCACATTCGCATTGCTATCGGTCCTCTTCCTTTTCATGGCTGCCCGGCCCATTGTTTAAGTTCGGCCTCTGTACTGCTGTTGTATTTGTTCGCACGTAACTTATTCACAAATATAACATCTCCGGGACTGCACACCTTTAAATATTGCAATAGCCATGAAAATTGAACATGACACGCACAATACACGTCTGCATCTTTCTATTCACACTACATACTTGTACAAGAAAGGGAAAAAACGTCATACATACACGTTTGTGCAAACTTCCTGGGGCTCTTGTGCACTCGGTGTTTGAAAAGGGTTTGAATAGATGTACATACAAGTATGTATGTTTGTGTGCGCGTGTGTGTGTTTGTTTGAACAGTCAAGGTGTGTGCCAAAGAATAGAAAAACATACTATATTTAAGACAGCAATTATCTATTAGCCCTTGAATGCTTACTATGTACTTTGTCTTAATCCACAAACCCATCAACTAAACTAAGATAATGCAGCACAATCAATATCAAATCACAACATGACTTGGGCTTAGCCATGCATTAAATGCATAGAATGTATATAAATATTTTGGCGGAAGAGACACTTAATCCAATTTGTACTAAGGCCTTCAGCAATATCTCTTTTCACTTTGATAATACCAGTATCGTATATTTCATAACATGTTGAAGTTTGCAAACTAAATGCTTCTAGTAGTTGTTTTAATATCATTTAATATCCAATTACATTGTCTCGGTATCGCTATACTATTTACTTTAGTTCAGTCTCATAAACATTCATATGTTCTGCTACACAGCTTCATAAACTGTACTTTCCTCAACATTCGTCGTGGCCTCACGTGTGTCTCTCTATTTTGATAAAACGCGTGACTCGGTATTTGTCTTCAAAAATATGAAAATCAAGTATTTTATTTTCTAATGAAACCTTCGTTTATGTTCACAAGATTGTTTGTCTTTGCTTTAGGTTTGCTGATTTTCAAACCTGATTCTATATTGAAATTAATGTCCTTTATGTAAAAACCCGAAATATTCAAATGCGGTCCCAGTATTGCTTTAATTTATTTATCACTGCGGCAACAGCAATGGCCCGGAAAAAGCTTTCTTTGACGATCAGCTATAGTTCGGCAACAGCGCCATCTGTCGGTAGTGGCCGGCAATCTCATGGGGGGAGTAGGAAACACTGCATATTCCCGGTTGTATTGTTTCATTCAATTTATTTGCTCGGACTATACAGTACCATGAGAAAAAGATAAAAACAGTTAAAATTAAGTTAAACAAACCACTTTACTTATCTATTTATAAATATTAACTAATTTGGACGGTTGAATTAGGGTCTCCTTTGCGCTTCTCATACCTTACAGAAGCCATAAAGGTTGACGAGGTGTTGAGAAAGATGTGCCATCCGAAAGCCTAAAAACGATTAGTTTTCAGTGGCGCAGCAACGCGAGTTAAATAAAAATGTATAAATTGATTTCCATTCTCGCTTTTACGATTTATATTATAATAATTTTGTGAGCATTGTATAAAGGAACATCGACCATTTGTCAATTATGCGATGACAATACTGTTTGTGTGTGTCTAATTTTCATTTCAAAAACAGCTCAACTTCGCCAAGTGTTAAAGGTTTATGAATATTGGTAAAGTTTTAGCGAATGCTTGCTGAAAATCAAAGTATTTTTGACACGAAATGAAGGGTATTTCCTTATAGGCCAAAGCGCTCATAAAATATTAAAGACAGCTAAAACAGTTGAAAACATCCGCCAATCTTCGCACACAAACACCATTCTGTGTGTATGAGGGTGTTCCTTTGTGAGTGTGTGTGTGTGTGTGTGTGTGTGTGTGTTGGTCGCATCCTTTGTCAGCGGCCAGAAAATGAATTTTTATATGAAAACAATAAGTACAAGAACAAAAAAACCTTTGCCACCTGCTCAGATTATTAAAAGAAAAATGAGCAAAAGATATTTTGGGCCTGCTTATATGTACATACATACATATGTACATATATACATATGTACATATGTACATATGTATGTCTGTATGTAAGGGTATATGGTACCCATATGTATATAGAGTAGTCACATATGTATTTGTACGTGTGTATCCGTTTGATTTGACTCTGTCTGCACAAGGGATGTGTATGGATTTCCATTGTCGCCCTCCCCTTCCTTTTTTTTCAGCTTCCCAAATAACACACACAATGTCTCTTCGTCCCGACGCGTCGTCCGTCCCTCCCCTTAGCTGAGCGTGATTTTGTTTTAGTGCGCCCCCCACATGGCGAAGACGTTCCTTGGCGTGTGCGTAAGTGTGTGTGTGTGTGTGCATTTCTCATTTTATTTTTCAACATGTGGCAAAATTATTTCCGCTCAAAAATTCACTTCCGGCCCTTTTTATTTATGCCATTTCGCAGTGCTTTGTTTCTTGCGAGCTTTTGTTTTTTATTGTTTAGGAAATTGGTGAAATCGTCTTAAAGTAAATCGTGCTGCAACAGAGCGACTAATGCAGCTTTATATTACTGGTAAGTCCATATAGCTTTGAGCCAAGTTAATGCCTGTAAATGGCAAACCAAAAAGCAAGGTACGTTTCTTTCTCTCCCAATATAAAGAGCTTCTACCGAACAATCACGTGAGTGTATTCAAATATATGGCACACCTGTTGATAATCTCTGGGTGTGGGTGTCGATGTTTGTGTGTATGTGTGTGTGTGTGTGTGTGTGTGTGTGTGTGTGTGTGTGTGTGTGCTGATGTTACAAATCCAAAAAACAGTGAAAGTTCTGCGGGGCTGCAAAGTGCCAAAAATGGCTAACCAGCTTGCTTGCATTCTCCTCGTACTCTCGTATACATTTCTTTGTTTCCGTGCTGCGACCCATGAAGGCGAACAACAAACCACCCGCCGTTCCGCATTTGCAGGCAAACAAAATCCTCAACTTCCTTGTTATGTACTTTATTGACTTGTTTACAGGATTCGCTGGCATGCCGCCACATTTTCGCAACGCAACTTCCGGCGCACGCATCGGCATTTTTGTTTTTATTTATTTTTTTATTTTTTGCACCAAATATCCATCCGCCTATACCGACCGATTGTAGTGCCAACTGTTGTTGTTGTTGTTCTCGTTGTTGTTATTGTTGTTGGAGTCAATGGCTCCATTGTTGTTGCTGCAGCTGCAAAGGCATTGATAAAGCTCAAGGGGTCATTTTGCGGAATACTTTCCAAGACCGATTGATGAGGCGTGTGAGACACACACACACGCACGCACACATACACACATACTCGTATAGTTTGTACGTGCTCACCTCTACATATGTACATGTGTATGTACTCATGTACATACTCGCATGCACCCGCCCGCCGCCCCGCTTTTAAACGCGCCTTCAACTCGCATGGGAATAACAAGAGCCATTAACACTGGCCGCCGTCTGGCCCTAATTAGGGGTTGTTAGTGGCGGCGGCGACTACGACAAGCAACCGTTCCCAAACGCCAAACTGTTCCCATACAAACGCACACACCAAGCCATTCCCAGTATTTTCGCTCTTAACTGCGCTCTTAAGTGCGACGTTCGAGCCAAAGGTAAGCGCACAATGTTCGATCAGACAGACACCAACAATGCCCTGCGGAATAAATGAAATAAATGTATTTCATTTTTAGCATTTCATTGGGCATTGCAAATATTCCAATGCATTTATTTATTAGTTTTGTTAAGTTGTTAAGTTTACTTTTAAATTAGTTCGCTAGTCATATAAATATTTAGATCGTTATCAAATTACCTTCATAATACATATTATCTAATGTTATGTAAATACATTTTTAATTTAATGTTATATTTTTAATATTAACAAAAGACTTTATAATTTACATTTTTATTTATGTATATTTTAAAGCTTTTGGCTCTTATTGTTATAACTAGCATATATTGTACTTTTAGGTTACTTTACTCTTGCAACTGTGCTTCAATTTTAATTCTAATATTAGTCTCGCAAAAGTCCTATGGTGAGGAAATATAGACACACTGTTTAATTTTAATATATTGCAATTATAAATTAGTTGATATTTTTATAAATTCAATAAATACAATTCAATTTATGTATTGGAATTGTTTTCATAAAATTGATACCACTAGTGGGATTGTAATGGACTTCTCACATACGAGTATACTCGCCACTTAGCCGCTGGATATTGAAGTGAAGATGCAAATTGTGAGCTGTTGCAAAAAATCATTTTATTAAAATACTTTTTTAAATTATTAAAATTTCTAATGCCGTCAGGAAATGCATTAAATCTATTTCGAATCTTCTAATAGACCAGTGAGTATGAAAGACGCAGTGGCTTTCGCATGTCGAGCTGACTTGAACAATCTTATTCGATTACCCCTCATTTCAAGGCGGAGAAGAGTGTTGATGGTGATGCAAAAAGTTGCGATTTATCAATCACAGAGGAAACTGTGATTTAAAATCGTTCTCATTATCTACATACACGTATGTTTTATTTATAAGTTATGAGTGCATATCAAATTATTTTTTCCACATTTGAATACCCCTTTAATGCCTGCTCACGTATATTTGCTCTTTTGGGGTAATTTAAAGCCTAACTGGTTGGTCACAGCTGATAACAATATCAAAGTACGATTTACACATGAGTATTTCTCGTACGACACAAGAGCCCTTAATCCCCTTGGCTGTGTGTTTGAATCACACGTTGTCGATGAAATGTTGGAAAACCCTCTTTGCTACAATAGATTGGACAACTTCCTTATCAGCATACTCGTACTACTGATATATAATGAAAACGCAATAACAATTTGTTATACACATACTTACTCGTACAACTTATATCTCTGAAGAGTCATTGTTGTGACATCGTTGCGCTGCAGAAATCTATGTGCACTAATATAACCCACCCATAAAATTCCAAAGATATTTTATCAGTTTTTATGAACAATTTGTGTTTTTCGCATTTTTATTTTATTGTATTTTTATTTTTTGGGGTTTTAACTATGAATAATACATTGTTATAGGATAGTATATATCTTTATACATGTGTGTATATAGTGATTGATATATAGTTGACATATGTGAAGTGCAATATGCGGATATATGTTTGTATATATATGTGTAGAATATTTTCCATAAAGCTCGCTCCTCCATTGTTCATCTAACGAGACCAAGAACGTGGTCCTCTTCGTTTGCAGTCGCGGTGATATCGTTCACCACCCCGAGGTTCCGAATAGAATGGGGGAATTCCGAATCCAGGGAAACCCATGGCCCATCTCTCATAAAAAGGATGAAGGCCGCGATGTTCAAATGGCCAACCACCGGTATTTTCCCAATGACCATGTCGATGCCCATAACCATGTTCATGGCCGTGTCCATGTCCATGATCATGACCATGACCGTCACCATGACCATGACCATGACCATGACCATGACCATGACCACGCCTGTGTCCATTTCTATGCCGATGTCCATGCTCTGGTCGCTTTCCGTGACCATCGTCTGTTTTATCACCCGATCTTGAATGGGAACGGGAGCGCTGGTGGTTCACATCAACAAAGGCTGTCTGTGCTTCTGCGCCCTGTTGATGGCAATGCTGCTTTTCAGGACGAGTGCGCGAATGAGAGCGACTCACTCCATGCTCATGATGGCCACCTCTGTGGCCAGGTCCGTGTCCATGACCTCGACGGCCAGGTCCACGACTGCTGCTTCTAGAGCGGCTCGCTCTATGCTCATGATGACCACCTCTGTGGCCAGGTCCGTGTCCGGGGCCGTGTCCATGTCCGTGGCCTCGGCGGCCAGGTCCACGGCTGCTGCTTCTAGAGCTACTCACTCTGTGCTCATGATGGCCACCTCTGTGGCCAGGTCCGTGTCCGTGGCCTCGGCGGCTAGCTCCACGACTGCTGCTTCTAGAGCTACTCACTCTATGCTCATGATGGCCACCTCTGTGGCCATGTCCGTGTCTGTGTCCGTGGTCGTCTCCGTGTCCGTGACCTCGGCGGCCAGGTCCACGACTTCTGCTTCTTGAGACGGAACGCGATCTAGACCGCGATCTGTTCCTCGACCGTGCCGCGTCCGTCTCCAGGCCCCACGGCAGGCCGCCGCTCCGAAAAAACTGCGGGAGACCGGACGTTGGTCCACGAAAGGACGACCAATCAAACGGTCCAAAGCTAAAATTCTGGGGTCCAAAATGATGAGGCCCGAAATGGTGGGGGCCGAAGTGATGGGGTCCGAAATGATGAGGTCCAAAATGATGGGGGCCGAAATGATGGGGTCCAAAATGATGCGGCCCAAAGTGGTGAGCTCTACGGTGGTGCGGTCCAAAGTGATGACGATGCCTGCGGCCATGTCCACGGCTATGAGATCTTGAGCGATCTCTGCCATGGTGATGACGATGTCTGCGGCCCCGACGACCATGTCCCAAGCCGCCATATCCCCAGCCACCCCAAGGGTAGTTGATCTCGTCGCCAGAAGAATTGCTCGAGCTGGAGCTGCTTGAGCTAGATGATGAGCTCGATGAACTGGAACTGGAGCTAGTTGAACTCACACTATTAGAACGCGAGCGTGGCCGCTCCTCCTGCTGCTGCTCCTCCTGTTGCAGCTCCTGTTCTCCATTCTTCTTCTTGTTCTTCTTCGCTTTCTTCTGCTGCCTTTTCTGCTGCTTTTTCAGTTTTTTCTCTGCCTTCGCCTTGGACTTCCTATGTCTCTTATCCCTACCATGCGATTCTTCCGCCGCCAGGATTAGGGCTTGCTCCAGCATCTCCTGTGCCTTGTAGGCCGCCTTGATGGCCTTCTTTAGCAACTTTCCAGATTTCGGAGCATCCTGTGGCTTCGAAGGCTGCGGTAACTCGTCTTCAAAGTCGATGTTACAGTCCAGAACCACGGCCTCATCGCCAGGCATTTGCGCATCAAAATTTCTACTTTCGGTCATTATTATTTCTCCACCTCTTTTGTTATTTGTGGTTTGTATAAAAAAAAATTACAAAAAATAATAATAATAGTGCTTCGTTTTGTTTTCGTTTGACTCGTTGTTGTGTTGTTGTTTTGTTTTGCTTTCTTCACATTCGACGCGGCCTCACAAAGCTTGAAGCTTTAAGCAACTGATGGAAAAACACTCGCCAGCCGGCCCCTTTTATACTTGCCGGGTAGCGCCGATTACCAGCAAAACGTTTGCAAACGTTTACTGAGAGGCCTCGCCAGCTCATAGTCGCCGACGGCCTCACTGTTGGCGTCGCCCACCATAGCTCTCCAGCTTTTATTATTATTTATTTTTTTTTTACGCATCACGTAAACAAAAACCAGATAAGTTGCAAAGTTAGGGCAGAAATGTGTTCGGCTTTTTCAATCGAGAATATACTATACTCGTACATCGCATAATATATGTTTGGAAAGGGTACTTTCCAGCTCTGAACATATGCATAGTATGTATTTCGCAATGGATTGAAATACCCAACTATATAGTATACGTGTACCACAACGAACGAATGGCGCCGACAAGAAAAATTTTAGCATGGTCGACTGCCCCCTACTATAGTTAATAATTGCCATTTCAAACAATTTCGTCATATTTCTAAACACGAAAATATATACTATATGTACTTGTATATGCATACGAGTATGTGTGTTAAGTTAATTGCTAGAACTAATGGGCAAAATTTGTGCACGAATTACAACTTACAAAATTAAAAATCATCAACATTAATATACTTTAAGCTACTATATAGTCGAAAGCTACTGTTAGGTGATTCCTAAAAGTTAAATCAGCTATCTATCGCCAATCGTTCCTATGGCAGATATATATTTATCTATATATTTAAAAATCATCAACATTAATATACTTTAAGCTACTATATAGTCGAAAGCTACTGTTAGGTGATTCCTAAAAGTTAAATCAGCTATCTATCGCCAATCGTTCCTATGGCAGATATAGTTTACGTTTCCAGAATGAATTGTGATATCGTTTTGGCACTAAAAGTTATCTATGGTGATATAGTGTTCCTATATCAACAAGTCTCCAGAATATAGGCAGAGATTTTGAAAACTTTGAGCTTACTTGCGACATCGTTTTGACACTAAAAGTGATCTATGGCCTCTATTTAAAATAATTAGGCTATATAGAGCTTCAATTTAAGTTGATTTGCAGGATAAATAGTATACTCGCCGAGTTTGGTGTTCTTAGCTGTTCATAAGGACAGACAGAAGACGACATATCTCGTCATGCTGTTTATAAATAAACCTTTCAACTCTCCCTTTACATAAAGTTACAGTAAAGACACGCTATTTGAATTAAATCGTGTGATTTTGATATTAGTTTAGTGATGCTTTCCTTTAAAACGTTTTTTTCTCTCTCCTCCTCTCTCTTTGATCTTTATTTAAGATCTGTCCAATTATTAAAATTTTTGGTAACCTTCAAATTTGTTAAATCATGCATTCTCCCATGATGATTGTAACGTCACTCCAACGATTTTTGGGATCTCAATATTTGGTTTAATAAAGGAATCTTCTTTTGTTTTTCAAAAACTAAAAACAATTTAATTTTAATAGCAACAGTATCTTAGTAATTTTGGAATGTTGCGCACAGAGTATAAATATTATTATATTATTGAAGAGACTTTTGGTATGATATGGTTTTGATATTTAATGTCTCGAGAAGCAAAAAAAAATGTTGGAAAATCACTTGGTTGGATGTCAATTTTTGATATCTGCAACATATTCATTCACCAACATATTTTGTTTCCTTTAGATGGTTCATAAATCACAATTATATTGTTGATTTGGTTTTATACAAGTATATACTTATTTCTATATACGAAGCTTTGGGCATAAACATTGAATGCTTCGTAATAGAATTTGAAGGACATAAACATTTGTAGGGGAAGTAATAATTCATAGCATTGCATATCGGTGATAAGTATTTTCCAAAGTAAACATATTATGGGACCACAAATCTAGAGGCATTTGAAAACACAGCACACATTATGCACCAACTGTATACTCGAAAAATCATGTGTATAGTATGTATGTATATAGTATAACCACATTATTCGAGTGAATTTATTGTGTTGACTATTTCGTACATTTTTTTAAATTAAATATAATTCACACATATTTTTATTCATGATTCATAGCCATTTTTATCGGTCAACATTTTATCAGAAAATTAGCTTTCTATTGATAAACAGATGGGGGAAGCACAGCCATTCAAAAAAAAAAAATTGATTGATGAGTCATATCAATCTATGTATGTGGCAGATAGGTTTATAGAATATAAAAAAAACATTTAAAATATATATCTTTTTTAGAACTGCAAAAACTTAATCTGCACATGCAATATCGATATCTCTTTAGAAACCACTCATGTAGGGGAACGTATGTATTTACTATAAGATAACATTCGTTAATAGTCATATTCTTTGGAATATTAAATTTATTCGTTATCTTGAATATTTAATGTGTTTAACATCACATTTGCAACACACAACTGACACTCAAATGAAACACATTATTTATAGAGTGCAGGTATATTTATAGTATATACGAGTATACAACGATTGGGTGGGCACTGCGATTTCTTGCACATTGTTCAAGGAATAATAAACAGTAAATGGAATAAATGAAATCTTTTTAAGCGACACGCTGCCAGTAATATGACCGTCAATAGCTTTGTTTGGGTTTACGTCAAGTAATGAAATTCATTCCCATCCGACAGAGCGCCAGAATGGTTGAGAGCACTACGCATTGGATCGTGCCGGAGAGCGGGAGTGTGAGAGAGAGATGAGAGCAAAAGCCACGACGCCGCAGAGCGTAATATTTTTTTAAAAAGCTCAAGCTTCTGACAAAAGCTTCCTCAATTGATAAAGCTGTACACTAACAGAAAAAAATGTTATACGCTTAACCATTCCAAGTTCTGTATGGCCTTCGCCTTAAGAGAATGAGAAATCTGTTTCACACACATTGCTTTGTTCTGAAAATTTTCTTTAGAAAGACAAATCTCTGGAGCCATGGCTATCTTTCCATTCATCTGCCTCTGACTGTTTCGATCCCTAACGCAATTATCTTCCAAATATATTCGATATTCCTTCTCTTTAAATGTGCAATTTCTTATCTTTTTTATCGGCTTCTTGAAAAATAAGAGAGAACACTATAGTTGAGCAAGCCCGACTGTGGTATACCCTGTATTCAGAAAAACTTCTGCCACTGAGTTATATGCGCCCATCAGAGAAGCAAAAAGAAGAGGGCGTAGTGCTGAAGTGAAATTGTTTCGCTAATAACTTTTCTTAGAATTGAACGATTTGGATGAAATTTGAAACAGAAGTACATAGATGATTGTATATAGATTACGCGTACAAGTTTGGATTATGCAGCTTTTGATATGTGAACAATATTGACGAAATTCTGTAGCGGGAAGATGGGAGGGAAAATAGGCAAAAAGGGTACATTAGGTTTCTGCAAAGTAGATGGAGGCACTTCAGACCTCATAAAATATATGTATATATTTTAGTATATATATTCTTAAGTATATATTCTTAATGAGCACGACGGGACGAATCGCCCGTTTATGCGTCCGTTCGTCTGGATGAACGCCTCGAATTCAGAAAGAGCTCTACCCACATTGATCAAAATTGGTATGCAAACTCTCCTTAAAATTTAGTTTTGAATATAATCATCGCAATTCCACAGTGACAATCATGAATGGGTGATTCGAACCAGTAGTACCTAAATAGATTACGACAATAGCTGCCACACACACCCAATTATTTACAATATCTTTTTGCATGAAAATTTTGATTTATTCATAATATGTATCATACATGCAGCTCTACGAAATGGTATTCGTTTTAAAAATATTCAGATCATGGTATTACGATTATAATTTTGCGTTTTATAGTTATTCCAAATGCATTTTTTAATGTGATATATGTGATATATCAAGGAAAACTGTTTCGAGCTCCATCTTAAGGAATTTATGCCTCAAATACCACATGCAACTTTTAGATCGGGCAAGTTCTGTGGATTACTGCAGAAGCGCTTCCATCCCTTCCAATTTCGAAAGCCTCGCTCTGCTTGTATCTTTTTGGCACACTCCACTGACTCGGCCAGATTATCACCCTTCAGTTCTGGATAAATGGGGAGAAATATAATCAGCAGGCGACATTGTACCACCACCAACTTACTTTCACAGGCGACATTGCAGAAGCGGCCCGGCCTTGCCTCCTGACAGTAGGCGCTGTTTATCTGAAAAAGGCCATAGTTGATGGAGCCGTTCTCTTCACGGGTTTCCTTTGTGGTGTCCAGTTCGCTCTCATGCTCCAGCAAACAGATCCCTGGAATGGGTTCTACTAAGGCATGTTGCTCTCCCCCGTATCGCTCCTACTTACAATTGGAGAGTAAACTGCGATCGAAACTATACTGATCGCGTAGTTTGCGGGCCAGTTCGCAGCGCAAATAAATTTTGCACTCCACGCCCTGCCACAATACCAGCACCGAACTAGCCCACAATCCGAAGTAAAATAATGACAGCGTCGGTTTTCTCATCTCAACTCGATCAGTAATGCTTCGGAACTACTAACATACAGTGTGAAGGTGAACTTGGATCAGTGAGAGATTTGCGACTGCTTTTATAGCTCAGGCACTTGAACCTGTGCACCCATGGCTGATAAGCTTCCAAGAATCGGAATTCATTCAGTATGAGAATTTTATTAACTAGACGAAGCACTCGCAATTACCTGTCTGTCCGGAGAGGAGCAAAACGGCTTGACATTACAATGCATTACAATTTGAATAGGAACGAACGAGTATTAACCTTAACATTTATTTTTACAAAATTTTACTAATTGTCTCAGCCAAAAGAATTACAAAAACATAATTGAATAAATCAAAAAAAAAAAAAAAATAAATAAAAAATTAATAATAAAACACACACATTCTAATAATACAAATCGAAATAAATTAACAAAAGAATTAAACAGTGATCGGTGTATTACTTAAAGACTATACGCATATACTATATGTATGTATATTAATTACTTAATGAAAATAAATACAAACAAGACCACCTTTCGGTTACTTATTTAAGAAGATTGTTCTTAAGTGTGAAGTTTCCCTTGAGAATCGCATTGAGTCGAGCACCCAACACTTCTCGGGGAGCGACGCTTCCTCCCCCGACCAGACTCGACTCAAAGTTTCAATCAACAATTTGTAACAAGTGCGCATGAGATGATGTGCCTTCGAAGCGAATTTACAACTTGGCTCGATGTTTGTCTCAATTTCTAATGCGTTTTTATTTTTTATTGCAATTAACCTGATTCTCATTCTCATAACCTATTTCGTAATTCATATATAGTTTAATGTACATATGTATTGTATATAGAGTGGATGCATGTATGTACTCGTATGTATTTATATGTATGTATAATTAATTATGCATGTGCACATGCAAATCTAAATCTCGTTGCGATCTCGTTAACTATTAATTAATATTTAGTATACGTATATATATATATATATATATGTATGTATTTTTTAAACTTGTATGTACCTATCATCATTATTTATTTTTGCAGCTTGCATCAAGTTTTGTAAATATACAAATATGTGTATATAAGGTGTATATTATATAATAAATTTATTGCATTTATAATTACATTTATTGGCAGAAGCGAGCAATTGGTTGTTTTTTCAGTTTTTACAAAGTATAGGATTTTACGTTTTTTCTTTCCTCCTTTCTTTTGGTTTTAATTTTTTCTTTTCAAACACGCCTGGTGGATTACTGGTTTGTCAGACAATATTTTTCGTTTTCTTTTTTGGACCACAGACAAACCGCCGACTTAAGTTTATTTTTTCTATGTCTGTATGATAAAAAATAAATATTTTGGAATAGTTATGTTTCATGGGTGCGTGTATTTCAAATTGTTCAATTATTTTATGTCCTTCATAGCATTTTTTATTAAAACATCTATTGTAGTTTTGTCTTGTTCACAACATAATATAATTTTTCCATTTTAAATGAAATGACATCCAATGCGGCAAATAATAATTAATCAATTCTGTACTGTACAAGTATGCTGTACTTAACAAAGTTGTAAGTGTATAAACAAACTAATGCCTTCCATAGCAGCTATTGTGGGTGTCTTTTTAGCACTTATGTAGAAGTGTATCTTTTTATATCTGATTTTGGCTTGTGTGCAAATTTTATTCTGTTTGTTATTGTTTTGTTTGTTACAGTTCTCTTTCATAAAAAATATATTTAAATAGTGGCGTACATTCTATCACTCCCTCACTCTCTTCTCTCTCTCTCTGTCTCTCTTTCGCTCCCACAGCATATCTCACTCTAGCGCCTGCTTGTTGTTTCAGTCATCAAGTGTCGTTGTCTGTATAGGCGACATATCCAAATGCAATTTTTATTAAAATTTGATGAAAAAGTTTACACATAAAACGTGACTACTTTTTCTTTAATGTCTTGACGGGTTGAGTCCTTTCTAATAGATGCGTTCATAGAAAAGTATGTAGGCATGTGCCTTGAGAGCTACGTCTTCGTTGACCTCCTGTACACGTGAGTCGGAGACGTAATACCATTTGCCCGGTGGCGCTTGAACATTAGATGCCTCGTCCTCAGTGCCAGTAGCTCCAGTACCTTCGGTGGACGCATCTGTTGCCGTACCATCGGTTCGCCGGGCTGGCGGTTCATCGGACACCGAGGAGTTGCTGCTCGAATTTGTGAAATCATCACTGTCGTCAACGGCATTCATGCGAGTTTCTCGCGCCTTTTGCTTGACCAACAACTCCTGCAGTTTCTTCAGCTGATCATCATCCTGGTCGAGCTCGGCTTTGCTGCCATGTGGCAAAAATTTCCAGCGCTTGTCGTCAGGCGTGACCTTAGGCCGCACCTTCACATAGGACGTATAATGGCCACCATACATGCCGCCCGAGTGTTCAACAACGCCATAAAGCGCGTATAGCAGTTTCTTTTGGTTTCGATTAATGTTTGGTAAATTTTTAACCTTAGAGCCACAAAAGGCGGCTATGTCGAGCAACGTGGGATAGGAAACGGCACGAGTAAGCTTTCGGAATATACAACGCGGTCCCAGCTGAAATCTCTTCAAGTGTAGAATAAGCACTGCCGGTGGACTAGAGATTAGCAATTGCTTCGTGG
The DNA here is from genome assembly GCF_003285725.1 of Scaptodrosophila lebanonensis. Lineage (NCBI taxonomy): Eukaryota > Metazoa > Arthropoda > Insecta > Diptera > Drosophilidae > Scaptodrosophila > Scaptodrosophila lebanonensis. The sequence continues at coordinate 180,039 of NW_022060599.1, read as the reverse complement.
CGTTAGTGTTCACCGTTTTTGCGTCCGAATCGCTGCCATTTACAAGACGTGTGCAGTTCTCGCATCCGACTTTATTCTGTCCGGTCATCAGCTCGACTGCCGTAAAATTGTTAAGGCATGACTGTACAGAGCATTCTCCATCCTCGCACTGATAGCGTGGAGCAATGGTTGTGCTCCAATCTGAGTAGCTTTGGGTGCGTGTCCTCTTCGATCGCCCGGCACTTTGTGCCCGATCGCGCAACTGCAGTTTATCCAACTGACCCGTCACAACAGCAATATCTTCGCCGCCCTGTTGCCGCTGTGATGTGCCTGCCTCGGCGCTGGCCTTTTGCTCCTGCTGCTTCTTTTCATTGTCATGTATAAGTGTGTTATGCTTCTCGTTTACAATTTTACCACTCGTGCTGACCCCGTTATTATTCACACTAGCGACGCCGTTGGTTGGAGCCGGACTGGTTGCAATGCCCGAGTCTGCAATATGAGTTTAATATGAGGAAATTAGCTCTCTTTTAAAAGAATTTTCTGATTAGGCTCCTCATAAAGAGCGTTTAATAAGAAATAGGAAGAGCTAACAAAATAAAAGAAACTTCTTTGGAAAACAAAAAAGCTGCTTACCGTTTTCGTCCTCTTCTAGTGAGTCCTTATCCATATTTTCGGGTGTATCATCCCGCTTCTCGCTAACATGTTGCGTATTTCCATTGTTGTCGGTATAGAACTTGGAAGCGTTTACTGCACCGCTAGCTGTAGAATGTTTGGTTCCTGTAGCTGCATTATCTTCCACCAGATTATCCTCGACATCGGCGTCGGAGTGTTCGGACGTTGTCTGACTGGACGATAAGGTATCTTCGCGAGGACCTTCACCCCAAGACACCGATCGAGCATTAAATACAGGAAACTCGTCAGTAGATACGGTCTCGGTTATCGTTTGGCCATCACCGCCACCGGCTGACACAGCTCCAGATGCAGTTTCCACACTGGTCGCACTGACGTCGGAGTTGGCAACAAGCTTGAGAGTTTCTATTTGCGTCGTTTTGCAGCGCTGCTGCTTTGGCGCGCGCTTAGCCTTGCGTTCACGTTCTTTCTCCTTCTTGACCTGCGACTTGGAGAGGCCGGCTTGGTCCTGGTCGTTCTTGTGTAGGAAGAATGAGGGCTGGGGGAAGGTCGTGTTGGCATCATTGCTGCCGCTGCTGCTGCTGCTTAACTTGTTGGCTGTTGTGGGCGAGACTTCTGGACTATTTTTACGTCGCTGCGGTGGTTGTGGTTTCTCGACAGCTACCGGCAGAGACATATCCAAAAAGTACTCGTGCCTTGAGGATACGTTGTAGCAATCTTGACATGTTAATGTGGACACGAGAAAGCCGCGAAATACTTGCTCTGGGCGCAAGATACGATCGCTGGCCTGGTTTCCGTATATTTTGCATTTCTGCCTCATCTCTTCTGAGACGCTGCTTATGTCCTGGTCCTTATAGCCCAGATTCTGTAAAATAACGCGTTGGTAGCGCTTCAGATCTTCCGAACGCACGCTTTCAAGCAGTTGGCGCAACAGTTCGTGGGCATCGTGCTGATCTCCGCCCGTAAATTGTGGACATTTATTGCACAGCTTGTCGAAGAGCTTACTGGGGGTGAAAACACCGCCACCAGATTGCAACTCTTCCAATGCATTGGCCAACGCTGAGGTGAGGCTGCCCCACGAGGATAGTGTGCCCTTGATCATGGGCAGCTCAATGTCGCCTTGGTCCTTAAAGTTAAAGACGCCACCAGGCAGCACGAACCTACAGCGCGACAACAAAGGAGAAAGTGTGATTAGAAAGTTACAATTGTGTTAGCGTTGCTCAGTTCTACTCACTCTTCGCCTGGCTCCGCCAGCTCCTTGAGTACATCAAGCAGAAAAGGAGTCTGCGCCAAGCATTGCATTACTGCATTAAAGAAGCAAGTGTTGCCCAGATTTGTGAGACCACGGACGCGTGGCAACCGATCGAGCTCAGGGCTCTGTGTCTGTGCAGCAATAAAGTTAACTCGTTTAGCCATGCCTGGCACTGTTCCAGAAGAGGTAGTAATTCTGCCACTTGGCGGCGGAGGCGGCGGTAATGGTATACCCAGGCTGGGTTTTCGTGTTCCGTCAGCACTATCATCATATGGCCCACTCGTCATAGGCATCATAGAACCGATTTGCTCTAGTGTGGACTTAATTTTTAACTCAATGTTGTTGATTGTCGGCAGCTGAGTAGAAGGACATGTCGCTCCGGCTGCTTGTGAGGATTCTGCAGCATTTGTCGGAGGTTTTTGGGCCAAGCGCTTCACCAGTTCGACAACTTCGAGCAGATGCTTGCGTGTATTGGCGCTTACCTCGTTATCGCAGTCATAGCACCAGATCTCAAACGAGCGTGTGTTCATAGTCAGGGCATGGGAGTCAGAGTGCGGTGTCTGCAAACCATTAATGATTTATATAATTGGGTATATATAATCAATCAAATGAATAGTCGGCTGTGCCACTCACTCACCATGTAATGATTTAATGCGTGCTGATTCCGGGAGCGCCCGCACAGCTGTGTGCCACACTTGAGACACAACCAAAGGGTATTGTCGTATTCGAAGTCGTCGCGCTCCGCACTGTCAGCAGTTTTGCACAGCTTTTGACACTGCACACACTCGTAGAGTAGACCTGTAGACTTAAGCTGGCGTCGCAGTCGCGTTGTGTCCACCGCCTTCTTGATGTGTTGGCATGTGGTTGTCGCCGGTGGAACGCCACTATTCATCTCCTCCTCGCACGAATCTGTCGAAGTGCCATTCTCGCGCACATCCGACTGCCGTTTTTTCACCATGGCACTTAAATGGCCAAGAAGTTCCTTCGCCTCGTTTTGCGCACGTCCTGTAATCGAGTAGACTGTAGAAACGGTTTTGGTCAGAAGCGCTAGCAATGCATTTTGCGTCCGGGATCTGAGTATGCTCAACCACACTGGCAGCTTTCGTTGCGCTTTCCTTATTATACCAAACAGTCCGCCTCGCGAGCACAGCGAATCGCGAATTAGTCTTAATTTTGAAAATGACTTTTCGATATGGCATGTTGCAAAGGCTCTATTTGTGCGTTTTTTACAAGTGCTTGGCATATTGTTAATGTGTAAATGCCATTGTGTGACTATGTGTGTGTGTCGACACTAAATGCGTTTGCTACTTTGTTTTTATCCAGACATAGTTCAATCGGACAGACACTGACAGACCGAGCAACCCATGGATTGGTCGATCGGTCGGTGGGTTAGCCAGACGGCTAGAGTCAAGGTTGATTGCTAACGAGGTTAAATCTTAAGCATACGTTTATTCGCACGTTCAGCATTCGTACCTGCACACACACACACACACACACAGGCACACATACCAGTGTATGTATATACATATGTGTATGGCTGTGCAAGGTATGCCCGTACGTGCAATTTGTACGTTTGAGGTTAAGTTCATGTGTCGCGTTTGGCAGTCGCGCTTTGTTGTCTGCGCCGCTGCTATCCGAGCTTCAAAGTTGGGTCAATGCGCCCTCTCCTGGCAGACGACACATGCATTGTCCAGTTCCAACTGCTTTACATACATATGCATAAAGCGAAATGCATGGAAAGAGCCTGACGGACTTGCAATTTGACTCGCACAAACACACACCTCACCTTGTTTTTCGGAATTTTATGTTGACAATTATTTTATTTTGTGCGCACACAATTCGGGCGCAATGGACTGTTGTAAACACTTACCGCACTCCTCTTGCCTTCACTTAATTATCCAATACCTCCAGCCTTATGTATTGGCGTTTCGGCGCACTCAGAATTCTTGGCCGAATTTAGTTAGCGATGGACGCTCGCTCAGTCAATGGTTCGATGGCTCGATGATAGCTCGATGAGTTGTGTTGCGCGACTGTTATCGATGCGGCTCAGCAATAGCGCTATCGCGATGCAACCAAACGATGACTGTGCACTATTTGTGGCGCCAAAAGCGCTTGCAATTTAAAATCAGGTAACACACAATTACGATTTGTTTCTCTCTTTCGACAAAAACTATAAAATAAATTTGCAAGCAAAAATTGTCTGGCAGCAATAAAGGCACAAATGAAATTAACTTGCAACTAAAATAACAATTAACAAACGCAAACTATAAATGCAACTGTAACTTCGATTTGATGAATTAAATGTATTTAGAACGGATACAGAGTTATTTTGCCCTGTCCTTAAAAGTTATAAGGGCTTACTAGTTGTTTTTATTTATTTATTTTTTGAAAAAGGGTCACATTAATAAAGTAAAAGTATATTATTAGGATTCCTAAAAATATAGTACTGATATGAAATATTTGTAGCCGGATACTTTAATACTCTTCATTTCTGTATTATATTACAGATCGGGGAAAATAAAATATTATTCCTTACAAGTACAACGATGTATATTAGTTACAGTGGGCAAATCTTTCCTTTATGATAGATGTTCGATCAGTCACGTTACAGCTCCTTAAAATATTAATGTAATCATATTTTACTGACTATTAATATAAATGTAATTTAAATAAGGGGTACCCAATCATTCTGATTAATGGGAATTTACTAGAAGCAGACAAAAGGATAATATAATATAGGAATAAGAAGTATAGAAAATAGAATTTGTCTTTAATAAATACTCGGGTATTTTCAAACATACAGCCGATACAAATAAATACATATACATACGGACATATGTATATACATACATATTTACTTTCCAAAGCAGTCGAGGTGTAATAGCTGGCCAAATAACTTCAAGTCGGAACCTGTATTCTTAATTTTAGTTGGCCCATTAACGCTTCTCATACAAGAGAATCGCATTCCCCGGCCCCTTTCAATACTTGCAAAGAGCGGCAAATTAAATGCGGCACAGGAACTCTGCGCATTAAAGTCTCATAATGCAAAATAACAACAAAGATAATTTCGCATAAACACCAGAAAAAATGCCAGCACAATTGTAGCCCCCATCCAGTTGGAGTTCGTTACGGCAAGTCATGCGAAGCGCGGCTTGGACGATTTCTTTCAGCTTCTTCCCCAGTTGCAGCGTCAGCATCTTCTGGTTCGGATCCCCTACATCCATACGTCCCTTGCAAAGATTCCCTGTACTCAATAGTACTTCGAAGAAACGCACAATAGCAATTCGTTGCAATCGACCGCGACCACGTACAGGTTCACAAGCAGAACTTATGAGCCAGCACTTCTACAGACAGCCCGCCACCTGGACAGCCAAACACCCAGACAGCCGACAAATTTCAACGATCACTGACTACTGACTACTGCCTACAGCAGGGCACTTGCTTTATTATACCCCCAATTGAGGAAAGCGTATTGAATCGGAAGTTCTTGTGATTGAAGATACACGAAAAGGCCTGATAAATAAAATAAAAACAATAAATAAATCATGCACAAAATATTTCGAATGACATTAAATAATAGGTATTTGTTTACAGTCAATTCCCCAATATTTGTTAATAAATTTCACACATATTTCAGGAATTAAGTGCGCATGACTGCAAATCTGGATGGAGAATTGGATGTATATCTATAAAAACCATACCCTGAATTATATTGAAAAGAAATTTTAATTTAATAAATTTAATTGACATGCCATTTGTTTAATATTTATTATTATTGACCAAGAATATAAATGGAAATGCCAATTCGTTGCTCAGACGTTTCTCAAAAACATTTATCTTAAAATAATTAATAAACAATTTCTAGAGCTCCGTGAACATAAGTATTACTATATCTATTTCTCAAAAACCGTGAACTGATTTAATAAGTAGGTAACACTTAAACGAAACTTTTCAACCAACTACAAAATTGTTGTCAGCATTTCGCTTTCAATTGTCATATTCGAAATTAATTTGTGTTAATTTTATCAAATTAATTGGCTTAATTTTAACACAATTTTAATCTTCTCTATTAAAATGTTGACTATATTGAAATGTTTATTTAACACAACACGTTTTAAATGAATTCTCAAGCCCTCTTTCATTCTATTGGAGGATGGATATTTAAACAGGGCCATGTAGAATACAAAAGTGTTATTAATATGTATTATTATTATGGCATTACTCAGGAACTCGTTACATGCTTGCCGATTCTCCTGGAAATTGCCTTGTTCGTGCTCCTTCTTGTTGCTCTCATATTAGTTGTTTTTCACCAAATTGTGCCATAAATCTGCAGATTGGCCAGCGGGAGGCAATATTTAGGCACTCTTGTGCTTGCTGTCAAGGAGTGCGTGAATCTAGAACATAATTCGCTTACAGCTTCTGTTGACTCATCCATCGAGTTGTTGACGAATGAATCGTCATCTTTCTTTCTCTTGGCCAGGGCTGGCACCCGCAAGAGACACGCCCTCCGGACGTGCTAGCAATAAACCATGCAGCGTCTGTTTTATAGCTGCATTTATAAGCAAAATTCCTGGTAATGATAGTCAGAGTAGAGTAGACCTTAATGATGGGTGTGATGAGTCCTCATCGGACGGCATCTTGTGGTGCGGAATTGATGCGTTCAAATGAATTTAAATAATTCGCCTTGCGGCCTTTTGTATCCGATTATGCAACTCTGTATGTGTGCGCGCATGTGTGTGTCTGTGCCTGCGACTCGTCCGGCTGTTGATCGTCTTTTTATCAATTCATTCACTTCAACTGCTGCCCGTTGTTATCATTTAATGAACGCCAGGTTAGCTCTTTGTCTGCATCCTGGCCGGCAAGGCACACGTGCGTTATCTTAAGTAAGAGGCAGCCAACCGCATCGGCCACAGTAACAGCAACAGCAACAACAACAACGGCAACAGCCACGGCGGTGGCTTGCAACTGCATTGCAATGTTAATATGGCAAGATTCGTGGCTCCATCTACTAATTAATTGAATCTTTGTGTTCTTTTTCGCGCTCGCTTTATGCCACCGCCCCTTCCCCAGCACCTTCCCGACCTGGCTCCGTGTTTTCATTTCATTAAAAGCCTGTTTCAATATTCTGTCTCTTCATATCTGATGCACTTTGGCATTTAGAGGCAACGTAAGGTAAAGTAACGTAGGACAAGGAGAGGCGATCGTTGGATCGTTGGATCGTTGAACCAACCAGTCGGCGGTTTATGCCACCATCAACTTTACCGTGTTGTTGTTGTTGTTATTGTTTCTGCTGCTGCTTTGTGGCTTTTCTACACATATTTGCACTTTGGCTGAAACGTACATCTTAATCGCCTCACACTGCACAGCCACAGTGGACCGCAGTGAACAAACTTAAAGTTTTCAAAAGGGCTATGCGCATAAAAGTGCTTATTTCCAAAAATAAAATCAATTTATTGAACTCAATCTACTTATTACTCCAAGTTTGGTTCGAAGCTGCTACGACTAGTAGTATATACAAAATATAACTTAAAACTGTTTTAAACTTTAAATTTGGATGTGAAAACAAATTTGCTTAAGAAAGCTGCAATTCAGCTTTCGCTTCTATGTTTATTTTTAAAATAGACTCTAAATAAATTGTGATTAAATTATTATAATTATTATCTGGAAAGCGATTTAATGCAAGCATATGGTGGTGAAACCCATTCAAAATTACTTTATTCCAATAAGATCAACAAATATGTACATATGTCTTATTATGTGCGAACACCTTACCATTAATTTTCGGAACAGAAACATCCCACTTTAGCTATATTGAACCGATTTTGATGAAACTTGTCAATATCATTAGGAACTAGATTTGCTTTAGATAATCGTATCTTTATAAATATAAAAGTTATCCTATAAAGAGTTAAAATAGCAACGCTTTTTATGGTTTGCTATATATATGTCCACGTTGAATCGTCTTATCATTTAGGTACCACACCTTTTTCTGCCTATTACATACATCCTTTCATCCTTCGGATACGGCTTATGAAAACATTTTCAAATCCTTGATTTCTTTTAAAGAAGTACAATGTCTTCAATCAACACTTTGCGACGAAGAGTGCACTCTACAGCCTGGTAGGGATTGAATTTTGGTTACATTTATAGTATACAAGTTGAATCTACTTCATATAGTTCATATAGTTACTATGTCGACAGCTTTGTGTAGTTTCTAAACCAAACCTACGTGTATGCCTTAATTGGCTTATGACGCTATCAACTGAAAGATATCTTAACTGCTGCAAATAAATTTTAAGATTTATTAGCTCGTCTACTTTTCGTCATGCTATTAATTATGGAGTCCACCAATTAAAGAAAGAACTTTATTTCAAAATGACTACCCAAAAGAACTTTACGCCGATAATGGATTGAGAAGGAATCCAAGAAAACATTTTACTATATAAGCCGAAGTATTTTCCCAGTAAAAGCATTACAAACCCAAAGCTGAGACATGTTCGCCAAGTGCTTTATTCTTCTCTCTGCAGCGACTCTGCTGCTCGCCCATAACGCCCCCTTCCGAGGCATTATTGGCGGCGAGAACATCTCCATTGAGGACACGCCCTGGCAGGTCTCTCTCCAGGGTCCCAGCCACTTTTGTGGTGGTTCCATCTACAGCGAAAGGATCATCATCACCGCCGCCCACTGCGTTAACCGAGCAAAAGCTGAGAATTTGAAGATCCGCGCTGGTGCCAGCAAACACAACGGCGTGGATGGCGTTTTAGTGCAAGTGGCCAAGATTAAGGTTCATGAGGACTATGAGAATCTCGGCAGCGACGTGGCCCTCCTTCTGCTCAGCTCGCCCCTCGATTTAAAGAGCAGCAACAAAGTGAAGTCCATCGAATTGGCCAAGCAATCACCAGCCGTTGGTGCCGAATCCCTGGTTAGTGGCTGGGGGAGCACTTCGGAGCACTCCGGTAGCCCGGATGTACTGCAGGGTGCCTATGTTAATATCGTGGACTACAATGTGTGCAAGAAACAATACAGTGTTCTAGGGCTGGAGATCACTGAAGATATGATTTGCGCTGCAGCGTCCGGCAAGGATTCCTGCCGTGGTGACTCTGGTGGCCCCCTGGTTGTCGACCAAGAGCTGGTCGGTGTGGTTTCGTGGGGATATGGATGTGCTAGAGAACACTTTGCTGGCGTCTATGCCAACGTTGCTGTCCTTCGCAGTTGGATCGTGAATGAAGCTGCTAAGCTCACCTATTTGAACTGAAACACAAACCATATTGTCCGATAATTTAAAGAGAGAATTTCCAATATTAAATAAATACCTACATGAGCATTCAAAATGTGTGTCTACAACAGCTTTTAATATTAAAGAGGCCTAACACTAGAGTCTGGTACTGTCGAAGAATCAACTTGAAAAAAGGTTTCTTGAGTACTTTTGATTTCACACAAAACCAATCAATATAAATATTACTATTTCAGAGTTTTTTGGACTAAAAGGAACTTTCAGCAATGCCCTAATATTCAAAGAACAAAGACAAAAATTAAAAGGATATATTTTGTTTTAAATAATGTACATAGTGGTTTAGATATATCAAAAGTATTACTTTAGGATTAAGAAGTACGATCCATTTTTAAGATGTTCGTGGCGTCTTTGTAAGAACACTTACTCTTTTTCCTGAAAACTAGGGAAAAATGCTTCAAAATCAGCAACATTTTGTGTAATGAAAGAGTATTTTCTTAAAACTTCAAACCGTTTTCTATAGCCTAACATATTCTTGGAACGTGTATGGATTTTGGGGCGAAACGAATATATTTTCAGAGATTGCATTTACCAAAACCTAACAGAATCTAGAAAAAAAGCTTATCCTGATTACCAAAATTTGAGAAATTGATTTTCGAAACATTTGGATTTACGGTTGTGAACACTAAATTAAAAAATAATAAAATGTACTTTCAGAGCGTTTTAAGTAAAACTATTACTAACATTTCATTAAATCTAAGAGCGTTTTAAATAAAACTATTATTTACATTTAATAATATCTAGAACATTTTATTGTCTTACATTTCACTGAACTCGATCGATCCAGCCAGCAATATTAAAAACTCATTCAAATATCATCCTATACGGCTTCGAAGCCATTGAAGTCATATCAAATACAGTATGAAAAATATATTTTAACCCACTGTGTATCCGCATGGTGGGCTGCATTTAAAGTGGCGCCTTAACTTAGCAGTCGCCTTCTGAGGGTGAATGCGTTCCATTCGGATGCGTAGATCATTTTGGCACTTAGCTATGCTTATAAGTACGGGGACTAGTTCTTGGTAAATGGCCAATGAGCTGGCATTTCCAGTGATTAGTGATGAGTCTTATCCATCCATCCTATGTCGGATTGTCTTCTAAACTGTATCCCTATATATAAGGTGCAGTATTCCCTTTTCTTTTTGTAAGGATTTCATTCCTAAGCTACGCCAATTTGATAAATATGCGTCGTACTCCACACCAAAGATGGTTTATGAGCTGACCAATTTGAAAAGTTTTTAACTTTTTCCAATAACTTAAAACATGTATTTGGTTGATCTTAATTGTGTGGTGTACCAATTACAGAAAGCACCCAATTAGGCCCCACCGATAAGAATTCAACGTCAATGAAAGGTGGAGAACGAACCCAATCGCGCCATGACACATTTTGCTATATAAACCAAAGCATTTACCCAGTAAGAGCATTACAAACCCAAAGCTGAGACATGTTCGCCAAGTGCTTTATTCTGCTCTCGGCAGCGACTCTACTGCTCGCCCATAACGCCCCCTTCCGAGGCATTATTGGCGGCGAGAACATCTCCATTGAGGACACGCCCTGGCAGGTCTCTCTCCAGGGTCCCAGCCACTTCTGTGGTGGTTCCATCTACAGCGAAAGGATCATCATCACCGCCGCCCACTGCGTTAACCGAGCAAAAGCTGAGAATTTGAAGATCCGCGCTGGTGCCAGCAAACACAACGGCGTGGATGGCGTTTTAGTGCAAGTGGCCAAGATTAAGGTTCATGAGGACTATGAGAAACTCGGCAGCGACGTGGCCCTCCTTCTGCTCAGCTCGCCCCTCGATTTGAAGAGCAGCAACAAAGTGAAGTCCATCGAATTGGCCAAGCAATCACCAGCCGTTGGTGCCGAATCCCTGGTTAGTGGCTGGGGGAGCACTTTGGAGCACTCCGGTAGCCCGGATGTACTGCAGGGTGCCTATGTTAATATCGTGGACTACAATGTGTGCAAGAAACAATACAGTGTTCTAGGGCTGGAGATCACTGAAGATATGATTTGCGCTGCAGCGTCCGGCAAGGATTCCTGCCAAGGTGACTCTGGTGGCCCCCTGGTTTTCGACCAAGAGCTGGTCGGTGTGGTTTCGTGGGGATATGGATGTGCTAGAGAACACTTTGCTGGCGTCTATGCCAACGTTGCTGTCCTTCGCAGTTGGATCGTGAATGAAGCTGCTAAGCTCACTAACTAAATGGCAAAATGTTGTGGAACTTTCAATAAATTTTAAACTATATGAGCATTCAAAAAAAAAGAGAACAATTTGCGAACTATTTCTAAGCTGTTGCAGTATTTTTTAGCTACTTGTAGTATTAAGTGTGCCTGTTCAATCGAAGCCCAGTGAAAGAGCGACAAACTGCAGACCCATTGCTCTACCTTGTACTTTGCTCGACTCCACAAAGTATGAGCATGCATACCAAGTGCATTTTAATATCTGCCGCCAAATGTCTCGCCACATACACTCTTCTCCCTTCCCAACCAATCTCACTATCTCCCCATTTTTCTATCTTCTGCTGGTGTAATTCTAAACGCCGCCACCACAACAACAACTGGCCAATGTCGTCTACTCCTTTGGCACAGCCAAGGTAATTCACACGTTACCGCCGCCTACTGGAGACCCAAACCTAAACCCAGGCCAAGACCCATACCCAGACCCATAGCTATGCCCATCGAGTGAGTGAATGAGCGACCGCCTACAGCTTTGTCGGCTACCCGTTTGTACGATTCTCGCATTGTAATTAACGCATTTTACTGTATGGCTTCAACAACGTTGCTAACATTGTCAGGCTGGCGTATTAAATTGCAAACGACTCAACTCTAGTTGGGGGTGGTACTTGTATTGCCATTGTTGTTATTATTATTGTTGCTGTTGCTGTTGTTGTTGTTGTTTATGCAATTTCTGTTGTTGGGCGCAACTACTGTGCCATGTTTTATGGCCATTAAATTGAAAGAATGGCCCACAGCGTTGATTTATGCGCTCATTGGTGGTGGTCCGGCCACATCGGTCTCATCGTCTACTTCATCATCATTATCGTCATCATCATCATCATCGTGAATGGCATAGTCGGCGTCATTTAAGACTAGCTTAAATAAATATTGACAACCTCATTTAATTCGCAATTTTAAGTCATGTTGTGTGCGAGAAGTTGAAGAATCGAAGTCCAAGAGAAAGCAAAGACACATAACCACCAATGCGTTTGTCCGTATCGGTAACATTCTTTTTATCGAGTGCTATTCCCCATCAAGTCAATGCAGATCAAAGCTCAACTCTAGACATGTAAGTATTGAACACACCATTGATCAGAACTTTAGGATGATGAAGATGAATTTCAATTAAAAAGCAAAAATATAAAGTCAGGTAAAACCAATAGTAATAGAAATAATAATAAAGTTTGAATTGTAATTAATAATCTTCCAAAGCATAAGTATATACGTTTCAGATCCACCAACTGAAGCAGCTTTTGATGAATAAAATTAATCTTAGCTGTAAGTATTACTTTTAGGTAATTGACAGGCAAATAAAACATAACTTTTCTACAAATTGAATAAGAAGGGGGGGTTACTCCTTTGTTGTTTCTGGCACATAGTGTGGCTGTGGACTATATATACTTGTAGGCTCCAATTTTATTCTAAATCGTTACACATTTTTTAGAGCCAATAAAATAATAGTAAATATCAAGAAAACTTTATGATCATCTTGTCTTAAAGACTGGTACTTAGTCCATTGATTATTACGAATATATTGATAAAGAATATTAATAAATAAGGCAAAAAAAACTATTGTGCTTTAAAATATGAAACTTGTATCCGTCCTATTGATCTCAAAATAAAATTGAAGAACTATGGGATTCCAATCGGTCTTTCGCTAAATTTGTTTTTCAATATCTTAGTTATATTTAAAAATAAGAAATGTGTATTAATTACATAACAGAATTATTAAATGCGAAAAGATTTATGCGAGTATAGGCTTCATTACAACACTTACCCTAAAGGGGGAAAGCTTTGGTTCGCAGGAAGGGACTGCGAGGGCCATTAATTGCTAGCTGGCATCGTTTATGGTTAGAACTAGGGCGGTACCTGATCGCCTCCATACTTCTAAGATTCGTTCTTGATTAATGAAAACATCTTCGGTAAATAATGTCGCCCTTGTATAGTAAGTCTTCCGCCTATCCAATTATATTATAATCTCCTCCCTTTTGCTCTAAAATCCAATAAAAGTTGAACAGAGGTGTTATTTTAAATTTTCATGAACAGAATATTCTGTAATTTGCTCGGAGTAAAAAAAATGAATGCAAAAAATTATCAAATGGATGGCTAAATAGCAAACTATTGATGAGTTTTATCTTGAAATTTCATGTGTGATTTTCAAATTATGTTATTTTCAAAGGACTTCAGTTCAGCACGTTACTATTGGAATTAAATTCGAAAAAATTGACTTATTTTTAGATTTAAAAGGTGGCTATACAGCCCTTTATTTTAACAATGTTACCAATATTAGCAAATGTTCATTTGTGCAATTTTTGTTGGTTTGTTTGTTGGTTTTAATTCCATATGGAGCTCTCTATCTGTCCGCGTTGCGTTCTATTCTAATGTTGTTCAGCATTGCTGTATGATGGTTTCTTAATAGAGAGCAGCGAAAATGCTCATGGATGTGGGTAATTTCGCAATGATCTGCCTTTATGTGCGTCGGCAAAACATCAACGATACGGAATAAAGTACTCAAGACGTATTTAAAAGTAGGCACTAAACACAAGCACCAGGGATTAAAAGGCGCTTTTGAAATCAGCCGACCAGAAAACTTGTTGATGGAACATCAGAAGAACTGAAGGAGGCAAGGGCAGCAGCAGGCAGGGGCGAGCAGAGGAGGGGAGAGGAGGTTAGAGCAGAAGAACCACAAGACAGTGAGCAAACAAACGTTAAATAAACCGCTCAATAGCTAGCCCCACATCCACATCCACTACTTTAATAGTCATGTACACATATATATATACTTGTATGTATATATAGTATGTTTGTATGTATGTTTTTATGTATGTGTAGATAGATTGTCAACATACAATCAGCATAGTCGCTAGCTTTGGCCTGGGAAGACAAACAAAATGTGCGAGGTCTTTATTTAGTTTGTTCTTCTGCTTTTCTTTTCTTTTCTTTTTTTTTTGTCCATAAGTATAAACTGTGTGGAAAATGTTGATGGGAGGGTTTCATGCTAAATATCAATTGGAAAAGCGCAAATAAATGGACACATCAGTGTCCACTGTGGTCGGTTCAAGGCAGTCTTTGCTGATCAACGGACACACGAGCACATTTCACTAACGATCTAGAGAATTCCAATACCCACACCCCACCTACTCTCATAAGGGTCCACATATGTAGGTATGTATGTATGTATTTAGCTTAACCCAACATCGCCTATCGAAACTCACGAGTGAGTCACAACAAGCCGCTGCTTAGATCTTCAAATCGGGTAGTTCGGCAACAACTTTCAGGAAGCCACTCGAAACACACTCAAGAAGAAAGAATATGAAAATAATATTGTGTACACAAAAGATCAAGGCAAAGAGGCCAAGGCAAGTGCTTACATTAGCTATTAAACACACACTCGTACATAAATACACACACACTTACGATTATGTACGAGTATAGGCAATCCATATGCCGAAGATACCCCAAGCAGAACAATATCTTATATAGAATATAATATCTATAAAGAATTTTTCCTTTCATCGCTGTTGTAGAGGGAGTGTGTATGTGTGTCAGAGAGAGAGAGAGAGAGAGAGAGAGAGAGAGAGAGAGGGAGCAAGGGCATACAGCCTTTTAGGCTTACACAAGATTTATATATAATGGGAATTAAAAAGATTGCAGTGCACTCTCCTACTTCGGAAGCAGCTCGAATCGGATCTGATCGGATCGGATCGGATCACTCCACTCAAGTGTGCGCTGCGGAAGTACACACTAATTTTTCTGCAATTGAGCGTATGTGTATAGATCTATAGATCTACTACTACTACTACCTATGTATAGAAGTAAAGACGAGTTGTTGTGCTCCAATTGCTGAATTCATAAAAGTATTGTATGAGACTGTTTGTTTTTGTTTTGCCGAAACCTCCCCTAGCTTTGAGTTTTCTATTTAATTGTGCAGTCAATATGGCATACCCATACCCCTCTAACCATTCCCCCGCACTCCATCGGTAAGTGAAACGCCCCCTTTTAGGCGTTGATAAAAATCTCACTACGCTTCGTAGCGCTCGGCTCGGCTCGGCTCTCTTCAGCGCCAGATGGAGGCAGGCAGGCAGGCAGGCCCAACTCCTTCTGACACGCTGCCTCGGCCTCGCTAAAATTTGCTGCAATTCGTTTTGATTTGCGATTTTCTGCTGCGGGCTTGCATTTTTTTTTTGTTTTTTTTTCCTGTGCCGATGTCGCTGACGCGCAAAGGCAGCAGCAAGACCGGCACCAGCCCCAGCACCAGCTCAGTCAGCAAAAAAAATCTTATCTCGCTGCCGGAAATCAAAGTGCACATCAAAGATTGCCGCCGACATTGCCGCCGCAGCAACTACAGCAACAACAGCAATAACAACAGCAACAACAACAACAGCAACAGCAGCGACTGTGGTCGCAGTCTTCAATTGCAGGCACTCCGCACTGGGCAGTAGGTGGGGCACCTTTGTCCCGCACCCAGCCAGCAACGATAAAGGTGCCCCTTCAAATTTGTTTGATGTTGTCGTTGCTGTTGTTGTTGCTGGTGTTGTTGCTCTTGTGGTGCCTGTCAAAGTTTATATGATAGAGATGCTCCACGATCGTGGCAGATCAGACGCGATCGACATCGCACAGATAGGTATACTCGTAAAAAGACACTTAACGGTGCACAGTTTAGTTCAAATGTATCGCATTGGATTGGATTAATAAAAGCCTGTCTGTGTGTCTATTTGTATGCTCAATAGCTACGATTGCCAACTTCAACTTCAAAGCTTTGAAGCATATACATATACATACATACATATAGTATATCTTTGAAGACGATCATCGCGGAAACTAAATCCTATATTAATTTTATGATTACGAGTATGTCTATGACCGCACACCCATACGCAAAACTCAAAATTGATTTGTCTTCATTAGGCACTTTTCCAATGCCTGACCACATATTTTTTCCACGCTTCATTATGCACATGCAGCGCCCAAAACTCCAGACCTCAGACCTCAAACCCCAGAGCCACAGTCAGACCCAGGGCCAGGCAACGAACGATCTTCAAATGAACGCGCCCGCACACATGTTCGTCTCAAAACAAGTGCTGCTAACTTAGCTATTTTCAAGCCAGCTCTGGCTTTTTACTATAAGAGACGAAAATAAGGAAAACTTTCCATTTTTGCTATTTTGAATTTTCGATCTTTAGAAAACTATTTGTATGCTACTCTACTACTATCACTCAAGACAGGCAAAAGTTGTCTATTGCTTGTATTGATCCGTAATATGAATAATATATAATTTAGATTAAGAATAAAATCTATGACAAATGCCAAATTGCGGGACTTGCGGGGAATTTAAGGCCAATAAAATATTAATAATATTTATTATTTATTAGGAACCAAATCTACAATAAATACCAAATAGCGGGTCTTGAAAGCTTACATTGATTCAAAGAACCACAAAAAATCGAAGGCCGGCGAGTTACCCATTGAAATAATATCCCCCTAGCAGTTCAAAAGGTTCTGAGCCGAATTTCCCATTAGCTCTAAAAATAATTTGAAGCTTTGTAAAACTTCCCAACTTGCAAATATGAAAATAATAGTACAGAGTTTTTTTTAAAAACAATTTAACTTGTTAACTTCGAGAATAGTACCATGAATGAACATATGTATATACACTCATACATACATATAACATAGCCGCAGGCCATGGCATATAATTCTCAGCTAGATTTAGTTTTTAGGAGCATATCTAACTTTAAATCAGTAGTTAAATGTAATGCTGGAAATGTGATGTTAATCGCCAACAGGTCGTCTTTATATTATTATACATATATATGAAAATGTTATTGGAATAGGCGTATTGGATATTTTATTATTTACATTTGAAGCATATATCTTATATATCTAGCTATTTTTGGCTATCGCTGGTTGGCAGCACCGCTCGAAACTGGTTCTGCCGTCGCATCAAACATGTTTGGTGGTTGCGCCGAGCACTAAAACCAAGCGACCGGCGCTCTCAAGCCAACAGTACCGAAAGGTAACGCAAACAGGCAGTACGGTATCGGACGCGATTTCTACGCAGAGCAGTGGTGTCGACCGACAATAGAAATACGCGATTTCCGAAACCACTATACATCAAGTGAAGAGAGACAGTAGTAGCAATAGGAATAAGTAAAACGGACAGTAATCAGATAATTGCAATTATCGGAATTATTTGATATGTTTTTTGTTTTTGTTAAGTGCTGTGCTAACTGAATAGCAGTGGGCATAAGTGTATATACCTATATATACATATTTAAGAAATTAGAAAAACGAAACTAAGCCCAGAGATGCAGCCGCCTCGTTGCATCTGAAGAGAGGCTTCATGTCAGAGTGCCGCGTCTTCGTCGCTCTGGCGCTTGCGCTTTTTCTGCAGCTGGCCGTGTTGGCCACATTGGCTGCAGGGCAGGCAACCGCCACAAATGGATTACAATGCCAACGCATTTCGGTATCGGCCTGTCAGGGCTTGGGCTACAACATGACCGCAATGCCGAACCTCGCCGGGCACACAATTCAGCTGGAAGCTGAGCTAGAGGTATGTGATGGCCAAAATAAAAAAGAAATGATAATACCCAAGCTTTATATAGTACTATATGGCTAGTCGGGGACAGAGCACTAAGCCACTGAACCACTCAGTAATTATAATAATAATTGAACAAATTTTTGGTAAATTTATGAAATTCCAACTTAATGTTCCCCTCGCATGCCCTCTCCAGGGGGCAGGGGCGCTTAGAATATTTGTGACTCGATAGGTATTTCCTAATAACAGCAAATTAAGATTCATGTCTTGCTCTGCTGCTGAAGCTGTTGATCAAATTTGTTTATTAGTGTGAAAGTCAGCCCAGAGTCAATTAATTGTGAGATTTTTTGACAGGCCCAGCTCGTCAAATTACCCGTAGCTTTAGCCTCTGAAACGAGCCCAACTACCACACTTTGTCAGCCAGCTTTGGCCTTAAGTGTGGGGGAAAAAAATTCAACTCAGCTGGCTGGCTAGCTGGCTGACTGACTGGCTGACTTGTTTTCGTTTACGTTCACGTTCATTCCATTGTTGTGCCGCCGATTTTGATTCTGACGTGCAGATAAGACTTTAGTGTTGCCATAAAAATAATTCTTTGCTGTTACATGCGAAAATACAAATTGTTTAAATCACAAAAGACTGCTCTCAACGGACACAGGGTCGAGCTACTCAAAAAGACGCCGACGAATTCAGGTTGAAATATTGTTGTTTGTGTTGTTTTTGTTGTTGTTGTTGTAGTTGCTGTTGTGTTTAGCCACACAAATGATGACCTTAATTGAAAGAGTTTTGCCATTAAGTACGGGTAGCTTCTGTTTCAAGCGAACTTTGAACAAAAAGATTAACTAAACTCTCCCACAATCTTTAATAGATTACATAACAGTCCTGACGTACAACAGTTTTGCTTTTATTTGTATTTAAATAATCACTATATTAAAGAATTAAGATTGAGAAGGAAAAGTTTGTTAAGCGGAGATCTCTGCACAAAAAGATTAATTAGGCTCGCCCACTATCTTTAATGGGTTACAACAGTCCTTAGATACTACAATTTTCCTTTTATTTGCATTTAAATAATCACTAAATTATAGAATTAAGATTGAGAAGGAAAAGTGTGTTGAGCGAAGATAAATAAATAAAATAATTTTCTATACGAGTATAGCCTGAAACAGTTTAAAAATCATTCATAAACGCAATTAGTAAACCTTACCCCAAAAAGTATATTAAAATGCAGCTTGAGATTTAATTTTTTTATTGAAATTAATAAATGTTTAGTTTCAAATTAATTGACGCCATATTTTTTGTTTCTTTGGCTATCAAAGCAGTTCAATCATTGATCATCAATCAGCCATTAAACAACTAGTGGGAACACACACTCTCTCATCCAATTAAATCAATAATAGCCGACTGATTAAATGAACTGATCAATGGTGTACTCTTTTTGATGGTGGTGATCAATAAATGAAGTAATTGTGATTTTTAATTGTACGAGTAGATCCGCGTGAGACAGACAGCGACATGAAAATAGATTCTTATCACTCCTTAAAAAAATCAAACTAGACTAAGGCAGTGAATAGCGGGAAAGTGGAAAAACTGTCCATGCACTACCAAAATTTTTCGAGCGGGTTATCAGCTGTGAGGCCCGGCAAAAAAGAAAATATATATATACTTGTATATAAAGAAAACAGCAGACAAGAGTAGAAAATTAATTGCTTTCCAGCACACACACTCACGCGTACTCAGAAGAAGGCTGTGGTGTCGTGCTCGTCATGCTGTTGCTATCGCCTTTGCATGTTTCAGATAAAGAGCAATACAAAGGCCAATGGCGCACAAATTACAACAATATTGTTAACTGTAACTAAACAAAAAATGAAACAAAAAACCAAAAACAAAAAACGAGAGAAAAAAGTACGCCCGCAGCAGGTCGGACGGATGGGACGGTCGTCCCATCGGCTTGGCCATTGGTGTGCGTTTGAGGTCAGACCGTAATGTGCCATGAAAAAACACGCCGAGTGTCGAAAGGCGAGAGATGGTGCGTAAAAGACTTGGTAATGGCCAAAGTGTTTAGTGGCATTCTAGACGGGGCTCAAATGCATTGACGACCAAAACAGATAGACAGAGAGAAGGAGAGGGTGAGACAGGGAGAGGGAGAGGGAAAAAAAGGAACAAGCAAGGTGGCAGATGGGAAAAATGTGTGCCGCACGGGGCGCGCTCTTTGAGCGGCTCATAGACAAACGCTTAGATCGGTCGGTCGGTCGGTCTTTCTTTCTTTCTTTACGGTTGTGTCGCGCCGCCGCGCCGCCACTGCCACCGCCTCTGTTGCTGCCACCGCCACAGAGTCCATTAACACCTTTTGCCTTTGTCTGGCCTTTCGTGCAGTCACTGCATCCCATCCCATCCCATCCCGTCCCATCCCAGCCGATGCCACTGCGACGCATTCTTTACCGATTGCCTCTTTCCTTTTTCGGCACAGGCACAGGCCCAGGCCCAGTCAGTCACAGGCAAATGCTTGCCCAGCAATCGAAAGAGCACTCGACTGGACTGGGCTGGACTCGACAGTTGACTTTATCTCAATGTTTTTATTCTTCTACCCATTTCGGTGTCTGGCTATTCCCCCATTCCCATTCCCCGTTCCCATTCCCCGTTTCCATTCCCGCCTACTTTGTTTTATCTCATCTCGTGGCGCTGTGTTTCAATTTACTTAATAATTAATGCATTTCGCTTGTATTTTTTTAAGAGTATCTGCTCATATACAATACTCGTATGTACATACATACATACATACTACAGCACTCGTATGTATGTATGTATGTTTACGCTAGAGAGACGGCTGCCCGCAAAGAAAATAGGAAGGAAGCAACGACTACGTTTTCGTTTCTTTAGAAGAAATTCAAATAAAAATTCCAAAAATGTTTCGCCCGCCATAAAACGCGCATTGTAGTTGAACGAGATCAATGAATCAAAAGAGAGGTAAAACCTTTTCATTTTGTTTTTTAACGATGGAATGAAGAAGGAAACTCAAATTTTATGGGCTAAACAGACAAATTTTCATGTTAAATAAAACACTTCTATGATCGTTATAGGAAAATCGAAATATAAAAAACTGAAGCTTCATAGAACTAGCTCTTATAATTTGCAACAACGTGATGTTGTTATTAAGGCGCAAGAAAGGCAGAGAGCTAGTTTGAATGAATATATATATTTTAGTATGGATCCTTCTATGAACAAACTCGAGCTACTTAGCATTGCTTAAGTCAGTATATATCTAGCGCTTAGAGTCTGCAAAATCTAGCAAGACAGACAACAGACGTGATAAAAAACTTAAGCTGCCTAGATAACTGAAGCTTTAAATATCTAGCTCTTATAATAATTTGTACCATCAGGAGGTTTAAATTCGGGCGCAAGAAAGCCGGGGAGCCAATTTAAATAAATATATGTATATATTTTAGTATGGATCCTAAATCCCTTCTATGAACAAACTTGAGCTGCTTAGCATTGTTTTATATACATATGAAAGTACAAGTACATATCTAGCGCTTAGACTCAGCAAAATCTAGAAAACGAAAAACAGACAACAACAAATCATATTTGTATAAAGTATTTAACAAACTCGATTTATCTCTTGCTAATAATTTGAAGTAGTGAGTCAGTTTTGTGCGCACACACATCTAATTAGTTTGTTTGTGGCTGTGTCGGCACACCTTCTAGGCAAACACCTAAGCCCGCCTCGTCCTCCCCTGTAAACATTTGATATGCATGTCAAACGCTGCCGCCTCTCTGTTGATTTTTTATTTAACTCGACTTTATTCCACGCTCACTCCTTGTCCGCGGCTAATTTGTGACCCTCTATATAGCGTATAGCATATTGCTGGCCGATGTTGCCAACTACTACTACTACTACTACTATTGTGTATTATCATTTCACGTGGCAACCAGAAAGCGACTTACTGACTGTCTGTCTGTCTGTCTGGATGACTGTCCGTCCGACTGGCTTAGTTGTTATGTTTGTCATATCGTTATGCTGCTGCCCTGATAAAGAAAATACAATAGTGGAAAAATAAAATGCGCGTCGGCATATGTGAGACAAATAGAAAACTAAACAATAAACAACAACAACAATAATAACAACAATAACAACAACAACAACAACAGCAGCAGCAGTGCTGCTCCTTTGTTTTCGCGGCTGGATTTGTGTGGCATTTTGGGCATTTCCATGCCTTAAATATGACAGATGACTTCTCAAACAAAAGGCCAGAGCTGTCGTTTTTTTCTTTCCTTCTCTTTTTTAGCACAAGTTGAACAATTTTTGTGTGCTGTAAAGTAATTGTAAATATTTGTCAGGCTCTGTCTTTTTTTTTTATTCTTTTTATGTGTTTGGCCAAAGCATTAGGAACTCAAACTGGCACTGACACAGACACAGACAGGCTGTAATGTTTGGCAACCAAACAACGCACAGCAACAACAAAATTATGAATTTGTTTGATTTAAAAAATCAAAACCCATCGAGATAGTGTGCAGGCTTATACAGACTCGTATACCTACATATATAGTACATACATATGTGTGTATATACTATAATATAAATAGGGGCACAGGTACTGGTATACGCACATGCGTGTCGAGTCTAAGATAAGGGGGAGAACTTTAGTGCGCCACAAGAATGTCATAATAGTTTATGATGTTCACTATCTGGCCGTGAAGCGCACGCTTTGATTAAAGAAATTAATGCAAAAAAAAAAAGTGAACGTAGTATCTTTTTACAATATTAGATTTGACGCCCATTTAGTCAACTAGGGGAGTGGCACTCGGCCAATACGCGTGATAAGCCAATCATTAAAATATTTATCAATTCTGAAAATAATTCCAATTAAGTAAGGAATTAAAAAAGTGAGCAATTATAAGATCTTTCAAGCCAAACTGTTTGAGAAATAAACGGTTAGGTACAAATCATTTATAGATTGTAAAGAAGCACTGGATTACCTATCTGAAGTTTTAAAAGCAAACAAGTTTTTGGAACTAACTTGAATTTCTCTATCAATCGAACAATTGATGCAACGATTTTTATGAATTTTCAGAGGCATTAAAAAAAGGCATAAATATAAATATACGAAGATGTTAATGAACAAACAAGTTATCCTACTAAGAATGAATACTCCATCTGTCGATCCTTTATAAAATAATGAAGCTATATATGGTTTGTTATAAACTTGATCTGCGTATTAATATTACAAATCTACATACCTAGTTTAGTGTCCTTAGCTGGTATGGCTCAAATGTTCTCGATTTTTATACGGACGGACAAACGGACATGTCTAAAATAATTCATCTTCGTATTGCCAAAATATTCCTACGCACATTTCTAATAAAATCACATGCAAATATCTTCCTTGCAAGCTTTAGGAGGAGAAAGTGAGAGGTAAAGACGATGGTCGATTCGTGTGACACAAGCATTCGATATATCAAATACCTTTATCGTAAGAGCGCTATATTTGGTTCAAGTGTTAATAATCGCTTGCAAGTTTAAGAAAGTCCCCAAATTAAAATATACGAGTATTTTTTAGCAATTTAGCTGGAAAACTATGGCATTAAGCCATTCAGATACTCATAAATAACATGCGCCCCAAAAAAACGCAGAATTTGTTTTCGGGAAAGGTGTATTCATCCTTAAGCCATGGCGAGGTCTGATACAAGCCCGAGCATGGCTGCTTATCAGCCTTACGCCTTTATCGATTTCAAAGTTCAGTTTTCAATGCGGCGAACACAAAACAAGTCAACATCAAATGGCATTAAAAACGACTTAACATTGATAATGTCAAATGTTTGACTGAAGACAACAGCAGCAACAACAACAGCAGCAACAACGACGACGACGACAACGACAACGACAAGAAGAAGGGCGGCATTAGTTATTGAGAACGATGACAACAAGAATCGTAACTTTGATGTTTTGCGCTACTACTCGTACTATACACCCTTTTGTCTGAGCGCATTTTTGATTGCTGGCTGTCTCGAATAACTCACCGATACAGAAGAAATACTCGCATGATGACGATGATGATGCTGATGGGTAAGAAATGAGCACAAAAACCTTCCTGCGACAAGCTACCCAAAAAATGTTTGTGTTCTTCTCGATAATGATAGGGCAAAAGCATTCAGATACAGAGACAAACCATACAAAAACCATACAAAAAAAAAAAACGAAGCGAAAGAAACGTGCGATTTTTGACGAAAAGATTTCACAAATTCTGAAACAGTCAGTCAAACGGCAAATGAAACCAACTTTTATCCGCAACAACAACATCAGCAACAACAATTAGTGAAGACCTCGCAGCTGCGAAAAGTGCAGAGAGAGGAGACGACGCAATAACAAAAATAGCAGACAATCAGAAAGAGAAATGAAAAAAGCCTAAAACGCAGACACGTCAAAAATGCAGCAATGTTTTTCAAATACCGCACGAGTGAAAAAGCCCAAGAATGTCTTAGGCAAGATGTAATGATGCGAACAAAAACAACAACAAAAAACAGCAACAACAACAATAACAACTGAAAAGCAGCAGCAACAAAAAAGACGCAAGCGAAAAGATAAAAGAAAAGAGAGCTAAAGACAACGACGATTACGATGTGAAGCAGTCGCAGCAGGTTTGTGTCTTAGGTCTTTCGTAGCAGGATGTTGGGGCCAAAACGAAGATGACGTCGATGCTGTGCTGTGCTGTGGTGTGCTCCATCTCAGGTATCTGCCCCTGCTCTTGGATTTAGTCTGCTGCTGCTACAGTTCGACTGCTTCTTGTTGTTGTCGGCTGTTGCTGTTATTATTGTTGTTATTGGCTATAGTGCTGTCCAGCTCCGAGCATCACAAAAAGCCAGATTAAAGGGCAAAATAAAAAAACGATCAAAACCGCCAAGGGCCAAGAAGGATCTGAATGTATTTTGAGTCAGTTTTCATTTTCTTTTTCGGAACATTTTGTGAATATATTCCCTATTCATTATTTATTTATAATACAAGTATATCTCACTGATCCAAAAGCAAATGCTTTTGAAACTAAATAATACAAGAACTCAATCATTTTTGACCTTTAACATATCCTCTAACTAAATAAATAAAGCATGTTTATCAGCATTTTAAATGATAGATAGATAACTTATAAAATTTTGTTCTTTCAGGACAATCCGTTCTATAGTTGTTAGCAGACTTTTTTTTCTCAAAAGCTAGTGAATTGTCGATATCTTCATACAAATCTTATAGACAATTTGGTCGGGTATTTAATTTTGCTGTTGATTATTGTAAACTGTTTTAAAACTCAACTATTAAACTATAGACGACTTCTTGAATATTAAAATGCTTCTCAAGAAAAATAAAATCAATAACCTAAAACCTTAAAGGAAGATGTACACAATTAATTTAGTATATTTTAGTATATAATTCTTATTGATTTTGATTGAAATATTCCTTCAATTTGTGTGCAAATGATTTGCCTGTTTGAACATACTTTAAGTGTCATATAGTTCTAAATAACATGTAGAATTGGAAAAAAGCGAGAATTGTACCGTAGAGGCCAATGAAGGAGTTGTAATCGTTACTAGATTTCGACTTAACATGAGAGTCGTCAACCTTTTATTGTAGCATCTTTTATGTTCAGTTGTATGCTAAATATATTTCACATTGTTCAGTTTATTGAGTCTAAACAGCGTTCTATGTTTCTTAATATTTAACATGACATTTTATTTTCATAATATTAAATGTTTTTCTTCCCGACTTCCATTTAAATTCATTCCAATGTGTGGAGCAGCTGGCTCAAAAATGAAGATGACTTATTGCTTAAAACAAAAAAGAAGCCAAAACTGACTAAAAAAAAGGTTGCGGTGGCAGCACAGCTTTGTTGTTGGTGTCGGTGGTTGCGGCGATGATGGCGGCGGTGGTGGTGGCGGCTGCTCTCTGCCGTGTGCTTTGGAGTTGGGCTGTGCTTCGCGTAATTACATGGCAATTAAGTTAATTGAACTGCGCGCCGGTGCTAGCGTAAATTCGTTTGAGTTCGGGCCAACAGCTGCAACAGCCAGAGCCACAGCAAGAGCCAGAGCCACAGTTTTTAGCCTCAGCTATAGTCTGCACACTTATATGCATACATGCATATGCATTGGGGGTACTTATGTTTTAATTTCTTCGCACTTGCCACTCGCACAACAACTAAAATGACAAGACATCACAAATTGTGAGCTTCACAGCTGATCTGCATGGGGTTCAGCGAATAAAGTCTTGCTCGTACGCAGTATTAAGTGCAAAGGCTAATCTTTGGGTCAACTCTGAAGTCAGAGATGCACGTGCATTGACCTGCAGCCTCGGCTCAATTTCAACTGCACTCCACTCTCTTACATATATAGTATAGCGCTTGACTCCAGCTCCTTTCAACTGCCGCATTGGCCGGCAACCAGGCAGTGCACTAGTGGCAGTGGCAGTTGCAGAGACAGAGACAGAGACAGAGACAGAGGTAGGTTAGATGCTTGGCAACCTGGCAACCTGGCTGGCTGCCCTGTCTGAGTTGCTGGTCGCAGATTTCTGCCAAAGATTAGTGAGCACAGTGTGCCGTTGACTGTTTGTCTAAGTAAACAGCGGCTGGCAGTTAGCCACAAGTACTCTAGTGTGCTACTTCTGTGCCACAGCACAGCTCATGCATTCAGAAACAATTACAAATTCGATCCTGTTCACATCTTCAATTTAAGTTTGGAAATTGTGCAGAGTTTCATAAAAATAAGTAGATTGGCTTTTTTCGATTTTCAGTTTCTCCTTCCACTTCCACACCATGGATCGATTACTTTCGGAACTGCTTCCAACATTAAAACATATTTTTTCTTCAAAAAATTTGAGCGGTTTATACTTGATTTTTTCGTTAGCTGCATAAGCAACAAAATCTCTACGAAAATGTTTACTGTGCAGCTTAGTAAGCCTGACTATATGTTTTCTTAACATGAGAATTTCTTCTTCTATAGCAATTTTTCAAAACCAAACAAAACAAATGATTGCTAAAAACTAGAATTGTATCAAAAGAAATTGTAACAGAATGGATATAAGTAAGATTAGGTATTTCATTATCATTTTTTTTTCCAAACATTTCATTGAAATATTGTTACAATCTTTAATTATGAAAATGTTTATTTGAGTTTCTTTTTTTTATACTTAGCCATTATCCAAAAAAAAAATTTGCATTCCCATTTCGTTCAAAACTTAAATGTTTTAGAATACAGAAATAGAAGTAAATAATATTGGGAATGAACTAACTCAAAATAGTACAAGCATGACGAGATGTTATATTTTCAAACAGTTTTAAAATATTGGTTATACCTCCACACCTCCTTTATGTGTATGGACTAAATATGTATTTGATTTAGTTTGAGAAATCTGCTGCTGTCATCGAGAACCAAGCGAGCGGCTCTATTCATGTGACTGGCTACTGTTCGCAGTTGGGCTTCCAGCAATTATACTTACTGATCCCATGTTGCCGTCGGCTTTTCCATTTCAAGTGTGGAGTGCACCAATAGCGACGTCACCGCTTGTCGCTTTTCGCTTGCTGCTCGGCTTGTCTTCTGCCTTTGAATGACAATCGTCGCCAGTCAAAATGTCAATTACATCGTATGTCGCATATACGACTTGACAGGCGGTCCAATGCATTGGTTGGAAATAAGAAAAAAAAATGTTGCGCCGTTTTCTTCTGCATGTTGCAGTTCAGTTCAGTTACTCCACTGAGACGGCAGAATTCGCCAACAAAAATGACAGAAAAATAACGTTTTCTTAGCCAATCAATAACTGTATCCCCTAGATATCGAATAGATATCAAGCTCTTTCGATTTTCTGCAAGTATCCAGTTAGCTTAACTAAATCGAGAATTATCTCAATATCCAACTTCTTCTCAAAAAAGCTGCTGTGTTACACTATGAGAGCTATATCCATTTTTGAAAAAGATTACGGCTACTATGCATATTGGAACTTAATTAAAAAATATCGGCAATGTTTCGGAAATACTGTGTGGAAAACCTTAGTTATCTAAGATTGTTTAGGATACATTTAGGTGTAATCTTTGGCCAAATCAAAGATTTTGAACCTCACTTAATCTAACGATTAATAAGCAATAAGGCTGGGCCACTTTTTACCTTAATGTAGATCTAACTTTTTATATATTTTTTCTAGATGATGACTAACATTATTTGCTAAGCTTGTGTCTTCTTTTTTCTTGGTTTCCTGTCTTTAGCTGCAGCCTCGAATCTTTCTCAGCCACGCGTATGATATCATTTTGATTTTGTTTCCATATTTTCTTCTTTTTGTTTGAACCTCCTTCAATTTATGATATTGTCGCAACCGTGGGGATTATGCAAAGCATCCGACTGAGTCACAGACGCGGCTCAAACTCGCTCGGCATGTTTGTGGCTTGTGGAGAGTCTCAGGCATAGATAAGACATAAATTAAATTAATTAAAACATGACCAAATCAAATTAATTCGACTGTCTTCCAACTGTCTGGCCAACTTACCGCTCAATTGCATGGCATCGAATTAGTTGTGGCCCCAACAAATTAAATAAATTGCTACAGAATGGCAGCAAGAAAAAAAAACAAAAAAAAAAAACGAAAACACTTTGATAAAGCACGACTATGGTCGTGAGGCAATCTCAAATGCGTTTGCCATATGGAACTGACGATGGCAACAACAGCAACAACAACAACAACAGCAACGTGCTTAACTGTCAATTCGAATCAAACGCAATGACAGGCGGGATAACGGGCTGGCGGGCTGGTGGGCTGTCGAGCTGGCGATCGGACGGGCTGACGGGACGACGACGATTTGGACCGGTTCGAGCTGCTAAATCGAATAAAGCGTAAATCAAACAATGTAGTATAAAGCTGCACATAAAATGGCCATAGCAACAACAACAACAACAACATGAGCAGCATTCGCCAAAAGATCAAAGATGTGCCGCCAAACTTGACTTTGACTTCGTGCGACGCTGCAACTTTGCGTCATTCTGGCCAACCTTACACATTAACTTTACGTAGATTTCTTACTGCGGTATTTTCTAACAATTTTTCAATTCTGTTTTTTTTCACTCTGAAGTTGAAGTTGGCGAGTTTGAAGCGTGCCTTGTGGCGCAAAATATTTATATAAGTAATTTCCCAAAATAGGCCATAGAGTTGAAGCTTTATGACACACATTATTACACTCTAAGGCCCTGCTAACTGATGCGCGTATATTGTTAAGCCAGGCCTGGAATTGCGCCTTCTTTCGCTTTGATTCGACTCGATTTTATTTTATAGTTTTCCAACAATCTGTTTCTCTTTTATACTGCCCGGCCAACAACGGCTTCAAATTTAGTGGCTTTTTCTTATTGTTACCCATTGATATATAGTTCCAAAGACAGGGATCTTATTCGTTTGGAAGACTGGCGGCCTTTTTCTCTCTTACATACAAAGTACTATTACTCTATAGTACAATTTTAATCCCAGACTATCTATTCAGGACAACTCCTAGACGAAGATATTGTTTGAATAAATTTCCATCAGATCGCATTTATCTTTCAACGAGATTTAACTAATTTATCAATTAAATTATAGACAGGACGACATTTGACTCGATTCTACTGCTCAGAGTCCATTGTCGAATAAACTTGACCTTCGAAATGTGATGATAAGGGCGCAAACTATAGAGGTCTGTTGTAGTATCTCTTGTAAATTTATTAACCCGCCATATGGTTGCGAATCCCCTGACGCGCTTGATCTACAACTTCAAATTACTTCTTCAACATGGACAGATGCCTGACGGATGTACGTGTAAGAATAAAAGCATATATGTATGTAGAATATGCATGTTTGTATCGATGTGTGAGTGAGCATTCATTCACATGTGTGATGTCATTCCAGCATTTGAAGACCAAATGCCGCTCCACCCGCCTCGCCAACAAACGCACCGATAACAAAAAAACAAAAAAAAAAAAAAAAAAAGATCAATGGGCAACCGTCCGCTGAATTTATAACATTTTCTATGTCTATCTATCCTTTCCATTCGTATCGCTCTTCAAGCGTGTATCATTAATCAAAATCGTCAAATCATTAAGTTCACGTTTAGGTGCCAAATGCTATTACGCTTGTGGTTACCGACTTTTCAAGCAACGCTGTCGTCGCCATATACCTACTATATGTATGTATTTCTGTTGTTCTCCCCCTCTTGTTGTTGTTGTTGTTGTTGTAAATGTTCCTCGAGTTGTTATTGAATTGTGAACAGAGAGCCGGGTTAAAGGCAAATGGCGAAATCAAACGAGATCTTCGACTGTGCAATGCTCTGCTCCGTTCTTGGAAATTACAATCGTGAGATCGGAGAATAAAACACTCATGAATGATAAGAACAAAGTACTAACTCTTGCTACTTGGTATGAAATATTTTAATAAATTATTAATTGCTTAGAATTCAACATTTCAAAGACGTCAAAAGGAGTAAAAAAAAAAACTAAAATAAAATAAAAACCAAAGCTTCTTCAACATTATTGTAAATGGTGATCAAATGTGGGGTTTTTCATACGATCCCTAAAAACCGTCTCATCGGTCGACAATTGTACTGAATTTTTAGAAAAACAAACGCAATTTATTAAAAATTTCCTCCAAATTGTCATGATCCATTATAGGAAAGCGCTGTAAGGACATCAAAGCCATTTGAAAATGCTTCCTGTATAGTAACCTTGAATATAAATAATTAAAATCTGTTATTAAATTTGTACAAAAAAGCCATTTAAATAATACCCATGATGTGGAGAATAATACATTTATAGAAACACTGTGTTTCATGGTTGTTGAATATTTTTATCATAAAGCCACACAGCTCTTACAAGTTTATACTATGTAAATAGTTGCAAGGATACCTTTATTATACTATATAATTTTTAATTTCAATTTACAAAATACGGTAATAAATTTTTCGCATGACCTCCATTAGCCGTGAGTTTTGAAATAAATTCCAACACTTACCATTGGATTTAAATAATATCCATGATGATATACAGATATATTTAATAATACCAATCAGTAGTATATCATGTTTGTAATTTTATTTTCTCGAAAGTAGTAATATTTTAGGCATTTTATAACGACAGTTATTCTCTGCCACAAACAAAATCGTGCGTTTTCGGCAAACACACACACAAAAAAAAAGAAATATAAAAAATAAAAATAGGAGAAGAAAAATGCTCAAAGCGTTGCGGATTGCATTCGCTTTGCATTCAGATGATAATGATGATGATGATGATCATTATGATATTGATGGTGACCAACCAAAGTAAGAGTCAGAGACGGAGACAGAGCCGAACCTAAAGCCGGAGCCAGAGCCAGAGCCAACGCGTTTGCCCTTTTCCAAGTTGCGTGCTGTGCCGCAACAACAAAAACAACAACAACAACAACAACAGGGGCAACAAAAGCAACAAGAGCAACAACAACAGCATTACAAACAGTAATAACACATTTTAGACACTTGCAATGCTTGCTTATTACCTAAACACGACTGCAGCTTCGCCGACAACAACTTCTTTCCGATCAAGTTGTTGTTGCCGCTCGGTCCATTATGCTGATTGCTCCTCACTTGTGAAATAGCTCGACTCTGAGGTATAGGTTGGAGGTTTGGGTTCGGATTCGGGTTCGAGTTCGGGTTCGAGTTTGGGCGTTCCTCAATACTGATACATACATATAAAATTTGTTGATGATCATCATGACGAGGAATTCTTAGCTCCATAATGATTTAGATAATGATCATGATGCGTGATGAAATTATAATGTATGCTCTATACATAAGGGCTTTTCGAATGGCTCTTATTCTCCGTAATACAATTTTTATTCAGTTTCAAAATTCAGGGTTTCATACAACATATAAGAATTTACCGATCTTTCTTTACTTACAATAATATCTACAAAAAAAAGGGGGGGTATTTTGAGAAAAAACCAACTTCCTAATATTAATTAATTAATTAGAGATATCATATTCATAATTATATATATATTTCCGTTTTAAAATTGAATTTTAATTTAACAATTTTACTCAAAAACAAGATTATTCTGTATTTTATTGGACATTTTCATTATTAATATATGCTCCTTTTGAGCTTATATTACAAGCAGGCCAACAGTTAGTCCAGTTTTTTCTTATACTAGGCCGTTTAGGGCCTTAAGTTTCTTCTCATTTCCCGGAGCTATATTTTTGGAAACAGAAAGATAGTGGCCGAGCGATGGCTTTTATTTCCTGTTTGGCCAAAAATTCACTCACAATCGATTCAGAGGCGATATTGAGAGCCTCTGTTATCTCTCCAAAGCCAACAAAACTATTCTCGAACACAATTTTCTTGACTTTTTCTATATTATTGACATAGGATTAGGTATGCGCACGCATATGAATAAAGATGCTATCAACCTAGTAAAGAATTCGATCGATTCGGCCTAAATGGACCAGTCCGGGTCAAATATGATCACATCTCCACGATCTCTTATTAAATTCACTGAAAAAAGGAAAATAAGAATATAGTACATTTCATTTATCTCACTTGCCAACATTGAAAACATATCTTTTCAGAGTATTAGGGCTTCGACAACACTCGTTTTGTAGTTTTTGAAGTTATTTCTTTGACCAAATTTTTTGATCATTAACAGCAATCGCTTGAAATCGCGTATCTAACGTGCTCATACAGCGGCCTGCAGCGGCCACACTCGAAACCTCCAACTCATACTCGTATACTATACTATACTATACGATATATATGTATGTAGACACACAGGTGTGTAACTGATTAGCTCTGCCTTGCCTAATGTACCACAATTATACACGCTGTAGCGCGAAAACAAAAACGTAAAATGCGCAACAACTTTTGCTGTTTACTGTTACCGATAAACTTCAAAAGCAACGCCAAGCCGCCAAGCCGTCAATCCGGCAGTGAGCCATTCAGCCATTCAGGCAGGCAGGCAGGCAGTCAGTCAGTCAGTTGGCGAACATGTCAACCAACCATCAAATGCCGGTAGGAATGCTCATATGGCCCGAAACTTCCTCGGGGAGTCAAAGATGCCGGCAGCCAACGAGGGCAGCACTCTCTATGGCCTGTGACTGATCATTTCAGGGGAAAACGCACTCGACTGCGACTGAATGGTTCGCCATACTCTGCTCCAAAACCCCATGAACGGCTATTCATGGCTCTCGTCCTCCTATGTACAAGAACCACACATCAGATGTATATAATGATTCGGAAACAATATTTTGATGCATGTGAAAAGCTTACTTCTACTCCCACATTTTTCAAAAACCACAAATAACGAATGAAGATTTGAAAATTAAACACTTTTTTATTTACTTGTATTACATTTTCGGTTTTTTTTTTTTTAAATTTTCCAAATTATAATAATCATGCAACCCTTTATTTAATGAATTTAATGAGCGAATGAATTCAGATAAGATATTAGACATATGTATACTTAGTATTTTATATCTTTTGCTACATACTCGGTATTTATTGGCATTATTTGGAATTAGATCATGCATTTAAAAAAAAAGTAAGTTGAAAACTTCGTATTATAGTTTGTGCGCAAGAACAAGTTGAAAAAAAAGTATAAACATGCCTATTAATTACTAGTTTTGCCGAATTTAATAACATCTGAACAGGCTTTTTAGGGTATCCCTTAGTCAAGCAAATGTTCGCTTTTTCTGTGCTTATAATAGCCGGCAACAAATTCAATGCAGGCAAGATTTCTTGTTCAGCTTTCACCTTTTCGGAGTTGTCAAAAATTCTACAAAACTCATAAATGTGTATGCGTGCCCAGGGCGCAGGTAGGTAGATGGACAGACAGACAGACGGACAGATCGGACGGAACGACAGGTAGACAGGCAGTGCCTGCTGGCAGCAGACAAAGCCCCCCAGTTCGTCATGGACTTTGACAGCAATGGCTCCCTCTGGCCCCTAACCCGAGCCTAAGCCTTTGCCATCCCGCCGGCGTGGCGCAACGCGGCGCGGCTCGGCGTCTGCTTTTTGGCTGAAAGCCACACAATGTCGATAAAAAGCTGCAAGTCTGCAGGTGAGGATATGTGAGGATGGCAATACGGCACTATGTGTGGCAGACGCGGCGTATGAGTAACGCGACCCCGTGCATCATTAAAGACACACAGCAGCCCGATAATGCCTGACAATTAATATAATGGGCCCAAAGCAAACAGTTTGTCCAGAGACAAAGTCCGAGTCTGAGCCCGAACCCGAACCCGAACCCTCCTCCGAGCCTTCGACCGAGCTGGAGCGGAGCCCCCGTTCGATGTTATTAAATCTAATTACGCGTAATGGCCAGCAAATTGCTCGCAGTTGCGTACTGCGGTTGGCACGCTGGGGTTGGGGACGCTGGGGAGCGCTGGGCAGCCGACTGCCGTGATTACAGCCATGGGCCATTTGTTCCCCAATGTCCGCTTCAGTGTTAGTCTGCGGCGGCATGCATTGCGTCACATCCACTGTGTGAAGTTTGACGCCAATTTTCACACATTTTCTTCGCTACAAGCCACACAAGAAACATACCCACACGCATAGAGAACGTGACTATGATGGCGCAGGTTTGTGGGAAAATCAAACAAAAGAAAAAAACACCGAGGCGATGAGAAATTTAGAAATGCTCCCAGATGGTTGCTCTACTGAAATGCTTTAGCGGTCCAAAATGTTTCCATGAGTTCAAAACTATTATGTATTTATACTTATATAATATTTAAGCTATCACGAGTAACTTGATGTTACGTAAAGCTTTATAGCATTTTTTAAATTTTCGTAGTTAGAGCAAGCATTTGTAGATAATGAATCGCACAGAATTCGGATAATAGTGATAATATATCAGCTTAAGCCAACACCTCAAAAATATTGAAAAAATAGTTATCTTTTTTTTAAATGTACAAGTATATACAATTTATTAAACCAGTATATTCAGTTTAAAAACGTTTGGCTATCAAATGTTAAAATCAACAAAAACCTACAAAGTTCTTCAAACATTTATTTTTTATTTATTTGAAATGACCTTAGATGGTTAAGTTGTTTTTTGTTGTTGCTGTTGTATTAGTTTATACAAAAATGTCACGAATTATCTGCACATGCTGTTATTTGTTTCGTTTTCTTTCTATTTTCGCTTGACGCGTAATTACTTGGGGAAAATCCTAATAACACTAATGTCTTTAAAAAAGGAATTGGTTTGATAACCATTTAGCAAATAAAAAATGTTTGAAATAAAATAATTAATTCAGTGTGTCCGTGTAGCTTCGAAAATATTTCTGGAATAAACATTGGTTTTTACCTTTCAATAGGCTTCTGGGCAATTATTTTAATTATTTTCGAAATTAAATCACGCCATTGAATCATTTTTAAGATTCCATTTCATTTGCCGTCTTGCTTCAAGCAGGCTAGGTTTCGGAAATAGGCGCAGAAGTTTTGTGGCAATGCATGTCTGTGGGGAATTTTTATCGCTCTATACTGTGTATGTATGTGTGTGTGTACATGGGAACATATATTTTAAGGAAACAAAAAAAAATGTTGCTTTTTATCAATTAACAGCATTAAATTGTGGCTATCTCTTTCGAGTGTGAGTTGAAAGCACGCCGCCAAATAATTAGATTGAAATGTGTTGTTGTCTGATAAAAACGCTTCACATACACACGCACGCAACGCAGAGAACGATATTATATAGTATGTGTATGTACATGAACATATATATATGTATAGCCCTGTATCTGTATAAGTTCAAAGAAGTGTATGGCAAAAGCTAAACAATAAACAACAAATGCGTCGACTAGCGAGAGGAGCAGCGGGGATTGGCGGTCTCGCTGCTCACACTCTGCTTTCTTAATTGTTGTTGTTGCTTTACTGGTAGTTGATGTCTATAATTTAATCTATGTATGAAAAATGCAATAAAACCGGCGAATAGCCGTCCTTTGTAGTTCTGCCGTTCGTTCTACAACAAAGCGGCCAGCCAAATGCCAAATGATGTGCCGATTTAAAATGAAAAATAATCACTGCTGGCACATTTTATTTGTAAGACTCGAATTAATGCAATATTGAGTTATTAACCGAAATTTAATCTCTTACTGCTCATTAGAAAACATTTTGTTAAGAGGAGTTATCATTTAATTCGAACGATTTATTCGAATGGAAAGAATTTTAAAAATTCTTCCGATTAAATGCCTATCCTAAATAGGGATAAGAGATCATTTGTCTAGCTATATAGTCGAAATAATTATAAAATCCAATAATTGCTATATTAAATTAATAACCGAAACTTAATCTCTTACTGCTCATTAGAAAACATTTTGTTAAGAGGAGTTATCATTTAATTCGAACGATTTATTCGAATGGAAAGAATTTTAAAAATTCTTCCGATTAAATGCCTATCCTAAATAGGAATAAGAGATCATTTGTCTAGCTATATAGTCGAAATAATTATAAAATCCAATAATTGCTATATTAAATTAATAACCTAAACTTAATCTCTTGCTGCTCATTAGAAAACATTTTGTTAAGAGGAACGTTAATGGAACGAATCTTAAAAATTCTTCCGATCTTAAAAATGCTTCCGATTATTTAGGGATAAGAGATCATTTGTCTAGCTATATAGTCGAAATAATTATAAAATCCAATAATAGGAATATTAAATGGTTAACCGAAACTTAATCTCTTGCTGCTCATTAGAAAACATTTTGTTAAGAGGAGTTATCATTTTTTTGGAATGATTAATTCGAATGGAACGAATCTTAAAAATTCTTCCGATTAATTAGGGATAAGAGATCATTTGTCTAGCTATGTAGTCGAAATGGAAAGTATTACAAATTCCGCGATTAAAGTGCCATATTGTTCTCTCTTCTAATTAGAGATAAGAGGTCATTTGTCTAGCTGTAGCAATAATTATAAACAATTAGGAATATTGTTGCCAAATGTTAGTTTTGGGTAAGCTAAACATTTAAGTGCAATTTATTGCTATTCGTGGAAATGGCAAGAAGAACGCTTTTATTAAACTTTTGTTTGTTTACAATTTAAACGCTTTGATGTCAAATGATTAAAGGCCCGCTCCTCTTTATTCTTCGCCCTCTCTTGTAGATTGCAAAGCTGCTACCTTTGATCGAATCTGGCTGTTCGGATCGCGCACGTTTCTTGCTCTGCTCATCGCTGTTTCCGCTCTGCACGCCGGATGTTCCACGTCCCGTGACTGCCTGCAAGTCTCTTTGCGAGACGGTCAAGAGCGAGTGCACGAGCAACGCGCCCCCGGAGCTGATGCGTTTGTGGCCGGAGTTTCTCAGCTGCGAGCAGCTGCCGCAGCCGGAGAAGCACGAACTGTGCATGCAAATACCGCAGGAGCTGAGCGAGACTCCTCAACAGCAGCAGCAGCAGCATCAGCAACAGCAACAACAACAGCAGAGTGGAGGATCGGTAGCGGTGCTGGCGCCGCAGCCAACGCAGAGTGAACAGCGACAGGAGCATCAGATGTACTGGTCCTGGATGGCCTGGAAGATGTCTGCACAGCTGTCCAAGGTGCTGCCCTCGAGCAGCGTTCTCTGTCCGCACAATTTCACGGCCAATCCGCTGGTGCCGAACGAGTGTGTTCCACAATGCCAACGGGATGCCTTCCACAGCACACAACAGAAAAAAGTGACGGAGAGCTTGATCCTCGGACTCTCGGCTGTCTGCTTTCTGCTCACACTCTTCGCTTTGGTCACCTTTTGGGCGGAGCCCACGCGTTTCGGCTATCCGGAGAGACCAGTGTTGTTCCTTTGTCTCTGCTACAATCTCTTCAGTCTGTGCTATCTGGAGCGCATTGTGTTCCACAATCAGGCGCGAAGCATGGCTCTGTTGGAGCAACCATTGGCGGCGGGACGCCTGCCGTGCGCAATGACGCCACCGTGTCTGGCCTCCTACATCAGCACCTCATACCTGAGTCTGTGTGGAGCCACTTGGTGGCTAATTTTTTCCCTGTGCTTCTACTTGTCCTCGCACAAGAAATGGTCCAGCGAGGCACTGGAGCAGCGTTCCGGTCTCTTCCATGTACTAGCCTGGGTGCCACCACTTACTCCGCCTATGGCCGCCCTACTGCTGGAGCGCGTGCATCCCAGCGAGCTGACAGGCATGTGTACAGCGCCTGGATTCGTGGAGCTTCCGGCGCTGGCGCTGCTGCTCCTGGGTCTCTACTTTACGCTACGCGCCGCCCGCTCCCTGCACACCCTGCAGCAACAATTGTCGCAGCGTTTCGCACAAATCCGCAAGCGATTCCTCATCTTCTCGCTGGTGTTCTTTGTGCCCACGGCGGCTGGAGTGGCAGCCGCGTTCTGTGAGCGTCACGTGAACGCCGTTCCCAGCTGCTCGACCCTGGACGATTGTGCCCCACCGATGGAGTTGAGCGCCTGGCCCACTCTGGTGCGCATCTTCTTCCAGCTGGTGGGCGGTACGCTCACCGGCATGTGGGTGTGGTCGCGCAAGACTTGCGAAAGCTATCGCAACCGCTTGGTGGCCACCCCGAGCTCATCGCTAAGCACGCAGTACAAGGTGGCACCGACGGTGGCGCCAATGATGCTGCCAAAAAAGCATCTCTATGCCAGTGGCAAGCCCTTGATGGGCGCCACACCCCTCTATGCGGGCATCAGTTTCCACAATGTGCCTGTTTACAATCCCAACCAGTCACGGGTGTAGAGGACCGAATAGACCCAAAGGGCCATTAGTTGCTTAATAGAAATGTGTAGTTGTGAACAAATTAAACTACATACGAGTACATACATATATAATAACACGGGTGTCTTACAATAGATGTGAGATGATGAAGTCTTGTCGTCTTCTAAACTTAAAATTAATCAATGCTCTTTGAATTTGTAAATTGGAACATCTATGATCGGCTAACTGTAACTGTGCATTGTAAAGATTGAGATGAGATGAGAATCTGTCATCTTCCATCTAGAATCTAGATAACAAATCTGTTAGATTCTGTTCCCCCCACACAAAACAACTCATCATGTAAATACTTATGTGTATGTCATAATAAGTATAAATCTATCTATCCACCTACTTGTATGTATGTGTAATATAATAAGTACGTACATACATACATATATGAACAACTTTCGGGCCCAGTTCATCATTTGATCTATGAGCTATGAGCTCAGAGCTCGGCTTAGCCTGTAAGCCTTAAATGAAATGTGTTAATAGCTTTAAATCCATTTGAGTATTTTTAAGTTGTGTATATATACTTATCAGCTTTTTTTTATTAGCAAGAAGATTATGCATTAAACTAAAAATGGAAATCGTTTAAATTTGGTTTTGTTGGTCTTTTGTTGGGAAACACAATCGCTTTGATATACTTACATACATAAGTAGTTGTATGTATGTATACGGAGGTACTCACGCAAACTGCTGTGAGTGTCACAGATGAACACGGATACATGCCACAAAAGTAAAGCCATTTGATTGAACTTGCCACACAGCAGCGTTTTTATGCAACAAATTGCCACACTGCGGCACACGGAAAAATGCACGCGCAGTCAAGTGGGCAGTGCACAGAGCAAAGAAATGTGCGCTTGCCTAGAGATGGGCGCGTGAGAAAATAAGCACGCCATCCAGCACCGATATTTTACAAAAACTGATGGCGAATGATAAATATGGGAAAACAAATTGTTGATATAATCAATCAGAGGTGTAAGCATTTCTAAGCCTGGAGTATTGCACCATAAAGATTAACGGGACCAACAGAAAAATAATCTCTTCGTATCATAAAGCTAATATAAAAATAAAAATCGTCTTTACTTGAGCATTTTTTTGACTTTCAATCTGTTTTTTGACTTGAATTTTTTAATAGAGTATACAAATATTGCTTATACCAAAAATATGAAAAAGATTGACACTATTAACGAAGATAATCCAAACAAATTTTCATTAATTTATCTTTTCTGAACTTTGTACAAAATAATACTCTCATCAATCATCCTCCTCAAATCCCAACGTATTATCGTTAATCGAAGTTAATTGAAATTTTGAAAATTTGTTTTCCAAGACTTTTTCGTCTTTTTGTAGCTTGTTCTTAATTCGTTAAGTTTGGAAAATTATATATTTTGAATGTATACATATAAAGATATATATTTTTTCTTAATATCTAGAAATCTAAACTGGTTGTTTTGCCAATTTTTCAAACTGATTTGTATTATTTTTCCTTCCAGAAATGTGTTTTGTTTTAATATTATGCTGCTTTCTACTTAAAATCTGAAAATATAATTAAAGTTGTAATGTGGTGAAGCCATGGAGTTTATAACTCTAAGTCAAATTCTGACTAATACTAAGACTGTAAGAGTACATCTGGCAATACAAGTATATTTCTGTGAACCGACCCTTTAAATGGAAATACTATATTTGGTATAGTCTGCACTGCTCTGCGCAATGAAGTATCGGGCTCGATTGCACTCGTGAGTCCATCACGCACACATCTCTTGTTGCAAGCTAGAACCCGACAACAACAGCAACAACGGCAACAACAACTTTAATAATAACAACAACAACGGCAACAGGCATCTGTGCAGCAAGCATGCAATTAACTCTTGCGCGCCAAGATCAAAGCGATTAAAGCCGCGCCGACACCGCCGTGGCCGGTTTTTGGCCCCTAGCAGGCCAAACCAAGCGGTACAGTCGTCGACGCTTTATCGTCATCCTCATCGTCTTGGTCTTTTTCTTCGTCGGAGTCGGAGTCGGCGTTTAAGCTGTGTTTGTTGGCAAAAAAGAAACAAAAACAAAAAAGCAAAATGCAGAGCGTGCTGCAAATGGGACAGACGTCCATGACTTTGATCTGGAAACGCCTGTGCACATTAAAACGATGGTCTTGAACAATTACAAGTGCTAAGTGTGCATAATAGTTTGCCACACAAATGGCCGCAACGGCACATTTCTGTTGCCTTTCCCAGATGTGTCTCGAATTCAGGTCATTCGTAGTGTTCGATTATGGGAATAAAAACTTCACAGTACCTTAGTTAATGTCTGGAAATATACATGAACGTAGTCAGTGGTGCTTCAAATTAAATATTTATTTACGCTGACTGGAAACTGGTAAGTAACTTAATTAAGCCATTAGCTTGAAATCAAATTTCAGCAGACATTATAATCATAGAGTTAACTAATCTCATTTATCACTTATTTTGCTTTCAACTTCTAAGAATGCCGGTGTGGATTTCTCGACCTCTGTTTAGTTAATTGAGTTGCGGGCGCGCTTTGTTAGTATTTGTATTAACATACACATTTAGAATAGGCTTAAGCTTGTAATCTAACAAAATGTACTTGAACGATGTATTCAATATGTATGGGGATTCAGTCTTTTGGTTAAGCACTAGTTGGCGGAGTACCAGCAGGGCACCAACATCGATCCATTCGAGGCAGATCTTTTCGCTAAGAAGGTACCATTACAATATTCAGAAGATGAATTGGGGAAAATGCTTAAACACACAAATGTGTCTTCTTACGTCTCGGTTGCCTTATATATTGTGCGTCCTGATAATACCAAATTCCATTGAAAAATTTCAACATTCTTTTCAACATATATGATTTAATAAAAAAAAGACATAAATCCTTGTTTTTTCACTGATTTTAATAGGCTTTGGGAACCAATCACCTATTTTTGCATATTTCTTTATTTATTTTTTTTTTTATGTCAACAAACATTGACTGTCGACATAGGAAATAGTACATAAAAGTTATAAGAAGCATCTTATAAGCTAGAATAGCCTCAGAAGGAGAAATCTACACGACATTTTGTGGAACCAATCTACCGTGTAAAAAAAGAATTAGGTGTACAAGCAAAAACTGCTGTGCATAAATGTATAATGCAGGATCGACATACAATATACAGAGAACGAGAGGAATGTCTCAATGTCAACAATGAATCGATATTACACATTTGACGACAAAATGATAGTTTAAAAGCTGCTCCTGAGTAACTTAAGGTCCTTACACATTTGCTTAAAATATTATAAGGGAACCGAAACAAGGCAATTAAATGTAAATGAAAAGGGAACAACAAACTATTGCCCCCCAAAAGCAGGCTATATTTTCAATTTAGTTTCTCTCGCAACCCAAAAGTATGCTACACAATATATCCCTCGTGTATGAGACGAAAGCACTACCTCCTTAATATAACTTCATACCCTGGTAGCTGTCAAAGTGACTAGTCGACTTTTTATTGTGCGCTCCGTGAAAAATTGTAATAAATTCCTCTTTTTCAATTATTTCGCGTATAGTGCGTTAAAAAAAACCACCCGGAAACCTAGTTTCACCTTGGCTTTTTGGCAATCGTTTAGTATCCTTATTTTCTTGGATTCCAATCAACAATTAATCTGCTGTATGGGGCTGCTCTGCTGACGTATACACGTCATCGGAGCAGAGACAGCCCAGAATTTTTCTTCTTTGCTTGTTTTGCAAGTCATCTTATCTCACGTAAATGAATGCTGATGAAGACTCGGCCGCTCTCGGAGCAGCTGAGGAAGTAGTCAATAAGCTGCCGAAGTACGTGGAGATGAGAAAAATTTCTGGTAAATCACCTTCGGAGCTGAGAGCAAAAATAACCAAGGACTTGCATATGTCAATGGGAAAACCATACTTAAAGCCGTCAATCTCAACCAGTAACTGGATTGCCTCAACCACTTGTACATCGACTACAAGTACCCTAACATTTTCTGTGGTGAACTCTCAATCAATGTATACTACAGTAGCGACATCAAATGGCAGTTTGTGCTCCACACCCGCCGTTGCGAGTACACCGGCTTCAATCACAAACTTAGTTGCAAATCCAACTCTGGACAAATTTTGCTCGTTTCAAATGCCAGTACCCGGTATTAATAGGAAGCGGAAAGGAGCCGTCGAGTCACTAAAATCGGCTCAAAAAAATAAGCCAACTCCTGTCAATACAACCCAGGGACAACGAACTGCGTCCTCCTCTCCGCCAGCGCTTCAAAATAATAGATTTGCAGCCCTTTCGGAAGAAGCTGATTCCATTATGGAAATGGAAGAGCCAGATTCCGAAGATCCATCGAGCCAGCAAAATGAAGCCAGCCGTTTCCAGCAGGGAAGTAGTATTCCTAAGCCTCCTGCTATATGTGTGCCACAAGTCAACAAATTGGATAAGCTGGAGGTGGCGCTCAATTCTGCTGTCTCCCCTAACGATTACGACATACGCACATCGAAATCTGGGATCTCGCGTATTTATACGAAGAATTCGAATGCGTTTCGTGCAATAATCAAATTATTGTCCAATCAAAATTGTCAATTCTGGCACCACCAGTTGAAGGAGAACAAACCCTGCAGATTGGTGCTCAGAGATATTCATCCCAATGTACCCAGGCAATTAATAGAGCGCACCTTTACCGACAAGGGCTTTACAGTTTTGAATATATATTGCCCCAGAAAACCGGACTGGCGTAACATTCAAATTAATGAGGAGGATGGTGAGGACATAAATAATGTTAAAACAAGACAAAATATGTTTTACGTTAACCTCCAGAACGCACCCAACGTTGCTGAGGCACTAAAAATAACTCAAATTGGTAGACACAGGGTTACAATATCAAAGGCCAAACAGAGTAAAGAGCTGGTACAATGCTTCAGATGCCAAGATTTCGGGCACACGAGGAACTATTGCCTTAAAAAGCCGGTTTGCGGTAAATGCTCGGGGGACCATGATACTGGCTCAAAATCATGTAACCTGAATGATAATGGGGAATTTATATGCGCTAATTGCGGCGAAGACCACATGTCGAGCTTCAGAGGCTGCAAGGTAAGAATTGATCTAGCCAAAAAACTTAAGC
This sequence comes from Scaptodrosophila lebanonensis, assembly GCF_003285725.1. NCBI lineage: Eukaryota > Metazoa > Arthropoda > Insecta > Diptera > Drosophilidae > Scaptodrosophila > Scaptodrosophila lebanonensis. Next base: position 136,311 of record NW_022060599.1, on the reverse strand, counting down.
CAGCTGTGAGGTTGCCGAAAGATGGACTAGTTATCGGTAGCAATAGGAGTTACCCAAATAACCAAGGCACTAAAGTACAGTTTATCTCAAACTCTACTGTTAAGAGTGGCTTCTCTTATGCTGATGCAGCTAGGCCAATTGGAGAAAAACGTACCAGCGCGCCAACAAACCAAAACTCGCCCCGATCACACAGTTCCGCCGAAGATTGGCATCTAAACAACAAATTTAGTATGCTGGAAAAGGCGATTTTAGATCTAAACGCAAGAATGGATCAAATGTATAAGCTCATACAGGAAAATATGGATTCCAATAGAGCCTTCCGTGAATTGGTACAAAAACTAATATCCAAATGTTAAATCCGCTGTTAAAAATCGGATTATGGAACGCACGGGGCCTGGTCAAAAACAATGATGAACTCAGGCTTTTCCTAAGTTCAAACTCGATCGATATCATGTTAATAACCGAAACGCATATGCGTCCTGGCTTGAACGCATATTTGCCAGGATACGACCAGTACTACGCTAATCATCCTAGTGGCACCGCTAAAAGTGGTTCTGCAGTCATCATTAGATCAAGTATCGCTCATTCACAGAATGAGCCAATTCTAAAAACAAGCATCCAAGCGGCCAGCGTAACTATACCGACGAATGGTGGAAGCATCAAAGTCTCCTCCCTGTATCTTCCTCCCAATGAAGCTTGGTGCAGGGCCGACTTTGATCTATTGCTGGCAACCTTAGGAGATAAGTTTATTGTAGGCGGTGATTTTAATGCAAAACACCAATGGTGGGGTAATTCCAGATCTTGCAGGCGAGGAAGGTGTTTGCAAGAGGCCATAGCTAGTACTACTTGCCAAGTTCTTGCTACTGGAGAGCCAACTTTCTACTCTTACAACACACGGCTTAACCCCTCTGCACTAGACTTCTTTATTGTCAACAGGATTGCCCTAAACAGACTCACCGTTGAAACAAAATATGAGCTCGCATCGGATCACCTTCCAGTAGTAGCGACGCTACATCATGCACCGCAATATAATCCCAAGAGGGAATATATTCTACCACCTGGCTCCCGTATTGATGTTTTTAAAGCCGATCTCGAAAGAAGAATTAACCTGAACGTCGAAATTAACAGCCCAGAGGATATCGAAGACGCGATATCAATCCTCATGAAGAACATTTCACTGGCTGCGTCTTCTGCTGCACCGAAAACTTTACGCTTGCCAACCCAACATAGTCAAGCTAGTCTACCACCAACGGCTGCTGCGCTCTTAAGCCTGAAAAGAAGAGTCAGGAAAGAATATGCAAGAACTGGAGATACTCGCATTCATCAAATCTACAAAAGACTGTCCAATCGACTGCAAAAAGAGCTTGCTAAAATCAGACAAGGCAGAATTGATGACATATTGGAAAGTGCTGGTCCAGATGCATCATTTAATTACTCGCTCTGGAAGCTTACGAGGCGATTTAAGAGGCTGGTCATCCCTAAGACTCCAATTAAGGATCCTACAGGTGGATGGAGCTACTCCAGTCAGCAGAAAGCTGAAATCTTTGCAAACAGCCTAGAGGAAAGATTTAAGCCTTTTGACTTTACAACAGCAGATAGGCGAAGGGTAGTCGAGCTTAGGCTGGAGATGCCATTCCAAATGGCCTTGCCTGCAAGCCCAGTTACACTTCAAGAAGTGGTACAGCAGATAAAAAATCTAAAGGTAAAAAAAGCGCCTGGAGAAGACCTTTTAGACAACAGGACGCTGAAACTGCTCCCCACAAGGGCTCTGCTGTATATTGTCTTGCTCATGAATAACATACTCAGGCTGAGGCACTTTCCAAACTGCTGGAAAATGGCGCTAATTACGATGATTCCAAAGCCAGAGAAACAGCATACTGAAGTAGATGGATATAGGCCGATTAGTCTGCTACCTGCCCTCGGGAAGATGATGGAACGCGTGATTCTGGACCGGATTCTCCAGCTCGAAGCCGTGACGTGCAGAATTCCAAAATGGCAATTTGGATTTCGAAGAAGTCACGGAACACCGGAACAGCTCCACCGTGTGGTCAACTTCGCCCTGGAAGCCATGGAGCAAAAGATGTACTCAGTGGCTGTATTTATGGATATTAAACAAGCTTTTGATAGAGTGTGGCATGATGGTCTCCTCTGCAAATTGAAAGGCATGCTAACTCCTCAATTGTTTCAACTCATCGAAAGCTTTCTAAGGGACAGAAGCTTCAGAGTTGCTGTTGATGGAGTGAAATCCACGAGGCGCTCAATTTGTGCAGGGGTGCCCCAAGGTAGTGTTCTCGGTCCTACCCTGTATACATTATTTACGGCTGATATGCCTGCACCGCAAGAGATCCTTGGAGTAGACGAGGATGATGCACTAATAGCTACTTACGCAGACGACACTGCGGTGCTTACCAGAAGCAGAGATATCGATGTAGCCTCGGAAGCCTTACAGCAGTATGTAAGTAGTTTCAAGAATTGGGCTCTGAATTGGAACATTGGTATCAACGCCAGCAAGTGTGCGAATGTCACATTTACAACAAGGCCGTCGTCATGCAGAGATATCACAATGTTGGGGTCCACGCTCAGTCATACAAATTCGCACAAATATCTTGGTGTCATTCTGGACAGAAGACTCAACTTCAGCAAGCATACAACAATGGTCAAGCGATCGGTCATGGCGAAAGCCGGAAAGATGGCATGGCTGCTTGCACCATGCAACAAGCTGTCCCTGCACAGTAAGGTGACAGTATATAAGTCCATATTAAGTCCAATATGGAAGTATGCGCTACCAATTTATGGCATTGCCGCTGCATCGAACCTAAACAAAATAAGAGTTGCGCAAGCTAAAATACTGAGAAAAATATGCAACGCTCCCTGGTATATGCGCACTAGGGACATCGAAAGAGACTTATGTGTCCCCAAGGTTGGCGATGTCATTCAAATGCACGCAAGCAATTACGAGAAGCGACTCGGCAGTCACCCCAACGCACTAGCGAGGCGGCTCCTGTCCAAACCTAAGAAGAGAAGACTGAAGAAGTGCCATCCAAAGGATCTCCCCACAAGAGCCCTTGTATAAAATACATAGTATATATCATAAAATATAATCATTTTTCATGTAAAACATTGTAAATATTGTATATATGTACATAGATATAAGTGCGTCCTATAGATGCTTACTATAGACAACTTTTGTATTCCCTAACTTTCAACTAGCTTAAGCTGCCATATTGGTAGTAGAAAACTAGTTTAATAAATTGTATATATGTAAAAAAAAAAAAAAAAAAAAAAAATGTAATGTTTGTTATTTTTCAAATCAAATGCAATTCGCCTTGAAAGCTAAAGTGAGCGACCTGGAGTAAAAAGAAATCTTAAAATACGAGAGAAAAAAATAAATAAGTCAACTCACAAGGATTTCAAAACCTGTCTACTAGAATAATAGGCATTTGTTCGATGATTTCCAGAAACTTATGGCTGTAACAATTTCTCTCGTCATGCTGATTAAGAATAAATACACTTAATGGAATCGAAAATGCTTCCCTTTCCCTATTCCATACTTTGCACAAACCCAATATACCCTTTCTACGCTTCGGGTAGAGGGATTTTCGAATGGAATAAGTATGCGAAAACTGAGGTACACTTAGAAAAAAAAATTGGCATGTATTAGTAAAAAATGTGCGCTTAAGTTAATTACAAAAAATCGTAAAAGTAAGGAAAAAAAAAACAGTACATATAAATATATTTCTGCAACTGCTTCAGTAATGAGCGGTCAATCGAAGATGCCCAGCTCATCGAATCGCCGAAGCGCATAGCGCAATGTATCTGTGGTTCGTGGATTGGAGGAGAACATAAGCTGCACCTTCTTCTTGGCAAAGTCCTGATTGGTGAGTGCCTCTATGCTAATGTCGTAGGAGTCCTCCTTCTTCATGGTGACCATGGGCAGAAAGGCATACGAAGAGAAGAAGCCGTACAGCTCACGTGCCCGTATCTCGTGCTGTATATCCTCATATGTGGGTATGAACTCGGAGTGCATGCGCTCCAGACTGTCGCGCAGCGATTCATAATATGTCTGTATAAGGTACTCGCGTCGATTGATCAGCACATCCAGCTGGACGCTGCTGTTCAAAAAGAAGTTGATGTCGCAGCCGGGACTGCCGAAGAAACTGTTTTGGAAGTCCACCTGCGAAGTGTTGGTCGTCAAATTATTATTAAACAAAAAAAAAAAAAACGAAAAAGAAAAGGAAATGAATACTTACAAAAATGGCATCAATGGGCCTAGTTGGCTGCGCGTCATCGTATTTGTACATAAAATTGTTGACCCAGAGGTCGCCATGGTTGAGGACGGTGATCTCGCCCGGAATGGGACGACCCGTCATCACCAGATTCTCTTTGATATTGTCGCAGTGACGATAGAGTTTCTCGGCCAGCTGCTCATAGCCCGGCCACTTGGCCACAACGCTGGCCAATGTGCTTAACTGTAGGGTCATAAAGTTGATGAAACGCTCATTGGTGCGTATATAGTTCTCGTCGAGCATGCCACTCGTAAAATGCTCCCGCACCGTCGGCTCCTGTAGGGTCGAAGTCGAAATAGTCTTTTTCTGGCTCGCTGATAGAACTAATCGATAAGCTCACATTCACTCACCTTCTCGGCCAGCACCATTGAGCTGGCATGGAACTTGCCCAATTTTTTTAATATCACAACACAGTGCTCCTCGTTGAGGCCGCTCTGGCGACTCGCCAGTTTGTAGCCGTACTGTGTCAGATCGTCGAAGACAATTGTCTGTATGGGCTCGCGGGTTGTGTAGAGACACTTGGCGCCAAACTTGGAGCCATCGCCAATGAGCACCTCCAGCTTTCCAAGCACATCGAAATAGAAGATTTTCTCACGTAAATAGACGGCCAATTCCTCCAGGAATTGCGTAGCAGGTGTGATTGCAATGCTCTTTACAATTAGCGCCAACTCTTCATCCAACTGACGTTTGCTGCTCCTATATAGAGCCTTGGCCCGATAGATTTTGCTGCAGTAATTCTCACCGCCACCACTCGATTCGGCAAATATGATCTTTTTGATGTCCACGCGCATATCGCGGAGCCCATCCTCGAGTGCCGCCTTGAAGAAGTCCTCATTGAGATATTTCGGCGGATCGGTGGCTTGTCTCTCAAGCTTCATGCTGTGACTGATCTAACGTTTACTCACTCTCTCTCGCACGCCCTCTTTCTCTCTTGCTCTTTTGCTTGTTCTTGCCTTCTCTGTGGGTGCTCCTCTATATCCTTGTTGGGGTGTTGTGCGATGTGGTACTCTGTCTGAGCTGGCGGCACTGAACGCGTCTCGGTCTCGTAGGGAACTGTGACCGTGTTTGACGAGTCTGCTAAATATAAGTACGATTAAAGCCACTGCCGATCCATACATACATAGAAACATACATAAAGCTGATGTATGTATGGAATATATGTATATACATATATACAAATTTATATATATATATATCAGAGGTAGGTGGGTCGCATACTGTATTCAGTGGCGCCGACTTCGCTGATCCGCATACGTCTAATGCGCCTGGCACGGTCAAAACGTCTTCAGTTGTACATAGATCGAGGTAGTAGTATATAGCACTTGTTACTTATTTAGTAGAGCGAGCACTTGACTTACCGATAGGTTCTCTATATTGTCTCTATTCATGTTGCTGTTGTAGTTCTTGTCTTCAATTATTGTTAATAATCTAGCTAATAAGTGGTCGAGTGTCCGACTCGTAGCGCGCACAAAGCGGACACACACGCTTCCCATATGCCATACATATATATACACATACTTATATATTTATATACATCACTCAAATTTTATAGATCGTAGCTCACAGACAACAGCATACTATGCGGGGGGAGTAATCTACATAGCCAGAAATTTAAAACACATGCGGATCTTACGGGCTGGTGATTGCTTGTAGCCGACACTTTTCGGTAACGATATGGCTTGAAATTTTCTATACACCGAAAGAAAAGGACACTACGAAGGCAGGATTGCCTATAAAGGATATCAATAATTAAAACCGTACAATCCTATTTATAGTACATTCAAAGGTAACCAGACTAAGAATTAAAAGGGGGACTTTTACAAAGCAATACAAATTTCATATCTCGTTGAGAATCTCCAGTACAACAAATGCTTTCAAATGTTCCATTTTTATATTTTTAGCATTCTATATCTATAATCCATCCTTTATGTCAGCCGTTAATGAGCACCAACAATAATAATGAATATAAAATTAAAGAAAGAAAGGTATCAGTAAGTGAGATATTTCGCTTCAATGAGAAGACTGCCTGAGAAGTCTGCCTCAGAAGACGGTCTGAGAAGACTGTCTGAGAAGACTGTCTGAGAAGACTGCCTGGGAAGACTGTCTGAGAAGACGGTATGAGAAGACTGCCTGAGAAGACTGTCTGAGAAGACTGTCTGAGAAGACTGTCTGAGAAGACTGTCTGAGAAGACTGTCTGAGAAGACTGCCTGAGAAGACTGTCTGAGAAGACTGTCTGGGAAGACTGTCTGAGAAGACTGTCTGAGAAGACTGTCTGAGAAGACTGTCCGATTAATTTTTAAATCTTAAGAATTCGAGTAAAGTAAGATTTATTTTCCACCTGCAATAGTAATCATCATCATAAGCATTCCCAATAGATTGAATTAACTGTATAAATATAACTGTTTTTCAATAAAAGAAGACATTAACACTAATATAAATAATGGGTATTAATTGGGATATAATATGTTTCTCAATCTAAATCAAATTCGAGAATTATCAACATACTCATACCCTCTACTTTCAGAGGTATAAGCACTTCAAAGTTATTTTTACCTCTTATAGGAGAACTGATAAATATCGATGCACAGCTGGAAAAATCTTAAGAAGATGCCAAATAATAAAAGAATTGTAAACAGATTTACCATAATAAAGACCAACTGATGGTAACTTCAACCTCTTGAGATTACATTTAACAGGATAATACCCTTCAATGATGAATAAATTCAAATTAAGTTGCTATAGCATGGCTGTACGTTGAATTTGTTGCCATCCGCTTTAATAATTTCATTATGGCTTATTTATATTGATACAATTTTTCTTTAAGTGCACAGACACATACAAGTACTCGTACATAAATGCGGAGATTCTAGACGAACACTACCTCTATGGGCACTACAAGTATAATGTGAAATAAAAAGGCACGTGGCATGGGCCCTGTGACGCAATTTATTCAGTTAATGACCTCAACCTTATCTGGGCCACAAACCCTAATGGCCACATAACAGTAAAGTTATTGCAGTTTGTTGCCATAGACGGGGACTGCAGTCAAAATTTCAACTTGGGTTAGTATTTGTAATTACAAGAAAGAGACAGATAGACAGACAGACAGAGAGACAGACAGACATAAAAAGAAATTCGATCCATGTCTCGTGTGTACTCGATAGGTCGTTATTGCGACGGAACTGCTAAAGTATTTCCTTTTCAGGCAGTCCGCATCTAGACGATACGTTCTGCCATTGCTATATACTCTACATAGGTATAGGTATATTTGTAGTATATATGGTATGTGTATACTATATATGTATATATTTGTATTTTTGAGAATATGCTGGCTGAAGCTGCAATCTGACCACACATTTTTGATAACCTGCATCGCTGGAAGCAAAGATTAATTTGAACATGACCTTGATGTTGTTTTTGTCTTTGGGTTTCTGTAAAGCACTAAGAGACACATTTTAATGTGCATTTTAATGTCTGTATTCGAATATACATATATGTATGCATATGTATATTAGTGTTTGGATGAATGTGTGTTTTTTTTTACAAAATTCCTTTGTTTTGATTCTGGATGAGTGCATGTGATTTCTGAGGATGATATTTCTAATGGGAATTTTACGATTTGCTGTACGTTGCTGTCTTCGTTAATTGGCCAATGAAATCGCTATACAAGTATAGGTATATTTATATGTATTTAGTATGTAGGTATACGAGTATATACAAAAAATGTGACAGGCAATTGCGTCATACTGTTTAACTCAAAAGCTCATGCAAGCTGTGATTCGGGTCCGTGCCGCTATGCATATCAGATATGCTCGTTCCCATACATGCTCCATAGTATATATTCAAATACACGCGAGTATGTTTATAGGTGCGTCTGAGCCCTACTCTTCGCTTCTCACACCTTCTACGTGGCTTGGTGCTTGTGAACATAAATCCATAAGCGACGAAACAAAATGGACATTTTGAAAAAGGCTCAACCAAGGATAAACAGTTATAGATTATTAGTTAGAGGACTATTCCCCGATATTAGAGCCAGCTTAATTGGGGATAAAAACAAAATGTTTGACTTATAGAAGTACTATATTTCACGAAGAGTTTTTTGCAGTTTTGTTGAAGTTTTGTTTTGTTAATTAAGGCTTTCTGCGAAAGAGTATATTGGAAAATTCAGCACGCAAATGGGGAAAATGCACAATCAATCAATCAAATATTTACTTAAACAGTGCTTTTAGTTATATAGTATATCAGTGACCAAATATCTTTCTTTTTATGTGAAGGACATTTCACGAGGGAAACTGTCGCAACTTGCGAATGTCGCAGACTTCTTTTATGATAAACAAGTAGAACGACTTGGCCGGTTAGTTGGTTTAACAATAAGCCTACCTTTTGTCTCATTAGCTAGCCATAAAATTGATACTTTACATTTTTGGAAATACGAGACGGTGCAATGTCTCTTCCATTCCCTTCAAGAAACGTGCAAACAAGTACCCTCCGAGTAAATCGTCGAACCTCCTCGGCAAGCTGATGATAAGTAGCTGGCTAAAATTAACGATTGAGCTGCCATTACGTTTGCACATGATCAGATTCTTCGCTATCAGCTTACTATGTCATCGTCTGAATATTGTCTAGTTGCCAAAAATAAAACTACTTTGGACCGACGTGTCGGGCGCTCGGCCATTCTCCCACTCTATCGTCCGACGCCAGCTTGAATATCTCATTCAACTTGATCTACGGAAAATTAATTAATTCTGAGCCCGCCAGTTGCTAATCTGAGATGCTGTGATCTATTTATATATTTATATATATATAATATAATAATGAGTGTTTGATGGCGATGACGTCGAATCTATGCTCCGTCTGCCCGGCGTGCGCCCATAATAGAGTCTCGAAGCTGGCCTGAATAGAAGACTGGACAGCGAGGCGAGCAGCGAACAGCTCTCGAATGCTATTTGATAAGCCTAGATAAGCGTTTAGCTTTTATTCACACACATGATATCGGACACAGACAGACACACATATAGTACATGCCTATACTATATAGTCTTACAGACTCATTATATAAAAACCCAAGCCTCCTATCGATATAATTGCTTTACGACTGTTTACACTTCGGGTACCAGCTGGGACCCCGACCCTTTCCCCATCCGTCCCAATACGATTGAACTAGACTGGACTGGACTGGACGGGACGGGACATATAGTAACATTGACGAACTGCGAATCGGCCAACAGAAGCCAAGCATTGATTTCATTTTCCAGTAAGTTCGAAAGCATTTCGAACTGTGTCAAAACTCAAGTAGCAACGCCATATTTACTTTGATTTTCAAAGTCCACGGTATCGGCCTCTGCCTGACGCGTCTCAGTACGAGGCGAGTGTGTGTGTAAGATTGGGTGTGTTGTGTGTACGTGTGTGCGTGTGTGTGGTATTTATGGTGTGTGTGTGAGTGGCATGGACGGCATGCCGACAGATTGCGAATCGCAAAAACAAAACACATCGACGTGTCACGCAAAAAAGTGCATTAAACTTGAACTGAATTCTGCGCAATAATTTAAATCCATTATAATGCCTTAAACTTACAGATATCGACGGGGCCCGGCAATAAAACCGCCAATAAAACTAAAAGCTACAAAGAAGAAAATTTCATTTCATTTAATAACATTCAACTGGACACAGTGTACGGGGCCCTTAAAACACTAGCACTAACCAAACATTGGCATACGAGTATATTCTCTGAAGATATTGTTTAACCAAAGAACTACAGTTTGGTGTCATTTTTTTTTTTGTTTTTTTCGTAATTTCATATTTAACAGTTAACAACTGACAGAGCTATGTATAACAAATTATTCAATATATGCAACCGCTATTTATTATTTCCTATTTCATCTCTAGCTTAAGCCATAATAGATTATGTCCGGATAGATCTTAACGTTTTTATAACCTTTATTTAAAGCGTAAAAGGGTATTCCTGCTTAGTGTAATACACAGAAGTAGGCGTGGCAGACCTCCCAGAGTACATATATGATTAATCCCTTCATCCCTAATCCAAGAAAAGTCAATTCTGTTTTTTTTTTTTTTTTTGTTTCGATTAACACCCACTCTCCAATAAAGGTTTTTCCATATTCAAATTATTTTGTCTGCTGCATAGTGTTAGTGCCTCCATGCTCAATGGAAAGGATATTTCTAGCCATAAATGTTATCTCTTCCATTCTCTGTTGCTGCATTGGCTTAACTCTTAAGAAATATGCAGAAATAGACACGCACAAACACGCAATACCGACATAATTTCATGCTATGGCAACTGTACATAAGCATATAACTCTACGTAGGCGTTATTTTTATACACATTTATTTTTAATTTACTAGTTAAGTAAGCTCAAGGCGCGACTTTGATTGATTATATTGACATTTATTTATATTACAATTTATATTATTTGAATTACATTATTTTTTGTCAATACCTTAGACCTGTTGGCGAACGATTAAGCCCCCGATTAAGAGCCAGAACATCTCTAAAACTACAAACAGCAAGAGTGAATTTTGCAGTCAAGCAGCACAGGAAAGAGAAGGACGAGCACGGTTCTGTAGTTTAGGGACATTATACTAAAATAACTTTTATGTAAATCAAAAAGGAAAAAAGCTCGTGTTGCCTAGGGTAGGATCTAAATACCAAGCTTGGTAATTTGTGCTCAGCCGTTTTTGAAATTAAGAAATTATGAATACTATATACTCGCATGTATCCTTCCGCATGTTACATACGAGTACAGGGTATAAAAATCTACTAATTCGTTGGTGCAGGCTTTTTCTTTCTTTTTTATGTCGATCATAATTTAATTTCATGATTAACATGCGCCATAGTTCAACCCAGAACTGACCGCCCTACTCATAATGAATCATCAAATGCCAGCGCTGAGTAGACAATGTTTTCAACTTTCGTTTTTGTGCCATCATCAAAAGTCATAAATTGTAAGGCCTTGCTTTTTAATATATATTTTTATTAACAATAAATCGTATTTTATGTTTTCTGAATCCAAATAAGCAATTTAAGTGTATTTAACAAACAATTTTGAACTTTTTATTTGCCGTATAAGAGGTTGAGTTGAAATCAAATACATTTCAATGAATATCCATTTAAGTTGTCTTAATGTATAAAGATATCAGAGTTTAGCTTTGGACAGGACTTCTACTGATCGTTTCCATATATGCATTATTATGTGTTTTATAATAAATAAATAAAAACTAAGGAAACTAAGAGCTTACTGCTGTGAGTGTGTTCGGAACAATGGAACAAACGGTAAAAAAAACGTTCGTGATCATGCGGCGGACACAGCTGGCCAACAATTATTTTTACGTGCCTTTCCCGCACTAAGCGCCGCACTTCGCTTTTACAATCAAATAAAGCAGAAGAAGCGCACAGGTCCGCCGCATGTGGAATGCAAATCAACCATCATTTTGTTTAGAATTTCGAGCACAAAACAAAAAGCTGCAAAAAATGACAGTAATGTGCGCTTATCAAGCGACCAAACCGAAACGGACCGGACCGCATCGACCCAGCCAACCAACCCAGCCAATCACTCACAAAATTTTCAAAAGAACGTGCAAAAAGCTCTCCCAAAAGCTTTACGTTGCGAGCTTCGACGGCTCCGCACAGTGGGACTAATGCATGCGACGCGTACGTGAAAAGTTCGCAGGTACGAATTACCAAAATAAAGGCGACGAGATATTTCTTGTCAACCATTGGTCCGGTCTCTATGGCTAACTACCTGTAGACTGGCCACAATATCTTTTTAATCTGTTATTTATGACCCTTATTAGCCTGCAGATTGCCTTCGTCGGAGACGCGTCGACCTGTGTTGACCACAGTTGACATCATAAGCCGATGGAAAGAGGTTCTAGGCACCCAGGAGCTGCCGTGATAGTTTTCGAATACGTCAAAACATAAGTGAAAATATTTTAAATCGTAATAATAACAAAACAATAAAATGGGAAGGAAAATTAAGGGTGAGTTTGTTTGCATATTAATACTATTATATATTAGTTATTTATTTGTCCATAAGTGTTTTTAGTGATATATTTATTTGAAAAGTCAGCCATGGATAAGCTCATTATATTATAAGCCAGTTATATGGATATATAAGTGAAGATATTAAAAGCCATATCAAACCATTTTCGGCTGCTCTTGGAAAAGTGGTTAATTGTTCCAAAACAGTTTGAAATCCAAAACAAACATACTATATACCAACAAATATTGCTAGGACGGGTAAATGTGAACAGTGAAGTCACTTTAAATGCATTGGAATCCTATTGCATTTAACATTTTTTACTTCAATGAAAATTACGTAATTATGTGATGGCATTGATGAAATATTTGTGCATATTTTTAATGAATATGTTGTATGTACATATGAACATAGTAGTGCTATAATAGTGCTAACGAAAAACCACTCCGATTTATAAATTCTTTACTGGAACAATTAATATAAAGTTGCTACTGTTGTAGGTGGTTTACAGCATTGTGCTGCCAGTGTTGTCAAGCTTCTAGGGAACACAGCGAATCAGCAATCATTTTTATGCGATTCAGGCCATGTGTCAGTGTTAAGGAGTTAAGGAGAAAGTATTTGAATTCTCGCTCATGTAAGTTAAATAGAGAAGAAATAAGAAATAAGCGAGATTTCGGAGAGCATAACTCCCTACGTAGAAAGGCATAAGGTATACATACTCCTGTAACAAGACTATGGCAAGGAAAAAAAATACATTTATGTATCAATATGCTGGTTCTTCAGGAGTATGAGAGTCTATTTTTAGAGCACAAGAAGCAATCAAATGGCAATGTGACTTGTAAAATACTGGAAGTACTTAATAAACAATTTTAAATATTGGAATGGAATTGAAAACATTCGTAATAAAGGCATTGGATTTTTTTGTCAGCGCCGCTGCAGCTTATTTGAACGATTGCCAAATTTGTTAATCAAATGACTAATTAGCGAAAACAATTTTAATGAAGTAAATTATAAATTTGTTTCAATTAACCCGCGATACAAATTTATGAAGAGCATTATCTTCTTTTAGTATCTATCACATTTGATATTTAGGAATAGTACTAAGGCTGCATCGATCAGTTCGCAAATATCCCAATATGTTGAATGAGTGCAGGACATGCCGCAGTCGAATGCGCAGAACTATAAAATGTCGTCACTTTTTCTTTCTTTCGTCTTCTTCTTCTTCGACTACTTTTTTCATTTCTTTTCTTTTTGCGCGCCACTTTTCTTTGTCTTGTGGCAAACAGGCCGAACTGATGGGGACAGAGAATTGGCTCTTGCGGTTGAATTCTCATGAAATACATACATACATACACACATTTGTGTTATTTTGTATGTAAGTATGTCTATATGTTTGTACACATGTAGATACATACTTACATACTTGTATGTATGTAGGTTTGTATTTTGTATTCGAAATACTCTCGCCACTCTCGACTATACAATTTTCATATCGCACAACTCGGACGAAACTCTTTCGCTGCGCAGTTCAATTTAGGTGATATTGTCTGGCGGAACAATATGCGCGCGCTTTTTGCAAAGAATATCATCAGAGCAGCAGCAGCAGCAGCAGCGAACACAACAACAACAGCAATAACAACAAGTGCACTTTTTGCTCACTCACACACACACACACACGCATGCACAAGCAACACAAATGCAACGCAATTTGCCAGCTCTTTAGCTTTTCGGGGGGGCTGTCAGGTTCATTTGCTCACGCACAGGCTCTCACACATACACAACTTACGCTCGTTCGCCGCCGCCGCTGCTGCTGCTTCTGCTACTGCTACAAAGCATCGTCGTCGTCGTCGTCTATGTTAACGCTGACGTTGACGCTGGCGTCGTAGTCACCCGTGATTTGGAGCTTCAATCATACCGAAAACGCCAGTCAGCCAAGCAACTAGCAAATATTTGTTGTTGCTGGTCTTCTTCAGCCAGCTAGACTATTTGCAATTTTAACAACAATAACAAAGTGTTTATTGCGTTTGTGTTAAAACGACTTTTCATGCAAGAAGAACAACAATTTAAACGAACATCAACGACATTTACAAGTATATAGTATATGTATATGTACATATAAATATTTTTTTCGAGTGTAAAGTGCAGTTTTTGTGTGTGTGTGTGTGTGTGTGTCTGTGTGTTGGGCAAAGAGACAAAAACAAACAACACTGACAGAAACACTCCAAGCAAGATTGTCAAAAGTTGAAAACATCAGATGATACCAGATATGAAAAACTCAGTACATCATTATTATTACTTTCCAAATAGTTTCTGTGTGGGTTTTTGTAACGAATTTGAAATAAATTACGAGCTCCGCATTAAAATTTTCTACGAGATCCCTTTCTTCGCGCCGTAGTCTTTCCAAAAACAACGATAACAAGCGAAAACAACAAGAGTACAGCAACTCAGCTTCTCAATAATACAGGCAACAGAAGCAAAAACACAAAACAAAAAGGCGCTAATAGCAAATGAGTGACATACTTGTATGTATGTATTTCGTGATTTTTGAGACTTTTGGAATATGCTCGTAGTATGATGCTCACAAACGTATGCCGTGATGAAATACAATTCACAGTTTGAGGAGCAGAAATATTACAAACACTTACCGTAACCGTGGTGGTCAGCAGAGAGGGAGAGAGGGAGAGAGGAGCGCAATAACATAACATTTATTGGTGACCACAGACAACCATAGCAACCCCAGACGATAACAGCGATAAGAGTTAGCAACATGCTGCCGCAGCAAAGTGTAACTTTAGCAACTACAACAACAACAACGCCAGCAACACTTCAGGTTAAATTGGCAGAAGCAATATCGTCACCCCCTACTCCAATAACAGTTGAGGTAAATGTTGTGAAAGCTGCTTCTGCAAAGGCACCAACAACAACAACAACAGCCGCAGCAACAACACCAACACCAACTACAGCTGCCTACAAGCGCAAGCCTGAGCAGGAACCGCAAGGGCTGAAGCGCAAGCATTATAAATCGTCACATCTGACCTCTGACTCGCACAAGCAACAGGTCAAAATGTATTACAATTCCAAGGCACGCCCAATTCTTGCCAGGTCCAACCACTTTGAGACAACACTAAATGCTTTGAGCTATAACCAGAATACAAGCAACAAAAACAGAAACACTGCGTCGATTGCAACAAATGCAACAATAAGCGGCAGCAGTCACGATTTGCAATTGCCAACACCAACATGTGAGTCTCTTTTTATTCTCTATACAATGATACCTCTTAATGATAAACTTACTTGTTGTGCACACATATATTTGTTCTCTACCTTCATACAATCTGAATAGAGATTTTTTCACTTCGCTACTAATACTTGTAGTACCTGTTTGTTTCTTAAAGATATGCTAATTTGCATATTTTGAGGACCATCTCTACAAAAGTTAATGAACTCTCTATATGTTTTTTCCATTGTCATTATTTAATTATTTACCCACAATATATACTATTATTGTGCCATGTCTAAATCACATAAATTCAAAGGCATATAGTCGCCAAACCTGGTATAATCAACTGAGATCTAGTTTATGTTATTTTTTAGTGTATTTCAACTGTAAAACAGATCGAACTTTCCTATGGGAACTACAATGTTTTAGGTTATGTTTCCATAGTATGTATGGTCTAAAGTTAGTTTCAAGTTGGCGTGGCTATATCTTCATATTCTGAATGAGTATTAAATATTTATTATATATTTATAGATTGATTTTTATTTATTATTTAATTGTTTAATTGCAAATTGGTCGCTTCGAATCAGAATTCAGGTATTCGAATTCTAGAATGCTAGAATATTTAAATTATAGGAAAGAAACGCAAATACGAATCTGTGTGTTTTCTTAGAGGAAGGGTATGCCATAGTTCATATGCATTGTTTGTGAAGGGCGAACGTTGCACGTTTTGCGGCGCAAAAAAAAGATCAACAATAAAAACAATAAACTTAAAAATTACAATGCACGGGAGGCAAAGATGAGCGACTTTTCATTGGAGTTCAATAAAACTAGCCAATGCGAAAATTTATTTTCGAAATGCAAATACAAATATAGTAGTATTTATATATTTACATATGTATGTTATGCATATGCGTATTAAACAATAATAATGTGAGCAAATGTATAGGCAGGCAGGCAAGCAGGCCAAGTGGGGCTGTTAACGAACTGGGAACAATAACAGCAACAACAACAAACAGTCGATGACGCTGCAGCAGCGCTGCCGACGCAGCTGCCGGCATACGGCATTGTCTGAGGTTAAAGCACGGCAATGAACTTCAACGCGCAAAAGTTTGTTTTCGAGGTTAACTGCGTGCTTGCGCCTACCTCCCAGCCCCCAATCCCTCCTGCGGCTATTCTATGGTCCCTTTTATTTTCGTTGGGACCGGCTGTGCTGGTGGTGGTGCTGGTGGTGGTGCTGGTGCTGGTGCTGGTGGTGGCGGCGGTGGTGGCTGATGTCTGAACTACTTTGCTTTGGCTCAGCAGCTCACAGGCATCAAAACAACAATCTGTGCAACTCTCTGTGTCTGCCTGTCTGTGTCTAGTATATGTATATATGTATGTGTGTGTGTGTGTGTGCTGCCGCCAACATTCTGTTCATCGCCACAGCCACCACTCCGCCCAAATATCGTACAAGCAATATAACACGAAATGAGCGAAATAAAATAAACACTCGGTTCAATGCACTTAAAACGCAGTAGAATTTAATTTGCGAAAGCACGAAACATGCACAAACACAAGCGCAAACCCACAAACACCTTCGCACAAAACACACACCATACATCAATTATCGCATCGAAGAAAGCGTCCCCAGCAAATACTAAACAAAACACTAACACAAGCCAAGCCAAGCCAAGCCAAAAAAAAATGAAATAAATAACGTGAGAGCAATTTCTAAAAGCTTCGCCCCTCGCACTGACTGACAAGCTTTTTCTTTTCTTTTTATTTCATTCCCTGTCGGCGTTTTTCTTCAATAGCGATTGAAGCCAACAAACAGTCACCTAACTCGCTCCGTTTGCACATTTTAATTTTTTTTTGAAGAAGAAGAAGACCATTAGTGTAAACATTTATAAACATATTGGTAGCACTTGATTAAGAACAAAAGCATCTCCTCATTTCTTCTGCAACCAACAAGTAGTCGAGCTACTCTATTGGGGAGAGCTTCTGAGGCTATGAGGAAGTTAATGCTGGACTTGGCTTTACGGCTCTAGTTTCGCAGCGCTTGACTATTGACTGATTGCTTTCGAAATAGCCGTATTTGAAAGAAAAGCATGTTGGGTTTTTTGAAACATTTTGGCCATTTATTTTATTTATTTATTTACTTTGTTATTTCCATATCTATGAAGAATAATATTAAATTAAAATGGAAATTGTGAAATAAATGTGTAGTTAAAATTAAAGGATTGCTGAGAAGATCAAACAGATCATAAAATTTTTAGTTATGTGTAGAGGAGCATGTTTTATAAGGAATACTTATAATATATACTACTAGTTTTTTTATTAACAAAGAATAGAAACACAGGAAGACAAGAAGAAAAGTGTCTTTGTATTTTTGTGCTCTCAGAAAGTCAATTCCATCCCGTATTAACACAGTCTGCAAGAAAATAGCCCTATTTCTAGCAATTGTTTACGTTTATAATAGTTTTAACTTTTCACTTTGAAAAGATCAGTTTATTACTGTACTGCATATATGTAAGTACGTATGTGTACTCGTATGTTCTTATTATCAATTTGAATGAATGCAAATAATCTGATGTAGTCATATATATACTCGTACAAGTGTATACAAATTATTACGCATTAAAATTATTCAAAAATATATTATAAATTTAGCTAAATAAGTAAACAAGAGCGAATTGTGCGTTATTATTAAAAATAAAATGCTTCCGTGCACGTTTCGCGGACGTCAGTCCGATCTGTCTTGATTGACAGGCGGTCGATGTGCATCAGAAATGCTTCCGTTACAAGTTTTCAGGTTATGGGGAAAAAGAGCACTGCAATCCCATTTATAAGATTGCCGCTTATCTCGAGTTCTGGACATCTGGTCAGGTGGGCAGGTGGACAGGTGGGTGAAACAAGTGGCGCCATTTAAGCAAGAGTAACAAGATGATTGTATTTATAAATACTTACATACATACGCGTATGTGTATGTGTATGTAGAGTCGTCTTTTGTTCGTATACAAAATTTTAAGTATATATGCAAACCACTTCCTGTGCCAGAACCAAAAACAAAAAGACATGCCGTCATTGTGCGTATTAAGCAGGAACATGCGAGGGCAGCTTCAAAAATAAATGCAACATACCACAAAACATTTCTACATTGGTGTTGATTTATATATTAATTGTTGCCAAGAGTATTCGACCTGTAAATGCATCTGCACTATGTCTGTATGTTTATCCTGAGAGAGCTGATGTTTATGATATTTCCAGATCCTAGATTTTGGCTTTAAAATGGTTTCTTTTTCAATTGCGTCTCCAATAATAAGATCAGGGAATGCACATTTTTTTGCTATTCCAAGAAGTTCATTTTAGTCAAAAAAAAATTGATAGCCGGATCCATAAGAGCCTATCTATCCTATGTTATTATTGTCCTTTTTAGAATAGGTGAGAGTCGGTCTAAATCTTGCCTAAACAGCAATAGCACGAATAAGTTCATGGCAAGCCGAATGTTTTTTAAATAGATAAGACAGAGTCGGGATATGGACTGGCTTAGGCTTGGCTAACTACACAAGAGAGAGAGAGAGAGAGAGAGAGATATAGAAATGGAGCGAGACTTGATTTATAATAATGGTTACTTGCATAACTTTTGCGAGCTTTTTTTTCTTGTGATCAGTCGTGTCTATATATTTCGTATTTCTCGATCTCGCCGCGTACACAAACGAGCGCTGATACACTGAAACATACAAATATGTTTATATATAAATACCATATATCAGAAAATAATGAAAAATCACACGTCCATATGCAAGGCGCCGAATACTTGTGTTCAATTGCTGATTCGCATTTTTTTTCCAAAATGTTTTTTCACTGACCATGGAAAATGCGTTGCAATGCAAACTTAACAACAACAACAATAACGGCGCAGAAAACCCAAGAGTTGGTGATAAATTTAGATTTATGAAAGCATGCTCGAGTAGTACACTTTTGCACACAAATACACGTACATATATATATATATATATATATATAATATACATATATATATATATATATATATATGTATTATTAAAGAGCATTACTCATACGCCACGTGGCTCCAGGCTACTCGATGTTTGACAATATTGTAATCTATTTGGGCAAGGCTCACGTATCAATTGTGCATCATAAGTTTTGGTGTCTATATCCGTTATTTTGCGAGCCTTAAATAAACTGTTGAATTATTTTATTTTTTTGTTGTTTTGTTTTGTTACACAGGTTTCAGAGAGAAGTTCAGTGCGCCACCAAAATGCAAATATTTCAACGCCATTATTCTCCTACCAAATCGCGATAAAATCTTCTGGTTTTTTATGCACATTTGACAGTTGAATGACATTGTTGTTGCCTAATCAGCAGCGACCAAATGGGGCGTATGCGTGATATTTAGAGAAACAGAAAGCAATCGAAACAAATAAAATAAAATTCATGCATATTCATTAATATCGAAATGAAATCATTTCATGGGTAAATGGAAAGCAGCTTAATGCAAAAATTAACATATTTGTAAATTTATCAGCATCAATGCGCTTTAGAGATGGGCGAGTGACCCAATTGCTGACAGCTCACGAATAGTAGAGTGGGATTTTTTAAATTTTTCGTGTTCGCAGAGTACTGTAAACCAGCCTAGTCCAAATCCCTATTGACTTGCATTCTGAGCTCGCTCTAAGTACTCGGTCTTATCTTTCCAAACCGTTCTTTGGGTTTGTTTTTCGCGTGATCTAGGCGGTTAGCTTGTACGTGCTTGACAATCACGGGACGTTGCCCATCTCTGATACAAATCAGAAACGCAATTTCAACAAAGAAGACGAGAGAAGAGAGTGTGAGAGTAGGGGCGCGAGAGTCGCCTACCCCAATAATTATGATGGCCATGGGTCAAGTCATGTGGTTGAGATGTTTTGTTTTAGCGCAAGCGGGATGTTCGATGGTGGAAAGGGTGCGCATTACGCATACGCAGCGTTGACGCGCTTTGTGCCGGCTGCCTAATACGTATTTGGCAATTGTCGGCGCTCGTTCGCCACGATTCAGTTGAATGGCAGGTTAGTGAACTGGCAAAGGGTGACAGATATCAAGTGCAGCACACAAACACTCACAAACACACACACACACAGACGCGTGCTCTCTTATTGCCTCGCAGCAGCACGCTCATCAGAACCGCTGTAGGTTATGGGACTTATCAGGCCAAAAGTTAAAGCACCGGTTGCAACACAAACGTTGAATTGTTTCTAATTACTTGCTAGACTTGCTCTCTGATTTTTTCTTTTTCCTAAACACGTTTTTTGACCGATTAGCCGTGACACTTGTCGCACAGATAAGCGTTCAAGGATATTTGTTGGGGTCTAGGTCATGGCAAAAAATTGAAAACGTAATATGTGGTTTTTATCTTACTTAGACTTTTGGCAGACGGCATTTTTCGATTATTATGTGACTGCTGCGGAAATGGAAAAAAAGAACTAAAATTGTATAATTACACTTGAAAGTGATCTTAATTAAGAGTTTTAATTGCTAATCAGGTATAAGATGAGACTGTATGTTGGCAATAATAAATATATATTTAGTTAAATATTTTGCAGATTTTGCACGTCGCATTTAATTTAAAATTTAGTTTGTTACTTTGCATTCAGAGGAGAATTTCAGTATACAAATCTTACGAAAGTTTTACCACGAATTTGATTTATTTCCATCCAAAGTGTCTGGAATAAAACATGTATCATTTATGTACATATGTATTTGTGAGCCAGTATTGGCGAACAATTTGGAATGCAAACATTTATGGCTAATGTTTATAAAGCCTTTTTTGTTTTTAAAAGTAACTTCTTCTAATAATGAATATCAATTGCTTGCATCTTTAAATATAGCAAAGCTTTCCCAACCATTTTTTATGCTTTATAGTAAGTATTAAGTAGTAAGTCATCATTATCTTTTATAGTGAATCATCATTTTATGAGACATCTACATTTATTAAGGGCTTCTCAGAAGAAAGCTCATTTGTTTGATCTCTGGAAATATGTATTTATCAATGTATGATGCTTATCGTCCATTATGCGGAGCACCGATTTGAATAAAACTTCAGAATATGTTGGGAGGCAAAAAAAAAAAAAACATATAAATATCCAATTTGGTTACAATACCGAAACAAACAGATAAGTTGTTGATACTAAGCTATATGTTGATACTGAGCCATTGTATTGAAATGTCTTCCTTGAATTTATTGAGTGCTTATTTGAATGTCCTCTGATCCTGATGGCCATATAAAGAACATTAACACATTGTCAATTAAATGATTAGAATTGTATTGTTGTAGATAAGCAATCCAGGGCAAAGAACAAGCATTAACGACTAATGCACATATCGTGCCTATTTCCCACACCAGCTCATGTATTCGTCAAGTAGAGCCGTTTTTAATCTATACCCGTACATACTTGTACTATACGTGAGGTCCGTGCATAAATGATTTGTTGGCGGCGCAGCAGGAAAAGCAATACACACATATTTGTATAATTAAATATTCCAGCGCTGACGTGGCTCATTTCCTAATTGCTAGCAACGAAAGCCAGATATCTACAAACTATCTATGTACATATAGACATTAATATCTAGTTATATTGGTATGAATTATTTAAGTAGTTGTGTTGTTACTGTTGTTGCTACTGTCGCCATGTCGTACCACTTATTGCTGACGTACAATGCTGGAAAAAGTTCAGGCTCAGTGACGTCAAGAAGTTTCCATTTCAACGGACGACACCACGTCTATAGGAAATGTGCATGACTTAGAGGCATGTCTGTACATATGTCTCAGTGTCCAAGTCCCAGTCCCATTCCCAGTCTGTGTGCGCTTGGGGATGCGTGCCATTTAGCAGCACACACACACATATGGTATATATATACATTGCCTTTTTGGCACCAATGTCAGTAATAACAACCACAACAACAACAACAACAACAACAAGTATAAGAAGAAGAACAAGAAGAGCACCAACAACAACTGACACGAGCTCACGAATATATGTGATACGTGTCTTTTCGCTAAACATCCATCCATACACAGAGGCCATATCAGAAATAAATAAATTATGAACTGAAGAACAGAATAACACTGGTGGTGCCTTCGGTATATAGAAAAATCCAAATTCGCTGCAACAACGCAATTGCTTTGCCAGCCCGTGTCGATGTCTGTGTCGCTGTCCGTCCCCCAAGACTTTACGGCCACTAAGCTTACTGCACGCTGCCCCTGATCCGCTGCTCGATCAAAACGCTTGAACTTTTGGGAGCTCTATGGTAAGCTTTCTCCCCACTTACTCTTAAATTTGTCGGCGCGCTCTTAAAAATGTCTACGCACAGTGAAGTCGAAGTGATTATACTAGAATCATACTCGAATTTTGAGAATTTCTAAAAAAAATATTTCTGAGGAGCAAAAAATATGTCATACAAAGAACATAGATCTGTTCTAGATCTTATTTCAATCAAATCAAAAAATTTTTAATAATGCTGGTCTGCCATCCGATCGAATAATCTGTTATATAGATGTTCACAAAATAAGTGGCTTCAGCTATTTCCTTTTCAGTACCTATATATTATAGGGAAAAAGTATTCCAATTTGAATTCGAACATTTATTTATCATGGTAATTCATTTCCAGCAATTTCTTGGAATGCTATCAAAAACTGGCCTGATAATTGTAATACTAAAGCCGATATAATCTGTATGCTTATATGTTCTACCGTCTTGAATATTTCGCAGAGACTTGTTATTTCAAAATCTGGTAGACCAGACTATCATATACAAGTATAAGTGCCATAGGAACTTGTAAGAAGCAAGAAGTATTGCCAAATTTGGATATTCTGCAAAATACGAGAAGTGTGACAGAATTATTAGTATAATTTTTTGATTGTTCCTTTTTTATGCCGCTTTCAAGTCAAAAACGCCTTTCGAATAGTGCAAGGGACCCGTTTATAGCGAAATCTTCCCCTATACTATTATGTAAGCGCGATCAATAACCACTTAGTTTAAGTCGCTCAAATTCCACATCTTGAGGAAGACCACTTCATTTAGTTCGAAAAAGTATCAAGAACTATGGGTTAATTAATACAAGTATTCTAGCGTGAGTCGTGCAATACACATAGGCTTATAATCTCCATAGACTTAGTGTTCTCTAAAATTTTATGATTAATTATAAATAACTTATGGAAATCGCAAATCATGATTGCACTGCACACATTTTCGATATCTGCATACGTATTTTATTTGTTTTTGTGTATCGCCCACAATAGCATGCAATCCAGATGGGGCGCCTCAAGTTTATGGCAACGCGTCATGTGCATAAACTTTCATCGACGTCACACTATTCATATTATTCATTGATAGAATTTTCCACAGCCCATCCCATCCCATCCGATCCCATGCGCAATCTAGACTAAAACGAAATGCGTTGGCGTTTTCATTCAACATTAGCCAGCACACACAACCGCCTCCACACACTCTGTATAATTCGAAATATACATTTAGTGAATTAAATAACTGCAACTTTTTGAAAACTGTTCGCTCACGTGCATTTTTGCCGCTACAGTAACGATCATCCGGCAAAGAGAGCCGGAGAGGGTAGAGCCCTCGATCGGGCGCTCTTTTGAAAAAGTTTAGGCGCTTTCTTGTTTTCGAAAAACGTGCCGATGCCATAAACTTGATTTTCTGCCGACGCTGATGCCGACAATGTGCTTTGAGTTATACGCTTATAAACAATGGCCAAGCGACCGACAGTCGGCACGGGGGATCGGCACGAAGAGCGCCGTCGAAGAGCCAAACATTTCGAAATAAATGGTGAGGTAAATGCAGCAAAACGAAAAAAGCCTCAATGCACTATGGCTTGTATTAGGAATTTGGGCAAATAAAATTATTTGCAATTTTTATTTCATAATACTGCAATAGATAGAACACGAATAGCAATAATTAAAGTCGAAGTTAGCTGAGGCTGATATTTCTTCACTTTTTACAGTACCTATTCGATATAAGATTGCCTGTGAAGCTAGATATTTCTTTTTTCAATTCAGATTTATGTTAGCGATAACTACCTGAAACTTTAAATACCACTAAACGATCTTCTAAATGTGTTTCTAACTGTCCATTAGTTCATAACCTTTTACAGAAGTAGGCCTAACTTAAATTTAATAAAGCGGCCCTATAATGAAAAGTCCAATTCGACGAGAGAAATGTATTAAGTACTAAAAATCAGCAAACTATATTTTACAACGAATGAAATATATTTCAAGAATTTAAAAAAAAATGAAAACAATGTTGACTTTGAAGTGTTGGTAGTGTCCGGTTTGTTTCTCATAAATTATATTTTCATTTCCTTGTGGATAGTTTGTAAAATCATCAATAAAACAAGGAGGGAAATAATATGTACTTAACACAAAATTAAAATATAATGCGCTAGCAATATTTTTAGACAATGGCGTTAAAGAATGATGAATAATGTTTAAATTATGATTTCAGGGTATTCGGAATTTGCTGTCTATTTCTTATCTATTATATTCCAATACATATAATAATTTTTTTAAATACTGGATAATAACATATTATGGGCTGTGAAGCATTTCATATATACAATATTATATTTCAAGTAAACATCCATAAGACAAGGAGTACTGTCTGTGCGAACATTTTTTGTATCTAGATAAAAAAGAGAGTATTTCAAAGCTGACTCCTCTTATTGGTAGCTATAAATTCGTAACTGTCTGTCAGACAGAATAGTACTATGTGATGAATGGGAAGCGACCACTAATTTTAATATCTGCACCACTGTGCGACGTGAGCGAAATTGAAATTCAATTTCATGTCTTTCCCGCAACCGCTGACTACCGCTGACGAGTAGCTTCGACTGCCGACTGCCGACTGGCGATGCGAACGTCGACGGCGACGGTGCTGCCGATGCCGCCGTTGACGTTGTCGTTGACTGCGCTGCTGGCCGGCATATACAGCAAGCACGTTGGCCGCCATCGGTTCAGTTCATGTTTGCAACTGAGGCGCGACTAACGTGTGTGTTGTACGACGAATTGCCATTGCCAAAGCCAAAGCGAAGCTCGTTTGCAGCACAGCACAGCACCACCACTCGAAAAACACTCAGCCAGCACTCGACGAAACACTCGTTTTATTCGTGCGCTTTCGCCAACGCTGCGTTTTCTTTACTATATTTTTGTATTTATTCGAATTCAGTTTCAGTCGCATCGTACGAGTATACCGCAGCCGACGCGTCGTCATCCATTTGCTTTACAAAATACCACGCGCCGTCTTTGTCGGTCTGTCTGTCGGTCGGTCGATCGGTCGATCGTCATCGTTGCAATTTAAACTTGAAAGTTAGCCGTCGAGTAAGAAATATATGTACTCGTACTATCGAATCCGAGAACTGAAATGCGCAAAAATCGTTGAGCAAAATGCATTTTAGATGAATTGCAGTGTCTGTTTCTTGTTTCTTAACTTCAACATATATGCGGCATACATATATGGACTCTTAGTTAACAGCAGCAACCATTGTCTGATCTGACTGTTTAGTGCAACCAGCCAACCAGCCAATCATCATTATCAACGTTATATTTTGTATACAAAAACTTTCGCTGTTCGATCTTGGCAATTGCAGAGCTCTTGATTTGCCAGATTTGCACTGCAAAACATGGCGTTGAATTTGCCACAACAGACCACAACAACAACAACAACAAAAACAAAATTGACAACAACAGCACAACAAAGGCGACAACTGGCGCACAAAAAGGATATTGTGCTCAAGACATTTGTCAGCAATAAAGCCGCCAAAACAACAGCAACAACAACAGCAACAACAAGACAACAACCAGACGACGAGCAGCGGAAAATGTTAAGGCATCGCAGCAGCTGCTGCAACTAAATGAGCAGAACGAAAAACGCTTAACCAAGTTTAACAAAAACAAAAACAAAAAAATAAAAATAAATAACAACAACAACAACAACAAAATAAAATACAACAGAAAAAAGAACCCACAACGAAACTCTTACGAAACGCAACAACGCCGTCGTCGCCGTCGTCTATGGCTGACGAAATTTCCATATAATAGGACGAGAATTAAAAAATAAGATAGAAAACCAAAAACCAACAAAAACATATCTTTTCGGTTCGCGTCGACGCGCCTGCGCGTGTGTGTGCCTTGAAAAAAGTATCAAAATTTCCAACCTAATATTTCTCAATAATTCACACAAAAATTCAAAGGGAATACAAAATCTAAATCCAATCCATCCAAATCATATGCAATACTTGAGTCCACTCGTATAATATTGAATAGTGCCTGTGTATTTTTTTTCTTTGCGTGTCCTTCGTGCCAGAGTGGTTTTCCACTTTTTAGTTTATTTTTTTATATTTTTTTTGTTTGGCAAATTTTGTTTGTTGACTCAAGTTACTCAAGTCGCGTCGAAAAGGAGAAGAAAAAAAAAAACGAATCAAAAATGGAGCAAATCACACAATATTTTGAGCATATGGATTACGTGTCCTTTGGCGTCATTGCGCTGCCCTGTCTGGTCATAGCCGTCTATGGATTTTTACAGGTGGCCAGCGGCTTGGCCAAAAGCAAAAGTAAGTGCTGCACAAACCCTCGTTCAATGACAAAAGTTTAATGACAGCCACAGAGACACACAAGCCGACGACAAACTGTCTCAAATTGCCATTGTGCACATTTCTATATACATATATACATATACACACGAATATATACAAGTATATATGTATCTGTGTAAATACACGTATGTAGATATATGACTGTGTAATGACCTCACCTTATAGCTTATCGGGCATTTCCATCGTATGAGTCGACAATTGCGAAATGCTACCACAACATTTGCCAAAAAGCACACCCTTACCATACCATCGGGGGCATTAGCATTTAAGAATAATACCACCAACTATGTACCAAGAAGTATATCCATGCTAAGCATGAGAAGCGCTGAGGAGGGCGCTGAAACTTTTTTTTGGATTGTTTATGCAAACTAACCACTTGAAATGGTATTGAGGTGCTTGGTCCGCAATACAAGTACATTTAATTGCAGTCGTTTGGCAATCTCAAGATTATATTGTTGTCGGCGCCTTCAACAAAATTGCTAATATATAGATAAACAATTACGTCAAGTTTTAACAGCTGCTGGCGTTGAAAGACTTTTGGGACTTACCCACATACCACAAGCATTAGCTTAGACGAGCAAATACTTGGCTCTGCTCTCGCCCGCACTTGAAATTAGAGTCAACAGATCTTATCTAGAAAGTATTTCAATTGGGGGAAACTAGAACCAAAACTATGATATTGTACGCTCGCTCCTCCATGCCTGACCTACCTCTCGGTGTGCCAAATTTCTACGCCACCGCTTCAAGTGTAACTGGCATAGCCAGCCAGACAGACAGTCAGACAGACAGTCAGACAAACATTTAGACAGACAGCCAGCGAGCCAGCCAGAAAGCAGCTGCTGGCCCAGTATTCTCAATTTATCGCTCAAACGCCTAGAGAACAGAAACAGACATGTGCAAATATTAATGTGTCGGAAAAAAAAGACCAAGAACAGAGTCAGTCTGTTAACCTCATTAACTACATTTCTATTAAAAAGGCCTAGTAGCTTGAGTTAAATATTAATATATAAATAGAAATGTAGCTTCAAATCAGATTAATACGCTTTCAACTAGTACTTTGATCTCCATTTAAGTTAAACAGATCTGCTTCGCGTTTAACCACTCAGCCAATTGTGGTGTCCACTTTAAATGAAATTCCCCAAAAAATAAGAAACATTTCCAGTGCGTTGTTTGGGTATTGACCCACACAGTAGGTATAGATACGACTCTGACGAGCCCTCTAAGCGACTGCCAGCTAGTAGTGGGTTTTTCCAAATCGACTTCAAGATATGTATCTAAGAAAACCGGGCCTGCAATCGCACATGGCTCGTATCTGAGTGTGTGTGTGTGTGTGTTTGTGTTGGCCTCAAATGTTGTTGTGCCGCAAGCGTTTTAGCATTTTCGGTAACACCACACATGGACAAACGGGGGGGGGGGACCTTACATAACTCAGCCAACAACTTTCCCAATTGTCGCTGATCACAGCGATATTTCAATTAATTTACATCTTAAAACAAAAATAAAAACAAATCAACTTAGCAAAAGTTGGCGCTACAGCCACAGCGCTTCGATGACTTACTTTCTTTTTTGTTGAGAAAGGTCTCAGGCCCGAGGTCTGCTGCTGCTGCCGTCAGCCGTCAGCCGTCCGCCGTCTATCGCCGATATGAATAATACCAATAACAGTTGGAGCTGCACAAACACTTCAAGAGTCGAACAGGCAGGCACATGGCAAATAGCGAAGTGCAAACACTGCGCACTAAACTAAACATTTTTGCCATACATTTCGCGTTTTGTTTTTGTCACTGTTTTATTTTTATTTGCTCGTATTTGCAGTTGTAGTTGTAGTTAGTTGCAGTATTTGGTTTTTGTTTCTTTCTCTATATCTATATCTATGTGTGTGTGTGTGTGTGTGTGTGTGCCAGCCACAAAATTGAGTTCATTTATTTTTATGTGTGCCACAAACTGTAGGCAATAAATTAATTTAAATAAATAAGATAGAAATGTGTACACGGCGGGTGGCGTAAATAAAACAAAACAAAGAAAACAATGAGAGAGACTAACTTATAGTTTCGAGTAATAGTAGTCAGTAGTTGAAGATAATGATGGCCCATGCTGACATATTTCTACAAGTATAATGAGATCTTGACTGCATTCTGAGGCCGGCAACTAAACCAAACTTTAAGTGTAGTCCGATGCAGAGTTGCAAACTCAAAAAAGAAACTCCATAAACGTTAATGTGTAAATTTTGCAAAACAACAATTAAATAATGGGACATTACGATGATGAAGTTTATCACTAAAGGGACGACCTGAAATGTGAATCTTCTTCATTTTCATTTTATTTTTTGGGCTAGCAACATAATACTTTCTTAACGTGTGCCAGAACATTTGTATTTTTATACAAACTTTCTTCTTCAAATTGTATCCCAAAGAGGATAGGAAAATAAATGAATTGAAAAAATGATGCATATCGACAGATTATTTACCCACAACTTACCACCGATTTGAAGCAATTCTCCAAACATGTAGCTACCATTGCAACCATGAAAAGCGAAGAGTGTTATTAAAAATCATTATAATTTACGCCCCATATCTGTCTGTTCCTATTTTGAAGAATATTGTGTATATTTTTATCAATCCCCACTGAAGCGCAATTCAATTCGGTTGCCCAACATCGTCAACTTTGTGGGACGTCTTATCTGTCGGTATCAGTGTACGGAGTGTGCTTTATGCGCACGACATATTACGTTGTCTGTAGATTTCATTTCAATCCATAGGTTCACCATTCTTTCAATATACTTTGGCACGCATTACACATCCAGTAAGGCCTGGTGGGGGGCGCAATCGGATTGGATTTGCATACATAAGTCTAAGTATGAACGACTCTGCATTAAGATAAAAAAAAACCGCAAAGCTAAATATACACATTTTGTCAAGTTTGTCGAGGTTTTTTCTATTTGCATTTGCTTATGTATCTTATTTTGTGTCGTGCCAGACAGCTGATAAACATGAATGCTTAACTATTGCCTTCTGGTTGGCCTGTATTTACATATATAGTATATATACTACAAAAAATGTATGAAAAGGTATGCAGCTCGTTGGCAATAGTAAAGAAGTAATATACTATATGTACATACATTTGTTGTTTACAAAGAATATAAAAATAAAGTGCGCATTATTTTTATAACAGCAACAAAGTTTCAACAGAATATGCCTTTCATCGACTGAACAGGTACGACGGACAACTTTATTGTTCCTTCGAATGGGTTGCCAAAATGTTTGATAAGAATATCTAAAAATATCTTCTAATAATAAAACTTATTGCTTAGCTATTCGTTTTCAAAAAAAAAAAAAAAAAAAACAATTAAACTGCATTTAACATCAAAGCATAATTCCCAATAAGTTAACTGGCTATAGCGCCTGTAGTTTTCGAGCTCGACGAGTTCATACAGACGGACATGCCCATTCAGCTATCAAATAATAAAGAAAGGAAGAGATTTTCTGGAAGTGAGTAGTGAAGTCTTGAAGGAAAAGTGTATGTAGTTAGCACTACCAGATGCAAATTATGAATAAGCTCTTCTTCTTTTCCAGCTGATAATCAACTAATTTGGCATATGTTTTTTTTTTTGGCTGGAATTTTATTCAGTACATTCGAAATGGGTCAGCTGCCAGATTGTGTATGTCTATTAAACTGTTTAATCTGAATGGCACGCGCCATATTCAAATATTTATTTATTTACTTTTTTATTTTTCTTCCTCACACGCTCACACATGCAAGGCCCGATTCGATTCAATGAGCAACAAACTGCTCTGATGGGACAAGTCGGTGCAAATGTATGTACATACATACGTAAATGAGCTCGTCTAAGCAAACTAATCTATTGTTGCTTTTATACAGTAATTCTTTAAACAAAAAAAAAAAGAGAAAATGACTGTGCCACTAAAGGGTGTTCCGGAATTTCAAATAATGATTCATATGCGATTTCTTATAAAAAGAGATGAGGGTTGTTGGTTAACAATAGGAGAACCAGACCCACCTACTTGCTAAGGAGCATTTATCCTAAAAAGTAACAGAGCATGTAGTTTATTTATAGATATAGTAGTAGTAGTAGTAGTAGTGGTAGCTACTTATATTGTTTGTGGGTTTTATTTTGATACTACTTTTATAATTCTATTACACAATTGCAGGCGCACATCATTGTCATATGATTTTGATTAGCGATAGCAGCATTATTTCGCCTACTTGTTGTTTTTCACTCTCTCCCTCTTCTTCTTCTTCTTCATCTTCTGAGGCTTTTGCTGTTGTTGTTTTTATTTTGGCTCATATTTTGCGCATTTGTTTATTCAATTTATTTGAGCTTTAATGCTAATTTGTTGGCGTTTAGTTTTGATATTAGAACACAATTTATACATTTTTTTCTCGATTTTTTGTTGCTGTTGCTTTCCCCTCCAACGCGTGGGCCAGCAGAAAAAAAAGAAGAAAAGCAACAGAATGAGAACACAAGCATCTACTACTCGTATGTATGTATGTATGTATGTATGTATGTATATAATTTTCAAATCACGCCTGGCATGCTCGCCTGTTTTATTTACCATCTATATATTACATAAATAAAATAAAATAAAAAACACGCCGAAAACAAAAACACACACAAAAAATAAACGACTTGAAATTGAAAAACAGCCATGTTCAAGGGTAGGGGTAGGTCGTGTGTCATGACATAATCTGATTCAATAAATTAGCATGAAAATGCCAAAAGTGAAATGCCAATGGAATGGAATGGCTCCGAGTTCACATTGTATTTATGCTTAATGAGCAAAAGCCAAAATGAGAATATACTCGCACATACATACACATACATGCATGCATAAATACATACATACAATACAACTTGTACGTGACATAAGAAAGGTCGACCATTTCGCCATCACCTCACCACCTCATCACCTCATCGGTACCTCACTAGCTGGCTCATTGGCTGACTTCTAGCCTCAAGCATAACTCAAACACGATCATCCATTCAGTTCGCTCTTCCACAGCCAGTCGAGTTCGCTTTTCGTTTTCGCAGCAAATTCAGTTTGGGCCGCTTTGTCACGTTGTTATTGTTATTGTTGTTGCTGCCTCTTTGTTGTCGATGGCCACGTCCAAGCCATGCAAACATATGAAAGACCACAACAGCGGCAACAGCGGCAGCGAAAGTTTTACTTTTGACGCTTTATTGGGCCACTTATTTAACAGGTCTTTTTTATTTTTTATTTAAGTTTTTATATATATTTTTTTATTATTAACAACGCTTGTTGGTTTTCACTTTGCATTGTGACTGTCGATCTGTCTCTGTCCTTCTCTCTGCCGTTCTCATTATTATGGTCGATTTACTTGTACGTGCTAGGTACAACAATAAGCTCTCAAATACATAGATACACATACATATGTACATAAAAAATAGTTATAGCAGAGCATAAGTAATGTAAACATTTGGACAATCATATGCATATATTAATAAGCAATTATTATAGGTAGGTGTATACTAGAGCTCTGCAGGAAGTTAGAATTCCATTAGTTCTATGATTCATACAGATGTATCTATATCAAATGAATCATTCGTTGAATTAACTTTCAAAAGAAAGTGAATCGAATCCACTCCCTCAAGGGTTTTTATTGTCTCCAAATCAATGCCAGTTATATTTGACTAATGACTACTTCTTATACAAGTACTAGTATATATGCAATATTTTGAAACAGATTCTGTTTTGAGTTTTCCAAATACATTCGATCAGCTTAATGATTAAGTGCGTGACTCATACATAAATTGAATTGTTTTCATTAACAAATGCAGAGGTAAACACTTGACTTTTTAATTCATAAAATTATTGAATCAACAGTTTATTTGAATTTATTTTTTTTTAAACAAACCGAGCTACTTTCTTTAATGCTCTTCATATTTTTATTGCAATTCCTTTGGAACAGATCTCAAAACATGACAACACTCATGTTTAAAAACTCGACTACGATTAGAACATCTTTAATATAACACACTTGATTATGGTTAAGAAAAAAGCTTCGTTAATACTTTTAGGGATATCCAGACTAACACTTTCTATAAAGCCTTTTCTTCATATTCTTCGATCTATATTGGATTTTGCTGCTAGGTACGATGTTATGAAGATCCCTAAAAGCAGTTAGTTTCATTTATTTTTACCAACTAAGTGTGGCTCTAGGAACATTTCTTTCATTTGATATAGCAGTATTTACTATAATTCTGTACTTGTATCGCTTGCAGATGACGTTTCACTTTTCTGTTGGGGTTTGTATTATAAAAAGAGACTTCAAGCACATTCATTATTTACATATATCTGCAGCATTGGTTGGACTTTTTTTTTAGTTTTCTTTTTTGGCAGTGCTGTTTGAATTTGGGCATTGAAGAAACGAAAAGTAACAGAAACATAAAAAAGTGGGATACTTTCTGCAGTCGAAACAAAAAAAAAACAAATAAAAATGCTGGCTAGGCGATCGCAGTGAAATTGTTTAGCAGCTTTGCACGTTCGTTTATACATTGCTTTTTTATTTTTTTTTTATTTTGTTGTTTTTGTCTTTCACTTGCTTTCGGTCCGTCTGACATTGGCAGCGCTTTCTTCTTCTGCTCTACAGTTACTTGGGCATCAGCAGCAACGGCAGCAACAACCTCGAGATCGGCACGCCATGTGACCTCAGGCAGCTTTTCTTGTTATTGTTGTTGCCATTGTTGTTGCTATTGTTGTTGTTGTTGCTGTTCTTGTAGCTGCAGCGTGTCATACTTTCAAAACGAAAACGAAATGAAATGAGAAAAAAACACACACACAGAAAGCAATAAAGAAATAATACAAAAACAGGCAATGCTTGCGAAACCATAATACCTTAGTACAACATACCCTAAGGTTACGGCCAGACATGCAAATAATTTGCACACAAACTCATGCTAATTTAGGAGTAGCTTCTTACATGTAAATCTCAAAGTGCTTTGCTGTAGCAGAAAACTCTAATTTGTATTGGTTTTAATTGCATTAACAATTTATTTATGACATTTATGTACATATATTTTTTCTCAAAAAAATGCTTGAGAAAATTGGCTGAAAAAAATGCATTTTTTTAGCTGAATTCCCTTACTGCCCGCTTGCTTGAGGAAGTGCATAAGATCCGTTTTTAATTAGGGTATTTAATACCTAAACATGTTGTGGGGAAATTCAAATGAACTTGTTTTTTGGGTTTTCAAAGTAAAAGTGCATGATGTGTGCGATTTTTGCTTCGCTGCCTCGCCGCTTCGTTGCTTGACTTGACGAAGCGCATCAGGAAACTTACTTAAATATAAAATTCGTCAATGTGTGTGTGTGTGTGAGTGTCTGTGTGGGTAGATTTCTGATTTATTTTGCGTATAAAAATAAAATCAACAATGCACAGTAGTATGTATTTCATTTCCGCTTCCTGACTGCCACGAAATCATAATAATAATACTTGTATGTACGAGTATGTAAAAAATAAAGCCTCAAAAAAATGTTTAAAAAATAAGACAACTAAAGAAGGAGCCCTAAAAATGAACTTGCAAAACAGCTTTGATAACAACAGCAGCGAGCGACAACAACAACAACAACAACATAAAGTAGCTGCAAGTGTTATATAAACAGCATTTTGTAAATAACTGTGACCAACAACAAATTAAGCATTTATTTATGTGTACTCATATATGTATGTATGTATGTTTGCTTGTGTGTGCATATTGTTGTTGGGCAGGTGATGCAAGCAAAATAAGATTTAGACACAGACATTTGTCAAGGGGCCGGCAAGCAACACAACTTCCCCGTCTTCCCCCAATCCGTACGACAGCAAGCGCTACCGCAAAACAATAACTGAAATAAAATAGTCTGAAATAGTGCGCCACTGTGTTATATTCAGTAGTTAACACTTTTGTAAAATTTTTGTGTTTTTTCTTGCATTTTTTACTTTTATTTTTATCCCATTTTGTCAGACACCACATGTACAAATGCAAAAAGCTGTCTAGAAATACATATATGTACGTATTTGTACGAGCAGTTAGCGCGCTAAAATTCACATTGTAACTTAAATCTGCAGATAAAGGCATAAAATACATACATACTATATGCTATATATATGTGTACAAATATGTATAGAATGAGAAATATTGCTGAAGACAAGTACTCGCCTTCAAGTTTTAAAATTCGCACACATTTCTGTACTCTTTCAATGGTCAACGCAAATCTTACAGATATTTTCCCAATTAAATTTGATTATCAATGAAAGTCACTTACTTACTTATACTTGCTCAAACAGTCTTGTCAGCCTGACTCTTGAGTGTCTTGTCATCAATCATTTCCTTGACAGCTATATGACATAGTATTGTATACCAATTTTGATCACAAACTTAAGATTATGATGAAGCACCACAAAAATAACAAAAATATTTAATGAATAGCAAAGTTTTTAGAACTAAGAGTGATTTTCGCACCGTACGTAAATATGACAACCATATGATATCATGAACCGATTTAAATGATGATATCTTCAGATAAGGCACTATAAGAAAATCATAAATAATAATATTATTTGGTTAAGATATCTGTAAAAACAAAAAAAAAGTTATTCTACTAATAGTGACAAATTATTAAGTAATATTATATATATATTACTGGGAATAAACTGCATTTAGATACCAAGTTCGGTGTCCCTAGATTTAATGATTCATCAAATGTTGGTGTTCATACGAACGATCCTCATACTGATCAAGGATCTGTCACGCCTCCTTCTGCATGTTACATACACTGAGCCTTTCCACTTCGTAGTCTTTAGTATAGCCTTTTAGCCTACGGGCAAGATTTCCAAATACACAGTGCTCGTTGATCAACATTTGCTTTTAAACTATTCGCAGCATGTCGTTATGAACACTTTCAGAATGTTGCATCAACACTTTTACTCTGAGTCTTTAGTATACCCTTTTAGCCTACAGGCAAGATTTCCAAATACGTATAATGTTCAGTGCTCGTTGAGCAACATTTGCTTTGAAACTATTCGCAACACGTCAGAATGTTGCAGCAACACTTTTACTCTCCTCACCACCTTAAGCAACAACAAAATAACAATGGAAGCCTGATTTCGCACTCGCCGCCATTATCACTTCCATGTAGGGGTGCCTGTATCAATATGTATGTGTGTGTGTGTTTGCGCAATTAAATTGTCATAAGCCATGCCCAATTTAAAAGGCGTCAATTACTTGCCATTGTTTTAGCTTTTGTTGAAATACACATTGTCTTCCATAAGCTGCGACTGCAGACTAACAGCCACAAATGGCGTGGGAAATGTTTCCCTTCAATAGAACGATTAATACATGCCTTAATAAAAAACACCTGATAATCACTTAATTATTTTATCTGTCTGTCTCATATGACGGAGTGTCTAACTATATTTGGGTTGCACTTCCGAAGCTTAATATTTTTCGAGCAACGTTTTTTGGTTTTACCAAAAAGAAGTAAGCGAAAAAGGCAAAATTGGTTAATAATTTAATTTACATTCCATTTTATATTTGTTTATTGCTCACATTTTTTAAAAAAATACATAAATTCGCGTTTTAACTATCAGCATTTAGTTTCAACATTTTTAATAAATATTGATTTAAATATATACTATATGCGAGTATAAATATTTTTGCATAGGCATTTCAATTGAAAAGCACAAACACATTTTTAAACAATGTTTTTTTATTTATTTCTTTTGAAATTCTTGATGCCAACAATGCATTTTATTGCCATTATTTGTCGTTTTTGTTTTGTTCTCTAATTCTGTGCTCTTGTGCGCCAACTTGTTGATTTGTGAATTCATGATTAAGAATGAAATGCGTCTACATTTTATGTGTATATAGCACACATGTATGTTTATTTTATATATGTATTTCGATATAAACAACTTAAATACATTTTTAATACTAATTAACTCAAATACGTTGCATGATAAACAAAACAAAAAAAGCATTTTTAAATAATTATATTCTAAAAACAAATAGATATTATGCACATCAAGAATAGGTGCATGTCTATTGGATGTACAGTCAAAATGCTGAACATTCTTTAAAATGCAAATAAATAAATCAAAAAAAAACACACATTACTTTCTTTAAGCATGCGCAGTGTCTACGATATAAGCGGACAAACATTCACACATTCGATTGAATGTACCTAGCACCTGAGTAAGAAACAGTTGATCTGTCTAGACACCTGAAGAATCCTCACATGAAATTCTTTTTACTCGTGCTCTTCAGATATAAACAGACAGAGGTGCAAACAGTTGGGAATGTATTAAAATTTATTAAAATGGAGGTTGAAAGACGTTAAAGTAACTGAAGCAAGCTTGATCTGCTTAGAAGACACCTGAGGAATTCTCCTACAAAATCCTCACACGTCATTTGTTTTAGTCTTGCTCTTCTGATTGAAACAGTTGAGAATGTATTAAAATGGAAGTGGAGATCTGCTTAGAAGAAACCCGAGCAATTCAACTGCAAAATTTGCTTACTTTATACGTGTATACATAACTCCCACAGTTTCCAAGATCGAAGTGAGTGAGTGGCTATCATGCGTGCCTATAATACTCATAATACTTGTATGCTGTATACAAAGCTTCTTTCATGCAATCCATTATAATGACTGCAATTAATCTCTCGGTCTATATCATTTTTTGTTGTTATTTTATATACATGTACGAGTAAGTATGTACATATATATGTACATACATATATCACTCAAGAGTCTCAGCGCTGAAGTGGCTAATTCGCCTAATCGCGTGTCCCATTGCTTCCGCAATGAATTAATTGCACACAAGCCAGCAAGCAGGCAGGCAGGCAGGCAGGCAAACAAACAAACAAACATGCCAATGTTCGCACACACACACACACACACACTTGCAATTTATTTCTGCCATTGCTTTGCTTATTTGCTTTGTACATCATGCCCATATGTGATGTAAATACGCTCATCACAATGCATCATCCGATTTGTTTTGTTATCCACTCTTCAGCTCTTTGCAGAGCTCAGAGAGTATGTGATGGTGTGTGTATGTGTGTGGTTGTGTGTGTGTGTGTGTGTGTAACGGAAACTACGTAATTTACGTTTTGCAGCTCAGCTCAGCCTTTCACTCAGACTTCAGACTTCGAAACTCAAGCGAGCCAGCCAACAAGCTTACTTCGTCACCAAACCTCCATTTTACCATTTTATTATTTTCTACATACCTATAAGTAGTGGTGTGCGTACTTATAGGTACGCCGACTGCAATTGAGGTTACTTTCTATATAAAATTAAATAAATATATATATATATATATATATATATATATATATATATATATATATATATATATATATATGGCGAATTTGTTTTGGCGATTTATAGTATTTATTGGCATTACTATTACTATTATTATTTATTTTAAATACAGCTGCTGGTGTGCATCAAAATTTGCCATCATTTTTCTCAAAATTTGTATGTATAGTGCATATACATATATAAAATATATATTTTATACTATATATTGTGTTATTGTTTGCTACGCACGCCTCTTTAACTAATTGCGCACGCCGCAGCACTGTTTGTTGTTGGACTTATTGAGAAAAATAAATAAATTCAAATACGAAAAAGTCTTTACTTTGATTACCTACTTTGTGGTGGTGGCATGCCAGAGCTTTTTTCTCGGGCTCTCGCTATAAATCATAGCATTTGGAGTGGTGTTATATACGAGTATGTATGTTTATACTTTTCTATGTATAGTACAAGCTAGGTTATATGAACAAGAGTATTTACACTCGAAGAAAAGTGATGCATTTTTGAAATATTTAAATATACTGTTGAGCTCTAGTTCCGATATCTGATAACTGAACATCTCAATATTTTAGTGGCTTATAAAACGTCAATTCCTATCTAGCTAGTTCTATCTTTTGAAGCTGTGCTGTACCACATATGTACGTATATAAATAATAATATTATCTATTTGAACTGAATTCTGCTTAATACATATTTTTTTTTAATTTTCAAGCGTAAATTTTGATTTGAATGGAATTGAACATCTTAATAAGGCTCGCGGGTTTTTGGAGTGTAAATTCAAGTATACATGTGTATATAGAGAAGATAAAAATATGCCAGCGTGTTGTTAAGAAATATGTTTGTCTGCCCGTCCGTCTGCCTGTTTGTCCGTTTGTTTGTAAGTCTGTACACATGCAAGCAATTTGAATGCGCCAGCGCTGAACCAAAGTGGCGCAAGCCCGCAAACAGTGGCGGTGGCGGTGGCGGTGGCGGTGGCAACGACAACAGGAACAGCAACAACCATAACAACAACAATAACAACAAAAGTCCACAAATGTAGCACACGTCAGCCATATTCAGCCATTAAAATTATTATTATAATAAAAAAATAGAAAAAAAATTAAATAAAACTACACATAATTTCAAAAATTTGCAATGAATGAATGCGATTTTCTTTTTTTAGTGTTTGCGCAGTAGAGAATGAAAGCGAACCAAAACAAACCACGCTAATCGAAAGAAAGCATAATAAACGACACAGCCAAAATATATAATATACCCATACGTGCATATGTATGTTTGTATATATACATATGTATGTATGTATGTATATGTACTATTCCTAGATAAAAACATGCTGTCACAACTTTGTCGAATAACAAACAAATAACAAGAAGATACACCGAATACTGTACATCCTAGCCAAGAGTTTTCAAATGATTTATCTTATGGCATATATGTATTCATTTCGATTAGCTTGTTTAAGTTCAGAATTAGTGACCATATTTTTATTTTTGACATATCATTCATATTTAAATTTTATTATATATTTATAGCTGCAGACAGTCCTCCGTCCATTTCAGTACAGATTGTTTCAGCATTCGAAGCTTTGAACATTAAGATCTTTTATTTTTTAATCAATTAAATAACTTCACATGCCTTTAATTCATTTCAATTTTGTGTGTTGATGGCTCCATAGCAAAAGATTCGTACACTTGTTAACACAAGCAAGGCTCTAGATGTATTTTAAAAATCAACTTTTTCTTGGAGCATCATCATCCTTTCAATACAAACAATTCAATTTGTTCCTTAACATTGGAAATCTATGGCTTAACATTCAGCATGGCTCATAGTTGAAGCATAGGGTGAGAACAGAGCAGATATTTGAATACAAATAGATCCATTAGTATAAATAAAAAAAAAATTTTATAGCATAAGTATATACTTGCGAAGAATTTAAGAGTTATAGCTTGTAGATTTAAGAACTTTTTAAATTTAGCTTTTATCGTTCTTTATTTGAGGTTTTTATTCATGAAAAATGCTTGAAACCCGGAACAGGTCTATAAAAATGTTTAAAAATAACAATTTGGGTCAGCTGACTTCTTTAATACTGGACATTTACTATAGATATATAGTACATACTTGTATATCGTATTTACATATATAACTTTTCATTTAATTCTGTCAAATTTTTAGATTTACCGAGAAAGTTGAGATATTTGTTTTGACAACTGTTGTTGTTGGTGGTGGTGCTAGTGGTGGTGGTGCTGGTGGTGGACGTGGTGGTGGTCTTGGTCGTCGCATTCGTGGGTGATGTGATGACAAAACAAATGCCAAAAAAATGTCTGGCTCGTAAAATTTTGACAGCAAGTACGCAGATTGTCAAACCAAAGGTTAGCACGGAAGCTGAAATATTATTATAATACATCTTTCTCTTATTTTTTTCTGCACACATTATTGTTGTTTTTATTGTTGTCGCTGTCGTCTTTCATGTAAAAGTAGCGCTAAATAATGTTTCAAATTAATAAAATAAAAAATATATACGAGTATATACACATACACTATTCAAAGAAGACGCAGCGTTTTTCTATTTCGTATTCAGCGACATTTTTTTAGTCAGCAAGCAGCCGGCGGCTAAACAAACTGAAATGATTTGAATTTTTGAGGTCAGGTTGAGGAAAAGTGCTATATCTTTCAATTGTAGGCTTAAGATGATTAGTTTATCAATTTATTTAAATCATTAATGTCAGCGGCTAATTTAATTTCTTTGAATACATATGTCCTTCTTAAATCTTTTTCCCTGATTTTTCTCTTTAGGTCTTTTAGTGAATATTTCTATGAATTCTGTGTGTTTTCGCAAAATATATATTGAAATGAAGAAAGTAATTGTGTTTTGCAAAAACTGAAGCTAAAAGAAGTTTCGAGGAATACTGATTGATTTTAATTGAAGTAACACTTTATTCAAATTGAAATTGGACAAATTATTTGCATATGTTTGTTTTTTTTTTATTTAAAATGAAATATTTTTAGAAGCTATATATGGTCTTGAGCATTCACATAACGCTAAAGGGCTGATGGGGCCTATTGATCGAGTTGGCGCCATGTCAAGCAATTCAAAATGAACGCGCATTACACATACGCCATGTGTGTAATGCCATCATA
This sequence comes from Scaptodrosophila lebanonensis, assembly GCF_003285725.1. Classification (NCBI taxonomy): domain Eukaryota; kingdom Metazoa; phylum Arthropoda; class Insecta; order Diptera; family Drosophilidae; genus Scaptodrosophila; species Scaptodrosophila lebanonensis. The sequence goes on along the minus strand of NW_022060599.1, from coordinate 94,699 downwards.
GGAAGTGAATTGTTTATCGATTCGATGTATACGTATTCATAGTATAAGTATGTAGACCAATTTATAAGTCCAATGGCAGCGACATAAACGTAAGCATTGAGGCGCGCTTGATTGACGCGACCTACTGTACTCCCCCAACCCCAAACCTAACCCTAACCCCAACCCACAACCACCCGGCACCGTTCTCACCCGTCAAATGACCAATCAGCCATTCGCACGCAGTGTGCTTATTGTAATCGAAAAGTATTACGTGAAATTGGCTTATATGTATACCCCCCCCCCCCCCCCCCACTGCCCTCTGTTTCTCACCATCTCCCTCTCTCTTGCGACTGACTCTTGGCATCGCCATTAGCAGTCAAGCATAAAATAAATAATTGCTTAGCTAACGTCATAGCGCCAAGTTGCGCGTGCTTCTTCCTTTATTTTGTTTTTTTTTTTATAACTTTTATTGGCGTGTCTGCCATTGAATTTTCCACATAGCACATACTACTACAAACAATTCAATTCAATACGAACGTCATATTTTTAAGAATTGAGACAACGCGTCGTTTAACCAACCCCAACCCCAACACCAGCCCCAAGTTTCCTATTCAGTTTTATGACGACATGTGCATATAAGCTTACAATACTACTTATATACTACTTATACGTATTATTCGTATACGTCTGTGTGCGTGTGGGACACGTAATTGAATACGAATGGCTCAATTTTCAAGGGATTATTTTTATTGCCTGGCCACCACAATTATACGATAACAATTAACGGCGCATTAACATTTCCGGTTCATAAACCGCATTACAACATTGATGTGCAACATCTACAGATTGTAAGACTCATAAATATGTGCGTTGGTAAAAAAAAGCGGAAGCCGCCTCCCAGTAACCAAAATCGATTTCTGATTAGAGAAAGATTAGTTCTCATAATTAAGTATGTGCCCGTATATACTATATTCCAAGAATTCGTTTATATTATGGTTTCTACAAAATGGTTACTTTAGTGAGCATTTAAGTTCAATGTGAAATAATATTGCTTTGGTTTTATCAGTCAGCGAAATCAATACTTATAGTATATTCAGCGATTAGCCAGACCTAGTACAAGATTCCAATATGGATATACTTGTAATCGCTCCAATGGCTTTATTTTTGCTGACATCAAAATTTAATACTGAATTTATTCAGAAATGTGTATTTATTTACAACTCCCTAGTTTTTCTCAGGCTTTAATTCTAAGCCTAAGCCAGTTTTTGTGAACGTCTCTTAAATTATAAGCTCCAGCCATTGTGTTCAAATGTTCATAAACCATAAGTTTTTAAACGGAAAAGAGCAAAGGAATTCCATAGAACAGACTAAGAGGCAAAAAAGAAAAAAAAACGTAAGGGTTCAACAGACTCTCGTCCGTGACAAGGTTTATTAGGGGCCCAATTTTTGTTGTTGTTGTTGTTCTTGTGCTTGCTGTCGTTATTTTTCTGAGTGTGAAGCATCTGCGCATGCGCAGATGTTTCCACTTTCGTACGATCCCTGGCTAGCCCGTCATGCCCCATTAAGAGTTTTATGTTGCCAAGCGCTAAATCGGTTTCACTCTCTTCCTTTAAAGTTTTATTTTTTTCCCTTTCGTAATTTAATGAGTATTTTTGGTTCGTTTGTTTCGCTCAGTTTTTCTTGAGCGTTCGTTCGCTTTGCCATGTCCAAGCCAATCAATACAATTGGGGGCTTACACCAAAATATAAATACTACATATATATATACATATATGTATATATGTATGTACATATATGTATGTGTGCGAGTACTCGTGTGTTCATTCATTATTAAAGCGGTGGCGCACTGCTCTGATGATTAGCGTCGTCGTCATCATCATCATCAGCATGCCTACTAATGGTATTGATGATAATGATGATGATGAGGTTGTTGCCACAAAAATAGCCGCACACGCGCTACAGTTTTTGCCTTTTCTCTTTTTCCGATGCATTTCCGTTTTGGCAGCGACCTGACGGGTTTGCACACGTGTCGCAAGTCGCAAGTCGGCAACAGAATCATCTTCAACTGCACTGTCGAGATGTGGCGACATCGGTGATGGCGAGCCGAGTGCAATCGACAAATCACACTTTACAAATTATGCCAATTTGTACGGCAATCGTGCGATTTGTGCGCATTTTTCAAACAGGCTGCTGCTGTCAGAAATCGCTTTCAACTTATTTTATTAAGGGTGTGATCAGACAACCGCATGACTGATGCAACATTTAAACTAAAACATCTAAGCAGCGCAATTAAACAGAATCACCTCGACTTCCCCACCATTTAATTAATTACTGATCCGAAAAATGTGACCCCATCGATGCATGGTGCAGCTTTTGAGGCGGGGTCATCACATGTTTTGCTTCGCCATCACTGTGTAGTCGTAGGTCAGTTAGACGAATCAAAAATGAAGCAGGGTCACCACATGGGGCGCCGCTACCTTCATGGTATTTATTGACCATAATATAGTAGATCAGCCAAGTATACTATATATTGGTGTTGAGCAATCGAGCGGAGTCGTGTCACAACCTTTTCTTCAGTTATTTGCGTGCGCTCTAAGGCGAATCGAAGCCAAATTATTCAAGAGTTTATTTCAACAGAGCAGGTTTTCAATATAACTGATCGGTTGGGTTAACTTGGGTTAACTACCTGGTGGCGCTTACTGTTTAACCAAGCAAGCGAATAGTAGTAGTATCTTATGCTAATTTTTTTGTTTGCTATCCATCCTCGGCGATTGGGAGAGCAAACTTTTTCGACAAACATTTTCTGCAATTGCTGCAAGTCATTTAGCTATCTAAGCACAGCTTAAGGCGTAAAGCGGTCACCGCCTTTCTGGCCATTAATCACACCTTAACAGTCAGTCGCGTCGGTAATTGGCCGGCCGCAAGCATTTGTTTTCGGATTTGATTTTGATTTTTGCATACGCCGAATCGTTATTTTGTTTTTGTTTTTTTTTGTTTTTTTCGGATGCGTTGGGCGGTGGCTGACAGCGGGCTGGAGAATGCGCACACATATATATACCTATGTATGTATATACATATACCTATGTATATATATATTTGTATGTGTGTGTGTGTGTGTGTGTGTGTGTGTATGATTAGCGCTAGGCACGAACTGGTACCTGTTTTTCGGTGTGGCTTCACAGCCGCCACCAACACTACTGCTTCTTTGTTATAATAATTAAATTTTATTTAAGGTTTTTTAAATCATGCGCTTGGGAATGATTCGTCTTTTCTTTTCATTAAGCAAATATTTTGAATACTCGTATTAAGCCCCAGTTAACAGGTGTAATTTTTTTTAAATTGGCTATCAACTTAAGCAACAAAATTTAACACGTTTTAAGCATTTGTTGTAGTGTTTTTTCTTATTCATTGATGCGCGATTGTTCTTGGTAGCTCTAGCTGGGAAGAATTTTAAAGTAACTAGAGATGCAAATTTATTTAAGAATTTATAAATATTCATAAGAATCCATAAATGTTATGTCACATTTAAATAATTTTCATTCTTCGAATATTTAAATAGTAGAGTAGTAGAAAAATAAATAATGCACAATTCAAATAATCAGCATCAGAGCTGCTTTATAAACAATTCTAATTTGTTTCTTTTCTTTCTCGAAATTCGTTATTTTGCTTTCTAAATTTAAAACCGCTAAGACTTTAAGACGATAAGATGTGAACTCCCCCAACAGTCGAAAGCATTGTAGAAGAATCTAAGCAATTGTTGTTTAATGATAGCCACTTTTTGCCAAAATGTAACCCATAAAAATTCTCTTAGAATAATAATAATCATTAATCATAGAATTTTTAAAAAGCAATTTGTGTTGACTCGGGACAGGGTTTAATTAAAATAAATTCTGGTCTGCGAAAGACTAGACTGGAGTGAGGTTTTTTTTCTTTGTGCGCGCCCACTAACCCGAGAGCTTCCGGCCAATTGGGCGATTGTTGAATGTGTATCAAGAGTCCCATAATGGGCCACAATCTAATCGAAATAGGAAGACCGCCAACCTGATAAGCCACCACATACATACGTGTGTGGGGGGCATATGCATACATACATACATACATATATATTTAAGCCTGGTTGCCAATTTTTGTCGTTGTGCGACGACGGATTGGCGTAGGTTCAATATAACGACAAAATCGCCAGCACTTATCAGCAATCCGTGCAGTTCGAGCGGTTCGAGCGATGGTGATTCACCAACCAACCGATATGTCTCCTGGGTTGTCGAGTCGTGGCTTTTTCAGAGAGTGCTTTCTGTCGTCATCAATAGCGGGGCTATATTAATCGCACAATAAAGCAATATATGACTGGGTTTTTTTTTTTTTTTTTGTTCCAAGCAACTTTCGTACGTTGTCTATAGCGCCGGGTGTCGTACAAAGAGCGTAAACATTTGATGGCGGGCCTTAGTTCGTTTTCAACAGCAAGTGCAGGCGGTTCATTCAGTTTTAAGACAATTTTTGTTGAGTGCTCGTGAATAGCATATTTTGTTATTATTATTTATTTTATTGTTACTTGTATTGTGATTGATATATTTTCTATGAGAGCATCATGCATTTACTATTGGAGGCTTTCTTGCAATTATTTAAGACTTGTAAGTCGAGTGTCTTTTAATAAACGAACAAAACCAAACCAAATAACTAACTAACCAGCCAATCAACTCGAGACTAATTGTGTGTGTAATTGCTGCTCTGTTCGTTCACAGCTGACAACATGCAACGCTTTAACAGCAACAACAACAGCGACACCGATGGAGTCGTTGTTGGTAGCAACAACAGCAACAACAGCAACAATACCAACAACAACAGCAACAAACGCTGCGCACAAAAATATGGTGGCAATGGTCATTTGGCCACTTTAGCAACGACCAGTTCCACATACCAGCAACAACACCAACAACAGCAACAACAGCTGCACAACAAACAAGTGACTCGCAAGACGCGTTACAACAACAGCAACAACAAGCGTGACGCTGCCGCCTTTAATGCGTCAAATGGTCAGAAACGCAACAGTGGACCAAATGGCGCCAAAGCCGCTGGAGGCGGTGCGGGCGATGCCTGGCTGGAGCGCAGTTATGGACGTCGTTTTGTGTCTTCATCCGACGAAGGTGAGTGTTACACACACACACACACACACACACACACACACACATACACTATAAGTGTGTATACCCTTTGTGTATTTGTAAATGCTTTCGTAAGTGTGCCGGTAGCCCCCAAAAGTGCTGTTGCTGATTCATTTTGATTTGCTTTCAATATGAATGGTCGGCGTCGTATAAAATTCCGCAGAAGTTGCGCGCGCACATGAATCATCAGATCGTCGTCATCAGCGTGCGATCCAATTGTGGGCTTATATCTGAAAAATATGGCCCACACACACAGACACGCACACACGATGCTACGATTCTTGATAATACACAATAATAATAATAATAATAATAATAATAATATATATCCATTTATGGATCTATAGTATTTTCTGCGTAGGAATTCAAAAGTTTTAAAATTTCTCGAGTTGTTTCAACAATATGGTTTTGTATAATACTTACTAGCATGTACTATATACTTGTATAGCTTGTATTATATTAGACTGGTCGCCTTTTGTGGGTGTGGTGAGCTCAGCCGTAAAATATATCGAGTAAAACACCTTCCAAATGCAATGTGTATCTCAATGAATCACAGTGTCTCGAAATAAATTGCTGCCGTACCCATTTCGGACATATTTTACCTCGTCGTGGTCTACAGTTTCCTTCCCTTTTAGTCACACTGGCACTCACCACATATACATATATTTAACACAAAGCATATTTCAAATTCGGATCTTAATTTAGTCAAATAAATTGTTCAGCACTTATTGCATCATCTATGTAGGTACATCTAGGTATTATTATTTTATTTATTTATTGCATCAGCAAATAGAAAATCAAAACAACCAGAAATTTTCCTACTCATTCCTATCTGTATAAAAAGAATATATACTAAAGCTGTATTGATTACTTTTTCATATACCAAATATTATATACTCTGCAGGACGATCTTAATTTAACGTTTTTAGAAACAATCAAAAAAAAAACAACAAAATGTTTACTAAAACAAATTTGGCATCACTTGAAGCACAATATGTACTCTACTTAGGGGAAATGAGGCAACAGTGCTCACTATAAGTATATGTATAACCAATTAGCACGCAAAAGTAAACTTTATACACACACATTAAATATAGAACTACAATTTAAGTCAACATTTTGTGGCCGATAAAGTTAGCTGGTAATGGGGGTTTCACACCCCGTCAACACCCAGAAAGTAATCAGCACTTTAGTTTAAGGAAGTGTTAGCATTTTTGTGACAAACAAAAAGTGATTTTAATTTTATACTCAGAACAACTAATCTTTATCAAGGTGGAAAAATAGGCACTAATATACCGGTCTATATATCTGTGCATTGTTGTCAACGCTCTGCACATCACTTGAGAAAACAAAAAATATATATACAAGTATGGGAATAAATAAATGAAGAACCCCTAGTCAGTTACAGCTATACGTGTACAACGCAATTTCTGCTCATCAATTTTGTTAACTTGTTGAGGAATCTTTTAGTTGATAATCGAGTAGGGCCCTAAACCTTATCAAAATCAATAGAGCAATGAATTGAGGTTTTTGAAAATGTAACGCAAATACTAGTGTTATTGCTACCTATTAGTGCTTGTATAACAAACTTATCTCAAATATTGTCACTCAACTAACCGAGAAAGATAAAGACGCGCTCTGTATCTGTTTGGAAAAAACTTTTGTTCAATTATAGTTAAGTACATATGTATGAGTGGAGGTGATGGAGGGGTCCCAGTTCCAATGGAGCTGCACCATTCCTAATTCTTTTAAATTAGACCCATAAATGAGAAAATTGCAGGAAGACTTTTCTCAAATTATATACACATGGCCCCCAATAAAAATGATAATTATGCAAACATTCAATCCCACGCTCACACAAACAGCTGCATGACAAGATAATTACGAAATCTCGGGTCAACGAATATGTCAGCATGATTTCTTTTCTTTTTTGAATTTATTTTGGTTTGTTTTTAAAAAAAAATGTTCACATATTGCGCGCTGCCGTCTATTAAAAACCCATAAATAGAAATGGCTTTGCAAAAGTCGAAGCTCGCATGCTCTCTCTGAGATTCCAAATTGCAGTTATACTTGCAGCATAACAATAATTAAGTTCGAGTATCTCGTTTCATTTATATTCAGAAATATACTTGTTTCGTATAATACAAGTATATGCCACAAATAGAAAAGAGATAAAATGAAAAACCGCAAAGGATCATTGACGCAGAGAAGAACAACACAAATGTTAGAAAATAAAAAAACTAATTAAATAAACAAATAAACAAAAGCACACCCCAAAAAATATTGCGTTGCTCAAGACTCCATAGCTACGCAAATATCCACTAAAGCACAGACACAGATATATATACATTAAAATATATACATATGCATGCTCGGATCGGATTGGATTCAGATGGAGATTCGAAACGAGCTGTTGAAACTGCGGCAACAACTTTTCGTTTCAGCATGAACGCAATTCATTATGCATGTTAATTTGCTGATTGGACAAGAAAGCAGCAAGACCACGAGATCAGCTCTACTATAATATAGAAGACTCATAAAAATAGCATCCATACACAACAGAGTAGGAGGGTGCTGGCGGGCGGGGGGGGTGGGCGGTACTGGACGAACAAAAAGATACTCCAGAATGATCATCATTAATCGCTGCCCCGCTGCCTCGTCCCCCCACAGCAGCTCCAATGCTCTTGTGGTCCCAATCAATTCAATCTTGCGGAACTTTAGAACGCAATTTGCCCAACTGATTAGCATTAGATTCTCTGTAGCGTACGTAGCAGCTGTATCAATACGACGGCCGACTGAATACCAGACAGATGGCAGCAACAGATTTCCAATCAGCTAATAGCTTTCACCCCAAACACGACAAGTGTCAGCGATTCCAGCATTGCATAATTCAAAACGTTGTCACTATTGAGTAGTATTCAAAATCACGAGTTATTTTGAAGGAGCAGATTGTGACTGACTCACTGCCATTCTACGTACTTGTACAAGTATATCACATTTGTGTTTGGGTTAAGGAAAACGAGTTGCTGATGATGGCATTAATTGCTGACCCAAATATGACAAGCTTATCTCAACATAGAACTGGAACCATAATTTTGAATAACGGCTGTAAGCAATAATTGACTTACAGCTAAATATTGGAACTGTCAGTTATCGAAGTATCTACCAAGTATCCACCACAAAAGTAACCCATCTATTTTTTATTGTTGAAAAACTTCCTTAATCAATTAATCCAATTGTGAAAGGCATTTTAACAGGACATTATTATCATAGTAGGCGTGATAAGGAGTCTGTCTGGCAATGTAAGCAAAAATTTTAAAAATCAGAGAATTATCTGAACAAAAAAAAAAAAAAAAAAAAACAGGTTGTTGAAATACAAGTAACGCGAAGGTAGGAACATGTGGAAGTTTCTGAGGATCAAATTCCAAGTTGTCAAAAAGAGAAAGCTAGAAAGGCCACTTAACGGGCCCAGAATTGCAGAATGTGCCTGGCACGAAGAGTATGAGGATTTTGTTGGAACGAATTGTTTATTATTGATCAGTAAGTAATTACAAGTACTAAGCTACTACTATTTATTAACTTGACGGGGTCAACTCTTTCTCTTTCTTTTTTTGTTTTGTTTTTTATTCGAGTGCACTATTTACGAAATGGGACCGTGTCACCCATTTGCGGTAACTGCCGCTTAACGCCTACTTAGGCTCCAACCCGACTAACCGACTAGGCAATGGCATTAAGGTTACGGCGTCTAGGCCATCTAATATGCCAAGCGCTCTGCCTTTGAAATCCCAGAGGCGCAAAAACCATCAACATCAACAACCCACAGCAAACAACAAACAACCAGAAAAAAATCAACACAAACTCAATATCATTGTCTTTTGAAAACGGCTGTTGTAGAAAGCGATGCCGCGGTGCCGGGCCACGCCACAATAATTTCGCACTCTTTGCTCCAATTAAGTTGCGCAAAAGGTGTCGACGACATGGCGAGTCGCCACTTAAAGAGCGCCGCCACCAGACGACTGCAGCCATTAAACACTGACATATATATACATATACCAGTACATATATACATACTCGTACATATCCGTCTTTCCATCCATTAAATGAGACACAGCCACAGTCACAGCCGCAGCCACACAATTCAGGTTCATTCCGATTCCGTTGATTTCTGCGCGTCTTAGCACTGACATCACGGTCTGATGTCGAAAGACTTTGCTGATGAATGTTTATTATGTGTAGGAAGATATATATGCATATATATAGTATTACTTGTAGTTACTATTTAGAGATGTTGAATGTAGCTCTGATTGAGCGACAACCTTTGTCCAAGTCCGATAAGCAAGCATTTATATTTAGGGAAGAAATATATGTTTCAAAAAGCAGCTCTGTCCCCCACAAAATAACAACAAAACATTCCAGTTCTTAATGTTTATTTTGGGTAGCCAGATATATATATAGAGTTACTTGTAAGTACTATATAGAGATGCTGAATGTAGCTCTGACTGAGCGACAAGTCCGATAAGCGAGCATTTATTCATATACGGGAAAAAATATATAAACGAACGATAGAAAATTCAAATGAAACATGTTCCATTCTCATTTAATTGAAATTCCACTTATTCCACATTGAATTTCTGTTTTTAAGTTATTATCGCAACAAAGGATTGTTCTTATATATTTCCTTAATGTTTGTTTTGTATAGGTATTTATATGTGTACATATGTACAGCATTTCCTGAAGGTACTATAATTCATGATGTTGAATGTAGCTCTGATTGAGCGACAAGTCCGATAAGCGAGCATTTATTCATAATAGGGGAAAAATATATTAACGAACGATAGAGAATTCATCTGAAACATGTTCCATTGCCATTTAATTACAATTCCATTTATTCCACATTGAATTTCTGTTTTTAAGTTATTATCGCAACAAAGGATTGTTCTTATATATTTCCTTAATGTTTGTTTTGTATAGGTATTTATATATGTACATATGTACAGCATTTCCTGAAGGTACTATAATTCATGATGTTGAATGTAGCTCTGATTGAGCGACAAGTCCGATAAGCGAGCATTTATTCATAATAGGGGAAAAATATATTAACGAACGATAGAGAATTCATCTGAAACATGTTCCATTGCCATTTAATTACAATTCCATTTATTCCACATTGAATTTCTGTTTTTAAATTATTATCGCAACAAGGGATGGTTCTTATACATTTTGACAGCATTCTGATCGAAAGATTGTATCACTTCATATGTTCATGTTCATCAAACATCCAATTGGCTGCCATAGCTTCGAATTTTCAAATAGATTTCAAATGTTTCCCAACACATCACATGTTGCATCTACAGCCAAATGCAGTTGACCCAGCTTTTAGTCAATTGTCGAGAGTGTAGTTCCATGTTCAGAGTCAGACAAATAAAGAAACGCCTCGACGCGGTAGCTTTTGTCACGTAGGGTAAACAAATGGGAACGCATCACATGGCAAAACACTCGAAACAGCGCGATGTGGAAACGAACGGCCCAAACACTTCCGAGGACGGGGGAAGTGGAAGTGGTATGGGAAGTGCTGTACGTGAGTACGTACCCAAAGTACAATTAACTCTCGTCGTAGTCGCCGTGGTGTTTAAATTTGTATTACTGCTTTTATTATTATTTACTTTGAGTCCACACTGTGCTCATCATAAGTGCTAATACGTAGTAAGTACTTGGCGGCTGCTTTACCTTCTTTTGTCGCAATGTTGGCTTTAGCTTCCCCCCCCCCCCCAAAAAAGAAACAATTGCAACAACAAATTTTACACTTACAAATAGTATGGGCGATTAAGAAGAGTACTACAGGAAGTCTTGGAGCACGTCAGTCTCTTTCGGAGCACTTGGTATCTTTTTATTTAAAGTACGAATAGATCTTAGCACGTGTCACTGCAAAATAGCACATTTTTTGCGATTGCGTCACAGAGTTGGCGGCCAGTTTCTGATTGCCGATAATCAAACGCTAAGTTGGCAACAAAACTAAATGAAGTTATCAGTTATTAATAATAGAGCGTCGTCATGGCCTTCCTCAAAATACAAAAAAGGCGACAACAACAAAAAATTGCGTACATATTTTTACATACTCGTACATTTATTATCTAGGCCAGTTGCTACGTCTAAATGCGCGTATGTCTCTCTGTCTGCTCTGTCTTAATTATCACGAACCAAATAAAAAAACTCAAAGAAAACATCCATAGACATAATACATAATTATAAATATTAGGTAATGTCGAGGCCAGCGCTCTTCTTCTTGAGTATACTCGTCTGTAAGAATTGCCAATCATCTACTTGTACAATCCTTCCCGGCTTATATCTTAGTTATATTACCCTTCCAGCCTGGTTGGAAGAATGCATTTTCGAATTAAAAAACTGACTGTTTGAAACAAAAGGCTCATCTTTCGAAATGATTCTTTCAAGATATTAACTGGTTTTCGTTAGCTAGTTTCAACTGGAAATATGATGAAACGAAATTTTTGGGCGAAATGTGACAGCAAATAAAAAATGAACGAGTATATATATTTTGGATCTTTAAATGCTTCATAACAATATGCAAAGAGGCATCGAAGTGCACACAATGTCACCGTGTAATCAATGCCTGTCTACTACCCGCCCACCTACCCACCAGTACCTAACACCCAACCCCCACCCCCACCCCCACCCCCACCCAACTGACTGTGCCGTCGAGAGCGACCTTGATGACACGTCTAGCTTTTGCTTTTGTTGTTGTTCTACGTTTGTTTTTCTCTGCGGTTTTCAGTGACCCACACAGCGTGCACTCAAGCAGAAAATGTTTCTTATTCCAAATACTTAGACGAACTCAAAATCATGTAAGCCATGTAAGAACTGAGCTGTAAGTGTAGTGCTTTAAGGCTGGGGCGCATTTGTGGGTGGGTTTAATAGTTTATTTCTGAAACTTTAAAATTGTGAATACTATCTGCATAAGAAATAATTATAGTGTGAGGAACCTTTCCTGATTTACGATGTAGAATCGTTATACGCTAATGATTGGAAGTCTCGTAGAATGTCAAATGTATATAACAGGAAGAAGAAGGCGTGGCAGATCTCCTGTTATAGGGGCACATACATAATGACAAGACAAATCACCTTTGAACTTTTGACGCTTAATTTGTGCGAGTATGTAGTAGACCTGTCTAATCCAGATGCAAAGCTTCTTTATTACCAACCATATACCTCATCATTTTATATAGCACTAATGGGTGCGAAAGTCACATTTTTTTGTTTATTTAGATAGCTATCTTAAGCTGCTGGTTCTAGTAGTAGTATTTATTTAACGTTCTACTCATTTTTGTGTTTCTTACGTGACAGGGGTTCCGTTTCTTTTTCTGGCAAATGAAATGCCATTTCTATAGCATCTTTGTTACGATCTCACGCAGTGTCTGTTTTGAGTCTAATTTCATTGTTGATGTTTACGATAAAGAGCTGTGCTGGATTTGTCGTGCCCTCTTTCTTTCTCCGGGGACTGATTAGTGCTGATCTAGTTTGAATTGAAATCTAGAACTTTGCACTAGTTGCCAATTATTTATTGTAGACGACTAGACGGGTATAGGCGAGACACACACAAACGTACATCTACAAGTATTTTTGTATGCTTGTGCCAAATTATGTGCGCATTGATAATTGTCAACAGCATCGTAAACATCGGCTACCTTTCTATATTGCTCTTATCAGCTGTTTTTCACTTTGTTCTCCTTTTATACGTTTTGCACTTTACTTTTTAAACGCACCTCGTATGTTGCTGCCAATGCTTAATCACATGCACACACACACACATACACACACATATTCGTACACTTAGTACTATTTTCAAGGCTGTGCGTGATTTCAGAAAATGTGCGTATATTCTCCATGTGTACTCGTATTCGTATTCAGCATACTACAAGTAGTTGGTGTTGTTGCTGAAAACAAAAAAGCATCATGCGTGCTGTTAATCTTATCAGCGAAGATTTCCAATAAAGCACTTGTATGTACATATGTATGTATATACGAGTACATACATATGTTATTGTAATGATACGTGTTTGACATGTGTGAACAGAATTTGAAAGCGTAAGCCCGCTTCCCGATTGGACAACACGAGCCGTAACCATTGCCGATTATTCTAAGGCTTGTGCGCGCCATACACTGCGTATGCGTAATATGCTGATATGCGGATACTTTATTTTGTATTTTAATTGTTAATTCGTTGGTTGGTTGTAAGCTGACCGGCAACTTATTAGCGTTTCTACTCACGTGCTGCTCCACCACGCTCTGTACACAATAGAAAATTATAATTTCTGAATACACACAAATGTCCTTCAGAAGCCACCAAAAGTGGCAACAAACTTTAGCTGCTTATGCATATTTACATAATTATATGCCATTTTTTTTTTTTTTTTTTGCCGGCTTCATATTAATGAATTGAAATGCGCTGATTTGAATCGATTTAATATGATTCGATTTGATTTGACAAGCGCTTTCAGAGGCGCTCCACTTGGCAACAACATGCTTACAAACTCAAGTACATTGACTCGAGTATGTACATTGCCTTATCATCATCGCTAAAGTATAATTCCACGCAAAAATGCCAACTATTATGGAAAAAAACGTATGCTGCCCGACATTTAAGAATTTCCATATCTTAACTACAAAGTATAGTTTGTTTTCTTTCTGATGTCGACCAAGCCAATAAAACAATCAAATGAAATACTATAATGCTCAAAAATAAATTGGAAAAGTAAGAGAGCAGCATATCAGTCTCGGGCTGTAAATTTAAAGAAAACTGTATTGATGATAATATGAGTATGTACAAAATAATTTGACTACTTAGCCTAGCCTGTGTTTACAAATTTGTGAAACAAGTCTCTTATCTCATAACATACAAGTAGATGCGATGAATTGGCAAAACTATTCAAAATATGTATAATTTGTCACGTGCCGGTTTTTAAGATGGCAACGACATGGGTAGGCATGTCTGAGGCACTGCTCCAAAGTTGTCTTCACAGCTCTACCTGGCAACTGTATTGAAAACAGCCTAAGTATGATGATAGTTATGCGAACTCACAGCCACAACATTGTGAGTTGCGCAACGAATAGCATTTGGCAGCCGTTGTGACTATCAGTCGGCTCGGCGCGACTTGACTCGACTCGACTCGGTCCGGTCTGGTCCGGTCCGGTACGACCACGCCCCTTGCTCACAGCTGCTTGCTAGGCGGCAACATACTACTTCAATAACTTGAGCGGCATCTCGTAATTCGCTTGCTTTTGAAAATTTATGCGAATGAGCCATGGAGCTGATGACACAGAGCGGAAGTCGACGACGGTACCGAAAATATATAATAGTGTTAATAAAAGTATTAATAAATGCAAAATAATGACAGCGGCGCGTGTAAGCGAAAATGAAAACGAAATCAGGAAAACATGTCAAGTGTTTGTTGCTATGGTGGTGGGGGGTAGGTGGTAGAGGGGCAGTGTAGGGCGGGTGTGCCCCAAAAAGACACAAAAAAAAGGTATTTTGTGTGCGAACTTATTGTTACACAAGCTACACACAAATTTCACGCCATATCCTGATAAACATGTCAATTGAATTAGCAAATAAAACTGAATAAGCAGGTTTGACAAATTTATTAAAACGCTTAGCGCATTATCTATTCCATAAAATCAAATGAAAGAGGAAACACGTAAACATTGAAATAAAATTTTTTAAATTTAAATCATACTATATTTAAAAATAGGCCTCATTCCAAGGCTCAACTTTACCATAAAATACTAGTAGTACAAAACGATAAATAAATGAATGAACATAGTTTTCACTTTTAAAATTTTAACAAATATAGTCATAAAAACTTTAAGGTTTTAATTGAAATTGTTTTAATAAAATATTAGTAATCATAATACAAGGTACGGGAATAAGAACATTGTCTTTACTTGAACAATTTAAATTATAGTTAGCCAAACATTTGTTTATAAATTGGCAACGATTTGGTGTTGAGTCACTTGCGAGGTTCTTTACTTTGTTTTTTGTTTTTTATTTTTTAATTATTATTCTTCAAACAAACAAGCGCATGTGGCTTCAAAAATTTTGTTTAAAGGTAATTAGTTGGTATTACACACATACATACAAATGATTTAAACTGAATAGAACTGGCCGGGCTTAAAAACATATTGCCAAGGCATACAACTACTGATATAAATTACTCGCACACATACATACAAGTATATAGTATACAATATGTACGAGTATGTGTGTGTGAATCGTAGTATAAACGCACGTGGCCCTGATGGCGCTCAAATGATAAGCCATACATACATACATACATACATACATACATACATACATTATGAATATTATTTGGCATGTGCCTGGGTATTAGAGCGTGTGTGTGTGTGTGTGTGTGCTTTGGTTATCAGCGCAAATTTGTAGCGTAAATTGACGTCAGTTATAAATACTATTTAGCGCCATTTAGCATTCACACGCAGCAACAACTAATCTAAAATCTATCTCTCTCTCTCACTCTCTCTTTGATATGTTAGACAAATTTCTGGGCCAACTCAATTGTGGGCATCGCAACAGCACCTCCAGCGAGGCGACTGATGATATCAACTCCAGCAACGAGCAGCTCAACAAGCCCAAGTCCAAGGGCAACAGGTCACGCTCCAAGCGCCCACAACACCATCAACAACAACAGCAGCAACACCAGCAATCGACAAACAAACAACAGCAACAGCAACAGCAACAGACAAGCAAACAGCAACATCAGCAGTTAGGTACAAAGCTAAAAACTCAGCAGGAATTAGATAGCAACAATAACAGCAACAACAACAGCAGCAGCAGCGGCAGCAACAGCAATGACAAAAAACACTCTTCTAGATCGACAAACCATCAGCAACATGGGAAGCGTCAGTGCAACAGCAACGGCAATAGCAACAACAACAATGATTCAAAGATGCACGGCAACAATAGACGCCAAAATAATAACAACAATAACAGCAACAGCAGCAATAACAACAGCAGCGGCAATGGACACAATAATAGCAACAACAACAACAACAGCATCAGCATTAAGAAACAAACGGCTGTTAAGCAATGCGATTCGGCCAACTCAGACTCGGCCAATTCATCATCGGCAATAAGCTCGACAAACACCACACCGAACAGTTCACCCACAAGCGGCCATCATGGAGTCGGCGGAGGAATGAGAGGAGGAGGCCAGCACCACCACCACCACCACCATCACCATCACCACCACCAGCAGCAGCAGCAGCAACATCTCAGCTGCTCGGGCGACTGGCAAGCACACCAGTCGCGAAAGCTTCGTCGTAACGAGCAGCTGCTCCAACGTCATCGCCAGTGCCACAATGCGAATTTTCTGGTGGCACCATTGCGGGAATACGAGCGCATTAACATGGACGATGCGACATTGGTGGATCAATTGCGTCGCCACCTGATCGACCATCATTTGTTGCGCGTGTACGGCTTTCCCGTCGCGAGCGTGGTGCATGAGGGCGCCATCGAGATCTTCAAGTGTCTGCCACACATGACATTTGCGGCCGCCAACGGCATGGCTGTCGCCGAATCGGCACTCACCGTAATTAATTGCAATGATGGACTTAATACGAGCACCTTTCAGTACAGCAGTCAGGAGATGGGCGGTGGTTTGCTGTTGGGCGGTGCCGGGGACGGCGAATGCCAGTCAGCAGCGCATGGCAGCAGTCAACCGTCCACGGACTCGGGCAACATATCACCACGCTCTCTGGACTCTGAATCGGGCAGTGAGTGGAGCGAATGCGAATCGGCCCAAACAATGAACGATGCGACCACCACATTCAACATTGTGGCCAATGGCAGCCTGGAGCTGTATTGCCAGTATACGGAGTCACAGACTCTGGCCAAACAGTGTGCACGCTGCAAGCGTGACTTTCTCGTCGACGAGCACACCGGCCAGTATTTAACCACGGAGCAGTGCACCTATCATTGGGGCAAGTATCAGCGCTATTTCGATGGTGGCAGCTGGCTGACTCGCTGGACCTGTTGCAATGCCACCGAGGAGGCGGGCGGCTGCTCCAAGCACGAGCTGCACGTATGGACGGGCTCAGTTGTGGGTGTCAATGGGCCCTATCATGACTTTGTCCATACGCGTCATCGCAACGGAAGTGTCGGCAGCAGTGGCAGTGGCAGTGGCACCAACGTCTATGCATTGGACTGCGAGATGTCGTATACAGGACGTGGCTTGGATGTGACCAAAGTCTCTCTGGTCGCACTCAATGGACAGCTGGTGTACGAGCATTTCGTGCGTCCCGTTGCAGACATTGTCGATTATAATACACGCTTCTCCGGCATCACAGCCAAGCACATGGCCACGGAGGGTGTCAAGACACTGGCGGAGGTGCAACGCGATCTGTTGCAGCTAATCGATGCTGACACCATACTGATTGGTCATGGGCTGGACAACGATTTGAGGGCGTTGCGCATTGTACACAATACGCTGATTGACACCTCAATAGCGTTCCCACACTCAAGTGGATTCCCCTATCGGCGCGCCCTGCGCCATCTCACCAAAATGCATCTGAAGCGGGAGATCCAGTGCGGCGACGGGACAACGGGGCACAGCAGCTTCGAGGACTCACGAGCCTGCATGGAGCTGATGTTATGGCGTGTGCGTCGCGATCTCAATGCCGACTACTGGGAGGATTAGGATTAGATGATTAGGAAGCGTACGTTCTAGTTACTAATTATAGCTCATACGTATCCCTAACTGTAGCCGTCAATAGTACATACGAGTAGTTGTTAGCTATGGGCGTGGCCAGTGCTGCGCTTTTGTATTTAATCTCAACACGCGTGAGTGGCAAGCGAAATGGCAAAAGTCGTTTTTGTGTCTATTTTTTTTTTTTTTTGTAAGTCAAAATTTTTATGTAGTTCATAAGCGGAATTATTTATAGATGGTATGCTAGCTAGGAGGTACACACCATTAATATATTTGTTTTATTAGTTTTCCTTTTTGTTTTCGAGCAACCACAAAAAAAAATGTACTGAAGTTTTAACTGTGATGTTTTTTCACTTTCTCACATATACAACCGAAAATGAACTGTATAAGATGGAAGCACTTAATCAACGACGACAACAACAAAAACAACAAACAAACAAAAAAATATTATACAAATAGCTTACAAAAGAATACATAAAACGTAAATATATATGTAGAAATGCGAAATGTGAATTCAAAATTGAAAAGCACGTTCACAACATGATTTTGTTTTTTCTTTTCCTGTTTTTTTTTTATTTTTATTTTGCACACGATAAAAAGTACGAATGAAGCATCTCATAATTTCTATTTTACAACACACGTAATACTATATAAGATTTGTTTTTTTTTTGCAAAATACTTAGTTTATTTAATTTGTTTTTTTTTTTCTTAGCTATTATTATTTTTATTATTTATTTGGCGATTCATGCAATGCAAAGGGAGAAAAGAATAGAAAATAGAGAAGACAAATTGTTGAAATGAACAATTTGCGTTAATTTTTGATTGTTTTCTTCTTCTTTTTTTTGCATAGCTGGCAGAAAAAGTTCATTGAAAATTTCTTCAAGTGCATAATTTTTTACCTTGAACTCCATCGCGCATTCTACCAGCAGCCTAGGCAAGAATAAGTTTATACGATATGGCATGAATGTATGTACTATATAGTATATGTATATAACAACTTAAGGCATTCTGAAACATATAATGTTGGCATTGCATATCTTTCAAATTTGCATCGTTAATAATAATACCTTGCATACCATGTAGTCTTATTATTATCGCTATTCAATACACAACACAACTTTAAATATTTACTTATGTTCCTAGCAGCTAAAGCAAGCGACAATTATACTATCAAGATTTAGTTGAAGATGACGCAGTAATTAGCTGTTAACACTGTTGTGACACGTTAACTATACATATTCATGCATATATATAAATTTTACAATATATACATACATACATATGAGAGTAAAATGATGATGATGATGATGATGATGATGCTGATGAAGATGGTCATGCGAATGTTGAAGAAAATTCAAAAGAAACAAACATACAAACGAAGAATAAAACATTGATTTGTCGAAACTTTTAAATATCGGACTACTGGCATTATTTACCGGGGGAAACAAATGGTATATGGGATCATGACATAAACGAAACTTGAGTGGAAAACCTCAAAAATAATAGAGGAAGGCAACCCTGTCCTTAAGGTTTTTCCATCTCCATACAGATTGATTTGATTTGCAAAAGACGAGTGGATTCTTACAGATGATGGCAAATTCTGATCTCAACACTTTCTGCAGATTATTAATACAAATTATATTTTCAACCAAAGGCACAGGGAGAGTTTTCCCAAGATGTAAATTCCGGCTCCGCCCAACAACCGAATTGAAATACCATTATTTGAAGCAAGAAGTCCCTCGAATCTTTTGTGTTATTACACTGAAACAAAACTGGAGTTTTTTTCTGCACATAGCCGAGTGTTTTGGTAAAATCTAGCCCTGATATCTTCCATCAGACAAAAGTATCTTAGGACCTTCCCATTTCACTCTTGATAGATCGTACATCAAACATTTTATTTATTTCGTTATATCGTCGAAGTAAGTTTTCAAGCTAATAAATTCAACGCTTATTTGCGTCTAGCAATTATGTTAACAACAAATTTTCTTTCTTTACCCTCGAAACTCTTCAAATTTCCGTCAAAGTTATGGCCATGGCATTGAGATATACAAGTATTTAGAAATAAAAGCATCTCCACCGGCAGCCACCTGTGCGCATGTAACTTCTCGTACACCCGTCGCGTCGCCTCTAAAGCTCCAAAACATCTGTTGTAATGTCTTCTCAGAGGTACGTGTGTGTGCACAGCTGAGGGTCTGCTTCACATTTGAGCCCCAAAGGTGTCGTAATCTTTACCAACCAGGAAGCAATTGGACCGTCCGCACAGATACTCAGACAAACAGAGACTGAGACAACAAACAAAAAATGTCAAACGTAAAGCTAACAGACTTATAGACGGCGTATTACCAGACAACGTGACTGGAACCATAACTCGAACAACTTCAACTTAATAATGGGTCTTAATAAGTTAATTATTTTGACCAGAAACTAAATAAAATGAAGTTTTTGAAACTGAAGAAGATAACTGATTTAATCGTTCCAGACTCCAAAACATAGGGGCTTCATTTTCAAAGCTCCAATTTCATATAGTAAAAAAAAGGGTTTTTTCTCATTTATATATTCAACCAATTTATATTATACAAGTAGTACCTAATGTACCCTTGCGTTACAGGACTTCTTTATAATCTTATTATAAAATCGAATATTTCAGATGAAGTCTTTTATATTCAAAATGTGTATGATAAAGATTAAAGGCCTTTAGTTATGTTGTAATTGGAACTTCTTTGACACAGTGACATTCATTTAGATAACAAAAATTTGTTTATAACTATCACTAATGTTCAGAAAGAATTTTTAGTATTTTTCCTCTCAAACCATGCCAGGGAATCTAAAATTTGCTTCCAAAGATGCAGACAACCATAATCATTGGTTAATAATTATACATCAGTATTTGTACAAGTAGGAATGAGTCTCATTGTTAATTATTATTGCTATGAGTAATAAATAAAAATAAACATTTAAGTAATCCTTAAAAACATACGAAATATGATCGAAAGTGCAAATTTATTTATTTCTTCAACGAAAAAAGTATTTGCTTTATAAACGAAATGAAATTAAAAACAAATACAAAAGCTATATTAAAAGTAAACAATTATTGCTTAAAAGGGAACATGATTCATAGATTATATTTATTTGAATACGTTTTTTTCATTCGACATCTGTAAAATAATAAACATACATATAGTACATTTGTAATCCAATGTGAAACGGATGATCTGTAAGCTGAATAAACCCATCATATATAGGAAGTAGAGAAGGGAAAATTATTTCTATTTGAACAGTTTCTTAATACACTTACAATAAAAGTATAGTATATCGAAAGCACAAAACTAAGTCTTAGAAAAGGGCATTAGCCCGCATTTGATAATCCAGTGGGGCTCGATGGAAATCCCTGCTCTTAAACTCAATAGACCAATAAAATTGTTAAGAGTTTTTTAATGTGTTTACCTCTTAAGCAAATACATACATACATATATATACATACGAGTGTGTACTATATATAGAAAGTAATGATTGCTACTTTACGTTGAAGTGAGATTTTTTCCTTCCTTCTTTTTTGGCACGAAAGTGGCCCGAAATGCCAGAGTGCTCTATATACGCGTGTGTATGTATACTTTTTGCAGCAGGCCGCAGCTAATTCAGACTTAATGCACTCGACTATATACATAGTATATACAAGTATGAGTGTGTGTGCGCGTTTGTTTGTTTATTTTTGTAGTGAAAGTAGAAAGTGATTTCCTACAGCATGTAAAAGATGCTGCTGGCCGTGCGACGGTGACGTAAATACGAATCTACACACAAGTGAAAAAATCTTTTGGCTATACGAGTGCGTCCCACACGGCTTTCTTTGGCCAAAAACAAAAGCGAAGGCAAGCAGCCGACTACTACCAACACTTTGCTAAATTACAAAATCGCTAACATTATAGCATCGTGATCACAAAAAGAGACAGCCAGCAGAGGTGACAACACCTCCGTCCGTCCATCTGTCCATCTGTCTGTCTGTCTGTCTGTCTGTCTGTCTGTTTGTCTGTCTGCCTGCCTGAGCTCATCATTAGGGTTGGCTGCTTTTACATTAGAAGCTCGTGCCTGGCACATTCGTGTTAGAAATCACAGGCCATCAAAAGTTTCATTTTCGATTGGCTTCTCAGATCGTGCGGTCACATGCCAGTTGTTTCATTGAGAAGCGAATGCCCATGTCTACAATTGTAGACTGGTATAACCATACTACTCGTATACTCGTATGTACATACAAGTATATACCATGCGGGAAAGACCGATAGGAACAGAGCTTAAATCTGAAACGACATGTGATTCATAAATTCTTTCTTAAGTTAGTTCAACTCTGTCGCTGAATGAGTCACTCATGTCCAAGAAAAAAAAAAGAATTCGAAGAATGCGATTAAGTCCCAACCGGAAATGTGTCGTATACAGATTAAACTCTGTTAATGTTGAGGAAGCAACGAATCGCCACTTGGCATCATAGGCGCTATCACCAGCGCTTTATGTCGCTTCGTGGTTCACTTTCGCTTTTCTTGTCGCCGAAAGGGAAAGGCACCGAAGCTGAAAACCTGATTCGCGACATAAGCCCACACTGGACTGGATCTTGGCGGTTTGATTTGCCTCTCCACCATGCTGTTGTATGTGGGTCGATGCGATGGATGATTCACATGATAACCCAATATTACAACATAATATTACATTAATTGGCCGCTCGCGGCTTCTCTTCTATTTAGCATATCTAGCTGGTTTCTTTCAGTTATTACATATCTTCTCTGTCGCATAAATATATTTACATAGTATCGATAGTATGCATATACGAAACAAGCTACGATCTTAAATCAGTTAATGCTTTTTGCTTAAGGAAATTTTGAAGAAACTCTTTCTTTGCATGGCAAATGATTGATATGCATTCGAATTTCAGTTTAATAAACATTAATTTAATTTTAATTGATTTAATTAATAAACTTGATATGTCCGTTCATTTCAAGAACATTTGAGTCGACGCAGAGCTTTACGGACTTGTTAATACATGTTCCCCCACCAATCGAAAATTCTCCGTTTCAACTTTTTTTAATTGTTCTTCGTTTATTAACTTTTATTAATTCTTACCTAAAAGGCACATGATATAAATAAGATTTACGGGAAGTGAAAAATATAATATATAGAAGGAGGCGTAGTAGACTCCAAAAAGTGTAAATATTCTTGATCAGCATGACAAGATCTAGCCTTGTCTATCTATCTGTCCGTATGAGCCTAGAAAATTGTGCACCTTTCTCAGCTAAATCCAAATTTCAACATTGTTTAATAAATATATTCTAAACTAAAACCGACATACGCTTTGAGGAATCAGCTCATCTCATCAGGTTGATGGAAAATATATGTAGCATACCCTTTGATAGTACCCTACAATCAACTTCATTTGGGTCTATATATTACGATAAAATCATCTGGAACTAAAAGAGGCAGCTCTTTTAAGAACAGGATCCTTCGCATTGAGTCACTATGAAAATTACAACTATATATATCAAATATATGTCGATCTGTCGTTCCATTATATGTAGTAATTGGTAATCTTTTTTTGGGGGTGCAAACTTTTACTCAAGTTAAGAGATAAGTTATTTTTTGGTTTCAATTTTATGTAGCTAGGTAGGTTAATCGGTAATCACAACTGTGGGGATATGGAAGCAGGTAGATGTGAGATCGTCTTCAGTTCCTTCGTATCTTGGAAGCTCCTGCAGTATAAGTATTACCACTCGCTTATGACAGATATAGCCCTTACCAGGCAGAAGTCATTGCCCAAATAAGAGTTGAAGGCCCTGAATTGCACACACAAGTATAATCGTATATATGTACATACTCGCATGTATTTATTTATCCACGAGTATGTTCAGTGCTTTATCAGCTCCGAATTTCAATATGTTTTTGCGGGCAAGGCGACAGTTGACTGGCTTTTTTACACCCACACGTGGGCCCACCACACTTGCAGCTGTAAAAAGTTCAAGGTTATTGATATTTTTATTATTATGGTTGCTGTCATTCACGTGGGGGTAAACAAAATAAAATACGAATGTGCACAATTAAATGTATTCAACTCGATTAAATACTCACTGTGAGAGTGAATGAATGGCAGCCAGCAAGACCATCAGCCTTTGAACTAAGCCCTCGGGCCGAATTATCTACTAAAGAAAATACTTCGAAGAGAAGATACTACTTGTAATAAGATTAAGAAGTACATTTAAATGATGCGCATGATTCACAAAACTATCCACTTGGGGACTTATATTTAAGCAACTTGCAGTCATTCCTTTGAAAAGAGGAATGTGAACTATTCTTAGACTCTGTGCCATTGAAAGATTAGCTAAGCTGCCCAATTTTTGTTGCTGCTTCAATCGATTCTAAAAATAATGTTTTTATACAGACAATTTTATTTAGAAAATCGAAATAGAAAAGAATCGCCCTTTAGATACAACTTAGGGCAATTGAGAAAGTTTCCACCCAAAAACAAATATTATTTGTATACCTTATAAACAATTGGTGAAAGGATGGAGGCGAAGTGTTTGTGGGGCTACAAAGTATATATATTCTTGATCAGCATGATAAGACGAGTCGTTTTAATTCGCTATAATTTGTGAAAGGTTTTTGGCGATTCCTGAATCATAAAAAAGTAGGGCTATTTCCTCAAATAACATATTTCTAAAATTAAACGCGAATTTCTAGACAATTCTTCTGAGTGTGGGTGGGAGCAGGGTATACCGAATGCGCCTTAACCCGACTGTAGCATTCTTGCTGCTTTCAATTGGCAATGACGAATGAGTGAAGCACACTTCATGTATGCCCTGAGATTGATAGTTCTGTGGAAAAATGTCAATGTATTGCCAAGCAACATTACATATGGAATAAGGAGGGTGGCGAAAAGGCTGCCACAAATGGCATAACAATTGCACATTCGGCATTGTCCACCTTTCGCATTTAATTAGATTAAGCATGCGGCATGCGGCATATGGCATGTGGCAAGTGGCGTCTGGTGCCAGCAAATGCACAACACCTGGCAGTTGCGAGCCGAACCCGCAACAGTCGAGTGGCACGGAGAAACAAACATCACAAAAATCTCACTGGACAAATGCGAAACCTAGTTTTAAACGAGCCTATTAAATACGTCATACAATGAGCAAAAGCAACAACATTGGGGGCAAAACAAATTTCAATTGCAAGTCCAACTTGTCCACCTTCTCCAAAGCTGTGCAGCCCCAACCTGCCTCGAAGTGCTACCAAATCGATTATGAGCTTATCAAGAGTCAGACCAACACTGAGTTAAGGCCAGGAATACCGTCTCCACGACTTCCGCTGAATGGGATCAATGGTAACGGCAAAGGTAAGTTGGTGCTCAAGCTGACTGCCGACAAAATCACGCTGAAGAAAAGCCAACGAAGCCGACTCGAACCCATCGAGTCCAGAGTTGAGGTCACGCGTCGAAAATCAGCGCCAATTGTACTTTCATCGACAACATCACGGCTCATCGGTAAGCCGAAGAGCAGCGTTTGCATCGACCTGCCCCCACCAGCTCCCCCGCTTCCCACCAACACAGTGGTGTTGGCGGAAGTTTACAACAAGTTGGAAGACGGCCAGCATGCGTTCATTGCCGATAGCAATAGCGAATCAAACTCACAGCCCAGCAGCACTGTAGGAGGCTCAACCTCTCCGGAATCACTTCTGGACAACGTACTGAGTGCGGCCTCCTCGGTTTCGGTGCAGAGCAGCAGCAACGGAAGCAACAGCGACGCAACCATCGCCCTAGCTGCGACTACGAACACGAACACGAACCACCTGCAAATGTACACTAATCGCCTGTTGACCCTAAAATCATCGCCCGAGGTGCGTGTCTCCCCGCCAACACCAGACTGTCAGACGAACGTGGAGGAGACGTTGCAATCGCGTGGTGTCGAAGAGAACACAAATCCAACGACATCTCTCCATGACATCTATGATAGGTAAGCTTCATCTCACTCTTGTCTGTATGCCTGAGAAGGTAATAGCGGTTAGGCTCTCAACCCTCTAGGGGGTAGTCTCGATTATACATTTGGCCCTCAGAGCAAAAAAACTGTTCAGCAGTGGTTTGAGTGAAGCCAGAAAAACTGTAAACAACTAAAACGAAGAAGCTACTAGCACTTACATCTTCCCAAAACATTCGTAATTGGGACAATTTCTGCTTGAACAACATAATTTACAAATTCTAGCCACTGGTTGGTATAGCTTAAAAATACCCAGGCAGCACAACAGGTTTACCGAAACATCATATCCTTTAAGACAAGACACGTCTCTAATCTACAATAAAAGGCTAGACTTAAGAGATACGAGTAGTGCCAATATTTGGACGATTTTGTTTTTAATAATTTTGATCGGTGAATGCGAACAAATAATTTAACCAAGAAAGCTAAGTGAACCCTCTTTACAATACTATATATGCTTCCTTAGACCACAGACCTTAGGCCTTAGAGCACTCTTAGTCGCATAAATCTTTAGCTAGCCTTAGCATAATTAACAGTTTGAAATAATTTACAGAAGTCGCTCGCCCTCGCCTTCACCATCGCCTAGCATTACGTTACGCGCCACACCCACGCCCGAGACAGTGCTCAGCTTCCCCGAGGACCTTAAGTGTGGCATATGCCTTGACGTGTTCACAGATCCACGCACGCTTAACTGCTTGCACTCGTTTTGCTTTCAATGCCTCGCCGATGAAAACTTTAAGCAGGACGCCGCAGCGGCGCCCTCTTTGGACGCCACCGATGACTGGAATGGCACCAATCGATCGACCTACAGTCTGCGCTGCTCTACACCGGAAATGTCCCTGCCCGCTGGCTCCAACAACGAGCTAGCCACAGTCTCGCCCGCACGACAACGAGGTGCCAGTTTTAGCCTGCGGCGCAAAAAGTCTATGGACCGCATACAAGTCAAGGTGTGCTGCCATAATGCCATTCAACTAAGTTCCACATCTAATCTGCTATCATTCACAGTCGAAGAGCTCCGTGTGCTCCTCCAATACACGCCTGAATGCCAGTTTTATTTGTGATCGACGCTTCATTAACTGCCACAGTTGCAAGTTCACCACAGAGCTGCCTGTGGGTGGGGTGAGGCAGCTGCCCCAGAACTATATGTTGATTCGCAAGATTGAAGTGCTGCGTCTCCAGGCCGGTGAGGATGTGATATCACGTGTGTGGTGCTCCCTATGCAGCGAGGAAACCAGCGTAGGTGCCATCCCCAAATGAATACCCGTATTTGCCGAACTCGTAACCCTTTTGCAAAGACGTTAGCCTTGCATCAAAACCTTTTTTAGACCACCCCTATACCATTTCAAAGAGTCAAGATGAGTTGTGCTAACGCTAATGGAAAGGGCTTTTCTAGCTACCTAATCCAATAACAGCTTTAACGTTTGAGATAGATTAAAAGATTCTGTCCGAAACTTATGACGAATAGAATACCCCTTTATGGGCTTCTCAAACGTGTTAGGGTTTGGAACAGCTTTGTCCGTCATGTTAATTAAGTAGAGAGTAGATGTCATGAGTTTGGGATCAGATAGGGCCTTCCTCTCTTTTACCTCCAACTCTCCAATCAAATGTTAAGACTGACTGATTAATATATACTTGTAATAATTCCAGGCTATTTACCACTGCATCACCTGCACGCTAAATCTGTGCACGTTGTGCAAAGAGGCACACGAGCGGCAGCGGAGCACGGCCAGCCACCGGATGAAGAACATCATGGAGCTGCGTCGGGCACGCAAGCAGAAGCAACAGCAGCTGGGGCTGGGCGACAACAGCAAGATGGTGCTGAAGTGCGGTCTGCACCAGAGTATTTTGAAGTCCTTCTGCATCACATGCCGCCAGCTGGCCTGTCCGGACTGTCTGGTACTGCTCCACAAGGGTCATAAGCACGAGACGGTCGCCAAAGCTATTGGTCAGCACGGCAAGATGTTGCGGGATGCGGCCGAGCAGACGCGTCCACTATGCAACTACGCGGAGCATTCTATTGAGCGGCTCAACGAGATAGCCAGGAGCGTCAATCGGCGATGTGACGAGATCCAAGGGCAGGTGGAGACCTATATGCAGAAATACTTTGATGCGGTTGATGCCCACCGGCGAACATTGTTGGCGCAGGTGCAGCGTGCTAGAGAATCCAAGGTAGAGATGATACTGGAGCAGCAGATAGATTTGGGCAAGTCAGGAGAACGCTCTATTCGCTTCAGAGGTTTAACTGTAGCTCTTTCCAGAGAAACGCACACAGGAGGCCCTGGATGCCGTGCGCTTTAGTCAGGAGCTATGCGATATAGGCGCAGATGTTGAGATACTGAGTTTCCTAAGCATATTGCTGAAGCGTTTCGAGTATTGCCAGCAATTTAAAACGCCAGTCGATTCCAAGGTTTGTATCCAAGATTAGCTGGGAAGGACTTAGATTCTGACCAAGCCATTACAGATCTCAGATTCGCTACACTTCTTGTCAAAAATACGGGCGCCATCTACAAAGGATCAGAACGATATACCCCTTTACGGCATTATCACGATGCAGACAGTCGAACCGTCACTCTGCACATTGCAATGGGAGGGTTTGTAGCGCCTTTTTATTTTGTGACGATACTTCACATTACTTAAACTTTTTGCTTTTCACAGGCTTCTCGCAGCTACGACTTCACAAGAAGGTGGACCTACTGATGCTCTCGCGGGACGGAGATGGCGTCTCCCTATGCCATGGTGGCCTTCAGATTCAATGCATGATTAAGTACAAGGATGCGAGTACAAAATTTTTACCCATTGAGGTAGGGGTACACGTGTATACAAGATTAATGATCGGTTGTGAAGTTAAGCCCTCAACATTTTGCAGGTTTCTGACCATCGCGATGGCACATATAGCATATCGTTCACGCCTGACGCTCAAGGAACCCTTATATTGACCGTAACCATCAACGAGAAGCCCATCAAGGGCAGTCCTTTCACATTTCAGGCACGCCAGGTAAGGCCCCATAGCGGAATTTATCACTGCTGTGCCTTCTGCTCGGGTAAAGGGAACAAAATCGTCAAATGCTCTTGCGAGGGCCGCATGCCGGGCTACAGCGGTTGTGGACATGGACATGCAGGACATCCGGGTCGTCGGCACTGGTCCTGCTGCGGCAATGTTCTGGAAAACTCAGAGTGCAATGTCGCAAATAAGTTGCTGAATACATGAACAAAGCTGCCCACATCCATTTAATGAGTCCATTTTAAAATACTATATGTATAAAACCTTAGATTTTGGAAATTGAACTTGCAACTGCATGAGAAGCTGCGGTGCTTGGGGGTTACGTATTGTAACCTCGTAGTCAAATAATAAATCAATAACAACAATAAATCGGTGCTATTTCGAGCGACCTAGCTTTACTAACAGATTCAAACGTAGTTCGTTTCATGAATAAGACTATGTACATATGTATGTAGAAAATATATACATATGTACTTTTCGGTCATGTCACGTTCTAATGCTCTTTACAACAATTAATAAAGTAACTTGATTGACTTGTAGAGGAAACATTTAATATAATACTTATACATACATATATTGCCCCAAATATGATCATAAGTTTTCAGAATATGTAGATATAGAACATCTATTGTAGAGGTGAAATCAAGGGGTCGAAAAAACACCTTCAAATCACAAAATTAATATTAAATTGTTGTCAAAGAATGTACTACTAGTGCTACCAAACTAGCAGAGAAATGAGAAAATGTGCACTTTCTCAATAAAGAAATTTATAAATAAACTTATAAATAAATAGAGCAATACTTTTGCACTTAAGTAAATATAATATTGCTTCGGTACCGTCTGACAACAAAGAAAAAAATTCAAAGTTAGAGATAATGGAAAAACATTCAACACTGAACATGCCTATAACTGACTTCAATTTCAATATCCTATGCACGGCAACCAAAATTGATTAGCCAGGAAGGCAACGGAGCTGCAAAAATACAGAAAAATAAGTTCAGAAGACCTTTGTTGCCACTTAGTTGACTGGGTTTATAGATAATGCATTCGGATTATGAAATATCTCCATCTCACTCACACATTCATGTTTCAGAAGACTCATTGTTTTGTGTTTTTTCTATGCTATTATAATTCATCTTGTTTGATCACTTTTAGGCTTAATAATATAAGTGTATGTATATAGGCTTAACTGTAGTACATGGCGTATAATAATATTGTTTGTTCTTACGATCCTAACAAATACAAAAAAAATGAACAGAGAGAAAAAGCAAATTGAAAACAAATAAACTGTAACAATACACAGATAGCGCTAAAAGCAGCGCAATTTTAACAGCCAGCATGGAGATGGTGTCTGTCCACAGCAGTGCAACGAGCTCAAATGGAAGACTTGTGGCTACGACTGTGACTCCTGCTCCTCTCCTACCACCACTATTAATTATTGGATGACTCGGTAGCATGCTTGTAAATAATGCCCGTTATCTCACCATCCTTCTGAATGATGCATCGCCTGATGATTAAATTATTACACTTATTGCCTTAAGCTCTGTAACTTTCTACTTACTTATTACCACTGTACAGGCAAATGGTCGCAGGTGCATTATTCTCCGGCTCCAACTTAGCAACTTGCTCAGATATTGCCATGCCTATTCCGGATACATTGGGGTTGATGATGCCTTTTGCTGAGGAGCCGATAAAAACAAACAAAGAGTATCTCTGTTGTAAATGAATCTGCATTTTCTACAAAGCGGCCTTGCACTCACCGCCCAAGCACAGGCCCTGAGGATTGGCAACTAGTGCTCCCACCGTGTCCTGCTGTACTAGACTGGAAGAAACATTTAGTGGAGGTGCAGACCATGACTCTGCCCCTACTCACCATTCGGTCAACACCTTATCCAATTGCGTTTCCATTATTAGTGTTAAATCACTGTGTATCTTCTTTATTGGCTTAGCAGATGTGACGTCTGCTCACAGATGGTTGGATGATAGACGATGAGAAACAGTGAAGTTCAATAATCGATTAATATCTGCATGTTATCGATAATTGGGAATAAATCAGGCGCTGAATTGCAGCTCGTCCCTATTTAAATTGGCGCGTCCGTTTGAAATGGAAATAATTTAGGCTTAATGCGTTTCGAACATGCCAAGACAGATAGTTTATATTCTGTGGTAATTTATTCTGACATCTTGTACTCCATTGTTTTATTTCTTGATTATTTTCGTATAGTACATATATTTTAACTTTTCATTGCATTTTGCAGTGCTGCAAAATATTACAAAAATTATATTGATGCATAACTACGGCAGCCGCATTTTTAAAGGAAGTTGCCACGACTAACCTTAGCCAGTGCTGAAAAATATCAGCTTCTAGTTGCCCGCGCTGTTACTATATTTTAATTAGGATTTAGTGTGTTTGATAAGGCGGTTACTACTGTTTTATTGAAATGCAATCACAATTAGATGTTTACATACATCATATACCGAAACTATATATATAATGCTCATACTAGTGGTAAATTCAAATTATTATCTTTGCCATGTCTTTGGAAGATCTGCTGTTGCCAAAAATTGCCCCACACCCTTTATAATTTCTATATTAATGTATGTATTCATTAATTTTTATTAATGTGTATTGTAGTACATACACATTTAATACATATTTTGAATAACGTCCCAGAACGCAAACTTCATATATATACATATGAACGGAAGGAAATGAATTTTTAAATTAAGAAGATACAACAATTTATTTTTATTGGAAAGTAATTTTGGTCTCGGCCAACATATGTAAATAAATTCATCATGTAATTGGCGTTTGGCGGCTTCGCTTTGCTAGCATCAGAGCGCGGCATTTCTATCCCACAGTGGCGACATTTCCATTCCGGCATTTTTCAACACTACAAAATGTATAAAATTTGAGTCATCATTTTGCATAATAAAATGTGACGCAATTACTTTGGCAAAAATGTTTAACTCTCTCTGAATATATACGTCATACCAACTTAATTTCTATTCTTTTACTATGAGATGGATTGCAATTTCAATTAAAATGGCATAATTTATAACAATTTGGGTTTATTTCTTACGAGTAGTACATATTACTTTGTTCATTTTCGACCGAAATTTAGTTATCCGACAGTTGTGATATGAAAAGTAGTGTATTTTTAAACTGTTTACTTCATGTAAATAATTTGATTGTAATATACAATTTTATTTATACCAAATTTACAGTAAGTAAATTTTATTATTCTGGAAACAATAAAAAAATTTATTTTCAGCTCATACTAAATAAAAAGCAATTTAACTCTTATCGACGTCACATTAATATCTCTTGTGAGAGCGCCATATTAAAGTTCGGCACCTCCTTATTATAACAGGAGATATTGTGGCTCGCCATTCACAATAAAATGGAGTGGCAGCGCCATTGAACGTTTCCTCGCACGTGGCAACTCTTAAAGTCAGAAGAGAAGAAGAAGCACGTATTGAAGAGGAAAAAATCCTAACTTGGTGGCAAAGAAGCCGATGAAAGAGTGTTGACTATTGTAAGAATATTCAAATGCGCCAATAATATTATTCTTCAAGTCTTTATGTTTATAGTAAAAGCGCAATCAGTTTAACCGAATTTAAGAAAAAACTGCACTAACACAGACAGACGACTGACACACGCACACGTACAGTGCTGTTTGGAGGAGGCGCTGACGCCACGCCACTGGCAAGCAAAAAACGACAAAGAATTCGGAGAAGAAAAATCTGTGTAAAGTTTTGGTCGCGCGCGCGCCTATTCCAACAGTTAAGCATAATTGTGGCAAACCGAGTAAAGTGCAATGAATTCCAAACGCATTAAGTACACGGTATCGAGCTCGAGCCCTGCCGTCGTCAAGGAAGAGATTGTGCCCGTTATCATACAACACGATCCGGAAGAGGTCGACGGTGGTGGCGAGACACAATATAGCTACACTTACACCACTGAGGACGATGATACCGAGACTGCTGTGGTTACACTAACCGATCGCGAGCACGAAGCGCTGGTCAACTCGCAAGAGGTTATTATTGATGAGAACGGGCATCCGGTTACACTGCAGCAGCTGGTCGAGAACAGCACCGTCGAAGAAGTCGAGACCATTGAGCAGGGCGATGGCACACACACAATATTGCATATTGTACCCAGTTTGCAGGACGACGAGGATGAGGAGGTGGTGGATGAGGAGGAAATCGAGCAAGATGACGACGAAATAATAGCCGTCGAAGGCGAAGTGGACGAGGATGATGTGAATTCGACCACATATGAGCACAACCTCGACAACAGCCCCGAACACGATGCCCAGTCCCGCAGCAAGACCTTCTATTGCCCCAACTGCGGCAATTGCTACAGTGCCGCTGGCTCCCTCAAGCTCCATATGCGCGCTTGCATGCGCCAACGCAGCGAAGTGCCCACCGAGGATCGAAAATGTAAGGTGTGTAGCAAGGTATTCAACTCAGTCGCCTACCTTAAGGAGCACATGATGCGCCACACTGGGGAACAGCCCTTCCGTTGCACCCGCTGCTACCGCAAGTTTGTTGACGAGAGCAAGTACAACGCCCATATGGACGCGCACAAGCACCAGGACAAGCTCGAGGCCGAGGCAGAAGCTTTGGCCGCACAGCACGGCGGCAAGAAGGTCGTAGTTAAAGAGTTCAACTGCTCCTTCTGCTCCCAGAACTTTACTGTCGTTTTTGACGTCGGCCAAGTAAAGCGCCGCTATGCCTGCGACGCCTGTCGCGACAAGTATTCGAATGCAGAGGCTCTGCGCCGCCACAAGCAGCAGATTGAGGAGAAGCGCGAGTTCAGCTGCGAACGCTGCGGCCGCAAATTCGTCTTTGAGGGATTTCTACAGCGCCATCTCCCCACCTGCGATGGCAGTATCAAGCGTCGTCGTGACATGAAGTAGAGGCGACTGCAACGTGACGGCAACTGGCGGCGACGAAAGAAATACGAGAGGCGGGAACTGGCCGAAGAGTCCTACGTCGAGTGCTATGACGAGGACTTGGTGGAGCACCTGGAGGAAGACGAACAGGCCAGCGCACCAGATGCTTCTAACGAATTCCTGACGTTGCAAACGATGCCGTTTCGTTGCGTTGTCATCAAGGAGGAGCAGAGTGATGAGGTCGAAGTTGTGGAGGAGGATGTTTATGAACACCAAGAAAACCACTAAGCCCCTTTTTTTTATTAATCTCTAAATGAACACTTAATGTTCACACCACACACACACACACGCCAACAAACATTTATGTATAAAAGGAAAGCTATAGAATGGAAGTAACAATACACACGAACAGACAGACGTCCACACAAACACCCTCACACAAATGTATCGCACTCACGTAATACCTTGTAGAACAATTCGCAAGACGCTTACAAAAAAAAGAAAACGACAATTCCAATTCTACGACAGATAATTTTGGAAATATTAAACATTGCGACGAAGCAATGCTTAGAAAAATCTTTATATTCAAACACATTGTACACCGAAGGAGATCTATACATTGTACGTATAAAAAATTATGAAAACTGCTCTTGCTGCTATTATTCTTTCTTTTTTTTTTGAAATCCCTGCGCTGTAGGAATATGTTAGGAATTTTGTTACGAACGATGATCATTGTGGTAGGAGAAGGAGAGAAGAAGTGATAGGATAGAGAAACATTTGTAGTGTATACAAATGTCAATTGATGGCAGGGCGGTCAATGTATATTAACTAATAGCGATGTAATAAATATAACACATAACCATAATTTCTATCACAATAATGATGAGGTTAATTAAGCTCGGAATTAAAATGATGTTAAAATTAAAATAAAAGCCAAAATGTAATGCCCTCCAGGCTCAACAATTTTTGTCTTTCATTCATATTGGTGGGTCGTGAAATTTTGTAACAATGACGGTTCAGTTTTTAACATACTATATGTTTGGAAAATGTTGGTAACTGACATCGGAGCAATCAGTTACAAGTTTCAACTTTGCATTATATTAGTATTTCTTAAGACAAAAATTGAATACGACATATTCAAAAAAACAGTTTGAACATATATATTAATATATAAGTAGCTTTTAAAATGAAAAATATTTGAAAATTAAAGTTCATTATAAAAAAACAACAACAATTAATACAAAGAGATGTAGAGAGATGGAATTTCTTGAAAAACAAAACTCATTTTGGGGTAAGGCAAGTTTCTATATACGTGTATAGACGGCCGATTCCGCTTAAACTCTCAGTATCTTGATGCCATGATAGGAATTTCGATTTTAAGTAGATTAACATTTCATTTTTAGAACGAAGGCAACGAACGTTTAATATTAAACTCGATGCTTCCCTTGAGTATCATGCAAGTACTATCTCAATTTTTCGTAAAGCTCTCTTTACAGCAATAGATAGCAGAATAAAACCAAATTCATGTGCCTGATAATTAAAGTAAACATAAATTGAAGTTGTTTTCCTTCTCGGCCAATGCGTGTTGCATTTTATGTAATTCAATAATCAATCGAATCTATAAACAAAAAACAAAAAAAGGCTCACAATGTGTATTATCTAGATAGCGTATAAGATGTTTGGTCTATGGACCCGGAGGCTTATGACCAGAGCTTCAAGTGTGCGCGCTTGGCGTAAGATTTCCAATCGGTATGGGCGTAGAACTCCTTGAAAATAGGCGTGACCAGCGTGTCCTCCGGCAGGGTTTTGAAGACGGGCTCGCCGTACCAGGTGCCAACCTAAGGCGAAATCAAAAATTGATTCCACGTAATTATTGAGAGTTCACGTGAAATTCTCACCTCCCATCCGGGCACGTTCTTCATGAGCTCAGCTTCCTCGTCACGATTGCGACGCAATTGGCGCAGGAACTCACGATCGCGCTCAGCAATGAGTATCGGAAAGATGACATTCTGGGCCGAGCGCATTTCGATCTCGTCCCGCTTGACCTTCTTGGCCGTCAGGTAGTAGATGCCTAGGCCGACAGTGGTGACGACTACGTAGCCGGCGATCATTTGGAAGCCTGCAGATTACCTTCATTAGTCTCGAATGTGGATTACACAAAAATGCTGGCGCACACCCACTCACCGGTAAAGTAACTCTTGGGCGGCACACGCAGATAGGGAATCTTCTTATAGCCACCTGGTGGTGGCATGTCCTGCTTTGGGGGCACATGAGGCAAGGCCGTTGCCATTTTGGCTGCTGAAACAAATGTGATATCAATAGGGAATGCTGCCCCACCTGAACTTAATGTTATTTACATACGCTCAGCTGAAAATCGTCGTCGAAAATAGATAAATTTGTCTGTCAAAAAATTTACGACGCGTTTTGCATAACACACAAAGGCCGGCCAACCGACTGGAAATACTTTGACTGCCCACTTGCTTCTGTCGCATTAAAGCAGTGCAAAGCAGTATCCCAGCTGTCACTTGTAGTTCCGCCTCTTTCCGTTCTGTCTTTTGCTCGCACAAGTGAATTTTTCCGGCGTTCGTTTTTGATTTTAATTTTTTTGTGAGTTGTACATTTTTGAAAATGTCCTTTTCGCGTCTTTTGCGCACTAATAAGCAATACCAAATAAATTTTTTGTGCTCAAACATAAAAAAGTACTGCACCAAAGGCAAGACACCGCCATTCTTTTTCCAGCATTTGCGTTCCAAAAAGTCTCCAGAGACGGCCGCAGCTGTCGAACCACAGCAACAGTCAACAAAAGAACAAATATCAGTGGAGCCGGTGAGATTATTTTATCAACCAATTATAAATGTTGTACATACAATGGGAAAGTATAAATCGCAAATTTTGTGGGAAGGTGCTTTTAAAAAAACTGTTGCCATGGACGTGTGCGCATTAAAAAGGTCGCTGCTATACAACATATCGTCCCTCATTTCTGTTCACTCCCATTTTAAGCAACATCCATAAGCCATGTTGAATTTATTTATGTATACATGAAAATAACAAACATGCATATATTTTCATAAATGCTAGATAACGAAGACAAATCTTTGGATCACAAAGATCGCATCCGCTAACCCAAATATTTGAGCCATATTGGCAGCACTTGAACGCGCAATGCTGCTCCACCAACAAATAATATAGTCCCCCCTTCTGCTTTGCCGCTGTCTGGCTTGGAATGGTACAGAGAAGCTACAACTTATGGCATTCTCTTCATATGACGTCATAATACGCGTTGGTGTTAATTCACAATACAGCTGTTTTCCTACAACTGATTTGGCAAATTGGCCGGGATATCTAGTAAGGTATCCGAACTATTTTCCGCAAATAAATCAACCTTTTGGGTTGACTTTTTTTTCAAATTTTAAATAGTTTAAGCGTATTTTGCGAAGTAGGTTTGGTCACACTGCATCATTTTTATGGAGCATCTATAAACAAGAGTTCGACTTCATTTTTTGATTGAAAATCAAAATCAGCCAGAGCAGGTTAATTTATCGCACTCATTCTTACATGGCATTATGACGTCACCTGCTCGGTGAGAATAAACCAGCTGCGGCCATTAATGCGATACCTTTTCTCTTTTTACGATGTTGCCTGGCCTGGCCCAGCCAGAGGCTGAATCCAACGTACTCGTATTGCAAGCCATTCAGTTGCCGCGCAGCTGCTGTCGTGAAAGAAGTGCTGTAGGAGAGGAAAATTTTGTTTTTCGCTCATCAACGCTACTCTACTAAGAAAAAAGAACATTTCCAAATTCTTCTTCACTTCAGAGGGGGGAAACCAATTTTTTTCTGTGCGTGTGTGTGTTCATAGTGTGAAATATCTTTTCCATAACAATAATTTAACATAAACCATGTCGATCTATCGCATTTCCGCACGTAAATTGGTCGAGGCACAGGTGAGTTTTAGCATTCAAACAGTTTAGGTCGCCTTAGCAACAAAATAAAAAAAGGCGCCCAAAATTTCACTCACTACGATTATTGGTTTGAATGTAAGGGCACAGCGTGGCGGTACGACTTAAGCTTAGCTTGCAAACTTAACACGTTGCCCAAACGTGTCGTCTTAACTGTGCGTATTTGTATAGATGTATGTATATATGTATATGAGTGTAAAAGAGTGTGGGTAAGGCAGGGCTAAAAACCCACACCCGAATTATGACAAGCATGTGCTTTGCGATTAAAACATACTCAGCACATTTCATTCTACATATACACATACATACATGATTATGAGTATGTATGTATGTATGTACCGACTTTATTTCATTACGCATTGCTAACTGATAAGTGAACGGTATTTTTGATTCAATTCTTTTTTTTTTTTGCCGCACTTTGCTGTAATCCTTTTATCTAATAGTGCTACGTGCCAATTTTCCGGCTAACCAAACCAATGTACATTACATAATCGCAGCAAATTTTTGCGATGCTATTTTGGCCAAGCAAATTTTTAAAAATAAACGCCCCAACCAACAGTTTCAGAAGCAGATCACCACTGCAGCAGTAGCAGCATGAACAACTCAGAGGAGGCGAACAGAATGAGAGAAAAAGGTTTAATGAACTAACTGGTATTTCGGCAGTTTTTTAATAGCACGTGTTTTTTAATGTTTAGGAAATTTCCATAACCAAGGTTCTTGTAATATTTACAACAGTA
This sequence comes from Scaptodrosophila lebanonensis, assembly GCF_003285725.1. Taxonomy (NCBI): domain Eukaryota; kingdom Metazoa; phylum Arthropoda; class Insecta; order Diptera; family Drosophilidae; genus Scaptodrosophila; species Scaptodrosophila lebanonensis. The sequence continues at coordinate 56,231 of NW_022060599.1, read as the reverse complement.
ATGAAGCTGGCACTCTGTTCGTAACAGAGAAGACCGCCGGCAGCAGTGCAGGTAGCAAAATATTTTTCGTGCTCTTGCTCTCTCGCGCTCCTTTTTGCCTTTCGACACTTGTTCCATTTCCAAATCGTGTCACGTGTTATTAGTGTTGTTATTTTTCTTTGGCCATTGAGAGTGAGTGGGTGGTTAGCGTTGCCAAAAACAAAAAGTGTTTATATGTGAATATGTGTGTGAGGTGCCATCTCATCTGCCGTCCGTCGAATGACCTTAAAGAAGGCGAAAAACGTCTTACTTATTACAAAATATTTGCCACGTATAAGTGAATGTATCTCTGTATGCAAGTGAATATACATATGTATGTGTGCATGAGAGAGTGAGAGTGGGGGTGCTTATGTAACGGTTAAAATCTGCACGACAAAAGTTTTCAATTGAAAAATCAATAATGCTGGGCTACCTCTGTATCCACATTCGCACTCGCAGTCACAGCAGCAACCATAACGACTACAACAACGGCAAAGCAGGACGAGCCTCCTTTTGAAAGCTTTGCTGTGTGTGTGTGTGTGTGTGGATAGATGGATGTGTGTTCTTTTTTAGGGTGTGTTTTGTATGCATGACCGCCGGCTTACGTGTGTGTTTTTACTTAGCGTAAAAAACAAAAACTATGTGTAACATGTACATATTTTTCTCTGTGCATAATAATTGAATAATTCTTTTGCTAGCTAGCTGTTGCCAATATTTTGTTTTTGACTGTTACACATTTGTCACTGTTGTTGCTGCTTTTTGGCTGCGCGCCAAAACACGCTCTGACGTGTGGGGCGGCTTTGGGGGTTGTTTCTGTTGTTGCTACATTTTGTTTTTGTATGTTTTTTGCGTTTTTTTTTTAAATCTTTAATTCTAAAAATAAATGTGTATATACTATATTAGGATGTAATCATTCGGTTGTTTTCTAGTTTTTCGCCAAAGCAGAGTTTTTGCTGAAAGTTTTATGGGCCAGTCAAAATGCCAACTAAAAATATTCATGCAAGAACAACAACAATTTAAACACTGCTAACTAACGACTCTCAAAAGAGTGAGAGGAAGAGAGAAAACAAAAGCAACAACCTTTGACGTAATTTGCTGGTAAACGCGAAATATTTTATCATCAGTCCGCTAATACGTCACGATATCTGATGCTTACGTAACATCAGGCAGAACATAATGGGGCGCCTTTTTTCCGTGTGTGTGAAAAGACAGAAGCAGAGGAGAGCGGCAGAGACAGAGGAAGCGTTAACAGGCCTTTGACAGCTAACAGCAGTTGATTTTGTTTTTTGGGCAAGACACACACAAACAAACTACAATTGAGCGTTACATAAGTGAAAAATTTGCTACATTTTTGTTTTGCTGTTGTTGTCGATTCCCACCATAGAATTTATGGCCAACACGCTAAATCGCCTTCGTCCGGCCGCCTGCCCGACACATTCCACTCATTTGCCTGCTAATCGCTGAGCGCATGCGTTGAAAAGTGCAAAGCTCAAGTGCTCGCCACTTTGGAGTCAGTTGCCATTTTTATGGTTGTTATTTAAAAATCCCATCATAGACCACATTCAAACACAAAGAAGCCAAGCCACCTGATAGCTAAAACAATAATGACAACAACAACAACAACACCGACACATGCTTGGTAATGAAAAATTTCGTAGCGATTTTAAGGTCGAGCTGATAAGTTTTGATAAGACCAAAAATGATAGACGCAACAAGAAAGAGATTGTGTGAGAGAGAGACAGAGTGAAAGCTAAAACGTATCAAGACAAACTTTTCCTTTTTTTTCGCACAGCACGCTTTTTTCTTATCGCTGCAGCACATCATGTGATTTTAGGCAAAAGCATTAAGGCAGCACGTACTAATTTGTTTAAGACAACGACGCCAGAAAAGTTGACATAACGCGCGCGCACACTCACACACATACACAAACACATACACACATTTAAAAATGCTGAAACCAACAATGTCGTCAACACATTTTCCAGAGCCATTGCTGATAACAAACCGAGCGCGTTCTGTTAAATCGTTGAAACACATGATCAACAGGGAGCGCATGCATTGCCTATAAAGGGGGAGGGAGAGGTAGAGTAGTAGAAGGTGTTAATTACATCGTAAAAGCAGAACTCTAGCTACATACATCTGAATAAACGTATACTACAAAAACGCCTTCTGTTGGCATAAAATCGAAACAAATTCATAAAGAAATGTCCCAGATTTGTCGCCAATTGGGACACCACGATTGGCAATAAATGCGAATAACAAACTAATTAGCAGCTCCGTTCAAGCTGTAGTTTTTCTGTGTGCGATGAAACGAAAAGTAGAAAGAGTAGAGTTACTAATTTAGGTTTCTCTAAAATTGGGAGTAATGGCTGCAATTTGCTAAAACTTTTACCTTAAAATCAATTATTGTTAGATGTCTCCCTTGCATTCATTATATTTATTGTGCCCACTCTAAGCTATAATCTTTAACTCATTTTGCAGTAGTATCGCTTCCAAGTATTGCCTCGTAATATGCACTCTCTTCAAAGATATGTATGTATGTACATATGTACATACAGAAATACATATGTATGTATATGTGTACAAACACATTTGGGGGATTCCGAACCTTGCCACGGAATTCGGCAGCTTTGTCAGCATTGACGTAAAAGCTATTCAAATAACGTATCTTTTCTAACAGATAAACAAATTGTTCCCTGATCACGCGCACTGAAAGACGTTTGCTCTCTTCTTCTTTTATTTTATTGATTGTTAAGTACGATTTACCTCTCTTCGGTTGTTAACATTTGGAATTTGGCAAATGCAAACAGAAATCACTGTCAACATCAATGAGTGCACGCATTCAGATGTTAATTAACATTCCATTTTGTTTGTAACACTGATGCGAACAGGGGAATGAGAGAAATGGCGGCGGTAGACTGTGGACTTTTGCTGAGTAAGCTTGGGATTAGATATTGTTTCAGTGTTTCTCCCCTTTTCGTCGGCATTTCCACTTACTGTAGTTCTCTTTAACTTGTCAACGCTTGACAACAGCAGCCAGCCACTTGAAATACTTTTGGCATTACTGATGACGCCAAGATGCAGGCACAGACAACAGGACTGTTTACATTTGGCCAACAGCGCATTTGTTTTATATCAAGAAAAAAAGCCCCCAACAGAACAACATTATTATTACAATGAAAGAGAAAAATGCAAAGCAACTGTTAATTAAAGGCATTTATTGAACTTTTAAAAAAATTGCATATAAAAACAGCAACAGAGAATGTACATTTTTATGTCAAAAAGTGAACTTGAAAAAAAAAAAATGAACAAAGCGCGGCAAATAGTTGTGTAGATTGAAAGCTAATTACATACACACACGCACACCTAATCTTTACGTATGAATGTATGTGTGAGTGTGTGTGTGTGTGCATTAGTCTGGTAGCCAACGGCTTATTTAGCAATTACGAAAGTTTTTTAATAATAGAAAATTAACGTTACAATTGAGAACATCACGCAAAGCAAAAGTCCGTATCAGCAGTAGTAACAGCAACAACAACAAGAAAGCGACAAATGACAAATGGCAGCAGAGAACGACAAGAGAGATTACAAAACTAAGCTAAAATGCGAGAGTTGTGAGATAAAAATTAACAGTGAAGTCGAAGCTGGCGCTGCAATGTTAATGTTATTCCAATGCATCAAAAAATACAAGTTAGAATTAAGCACAAAGGCTTAGTTAGATAAATTGGATGTTAAGACAATAAAACCCAGCTGACAACTGTTTAATATTGTGGCCGATTTCGAACAACAAAAGATACATATTACTACATACATACATATTGCATTATTACTATTACTATTGATCTCAATGTACGACATTAAAATTGATTAAATTTTCTTAAAAGATTTGCCAAATTATACAATTTTCAAAGTGCTTCCAGTTATACATTTTGTATTGCAGTGTAGTTTATTGCAGTGAGTTCATTATACATCTGTTGATGATGTGTCACAGTTTTTCAAATAATTTATATTTAAGGTGTGACAATATACATTAGCTGTGCTTAAAACTCTCCAAAGCTTTATGCGGTTCAGGGACTCACTTCCAATTTCCAACTTACATATGAAAGTCTGAAAAGATTTGACCGTTTATGCAGTTTTTGACTCGATTGATTCGATTGCATTTTAAATATACCAGTAGAACTGTTTTCGGATCGTATTCTAAATGATGTAAAGCTTAACTGGATCTTGTAATGTTCTGAAGAAATTCCTAAGGTAAATAAAATATCTTTCCAGCCACGAGCCTCAATTCTCGTTCACCTTGTTGCTGTTGCTTTTGTAACTGTGGCGGGTCATTTGTACGATTCATTTCCTAGCTGTGGCATCTCACGAAACGCGTTTTCAAATTGCTGTTTTTTTTTTATTATTGCTGTACATGTTTTGGTGTCATTTAGATACAGACGAGGCTCCGTTATTGCTGAAGTTTTTCAAAAAGCTGTGGCTGCGTGTTGGCAACGATTAAAAAGTAAATATATATAACTGTCTAAGGTTGCCTGCACTTGGAATCGCACTCGCATTGTGACTTTATTTCGCATTTGTGCTTGAGCTTGAGTGTTTACTATATTTGCTTTAAAAAAATAAAATATTTTATTAATGCATTGCAGTTGTAAAAACGTCTAGTTTATGGCAGTGTCTGTAATTTTGCTGTCATGCAATTGCCAACTGGCAATTGACAATGGATTTCGAGTTAAAACAGACTTATTAAGTATATGGAGAGGCTAACCATTTGAGAATTAATGGCTGATGTTTTAACATCGCTTTTTTCAACACGTGTGGAGTAGACTGGTTGATAATTGAAAACATTTGTATGGTACTCGTATATATACTTAGTATGTATGGGATATCGGGACTGTTGCCAAGCACTGGACTCATTGTTTTCTTTTCTGTGCGATAATTGATAAGAAATGAAAAGTTCACTTTAGCTATCATTATTGATGCATGTCTATACTAGCAACTCTTTGAAAACAGACTATACTTTGGAGTGGTGGAAACTTGATCTAAAAACATTCTAGTCCATAAAGTCATTCAGTAGAGATTTAGATAGGACTGTTCTGTAGCCGTTTTTAAATTCGAGCAGCTTAGGTGGAATCAAAATGCATTCAATTCGGAACGGATTGTGATCTTCGGTTTCAAAAGTTGTTTCAATTTTGTCTCACAAATAAAACCGAATAAGTCATCGTGAACAGGCTTGCTTATACGGTATTCAAGAGAGATATATATTTTCAATAACAATATTGGAAACATCCGTTAAAACTTGTGAACTTAAAATACAAATTGTTACATAAATAAGTCTATCTATATGGTCGCAACAATTCATATTCTGACATCAGCGAGCTTGTAGACTCCATCAATAGATCAATACAAATATATGAACATATGTACTATATATGTATGTACACGAATATGTACATATCAGACATAAATACATATGTTAATGTGAATGGATGTGTGGAATGTTTTTGACCTATGCATGAAGCACACACGCTTCCTTGAATATTCAGTGAAAAAAATACGACAACAAGCAGAAAATCCAAATGCGCAGTCTATATAAGTAGTAGCGCGTGAGATAGTGCGAGCGAGACAGTTGAATGCTCTGTCTAATTAGTTTAGTTTTTGGGGACCTTGAGAAACACTGAAGAGCTTCACACTTTCAAATATAACAACAACAACAACAACAATTACAATATATAAATATAGACAGACCGCAATTAATGTGATTATTTTATTCGCATGATCATATAAAAGTACATAAAAAATACAAAACGTATTTATGTACATTTTCAATTATGTACATACATACAAGTACATACATATGTATGTAGTTAGTGGGGCACAATATATAAGATAAGAGCAAGCAGATATTGTTGTTGTTGCAATGTGCGTGCCTCTCTCTTGGTGTCGTCGTTTCCATACATTACGTAAATGTGACGAAGCTCTTGCCAAAGTCTTTCGTTATTTGTATTTGTGTACAAAATTTTGCACATGATTAGCCAAGACGCAAACCAAGCAGTGATAGCTTAATTAACAGTAGTCTGTTAAAATGGGGCGGTGAGGAGGAGGAAGATCGGTCGACACCTGCTACAGTTACCGTTGCGGTTTGTGCACCTGCTGTTTGCGTCTGTTGTTGTTATTGTTGTTATTGACAAAACGTCGTTTGTATGTTTGCGGTTATCGACTCATATTACAGAGTAGATGAAGAAAAAGTAGCAAAGAAAAGACGACGGCGGCAACAAAAGGACAGTTGGTCTTGTTGTTGTAGTTGTAAATACGTGTAGACTTTTTTTTCGCTTATGCCCCATTCTTAGTTGTTGCTAATGATTATTTATGTGCATTTTGTGCAAATTTATGCGCACAGTGCATACATATGAACATACATTTATACACAATTTTCTACTTTAGTTATTTCTTTCACTTGTGCCACTTTTTGCTTTTGCTCTTTTATGAATGTCCATTAGCTTAGTCAGTGTCTGTTGGAGAATTGTTCAACAGAAATATTGAAGAGCCATATGATATACATATGTACATATGCAGATACATACATACATATTACCAATGGCAGTACTAATGTTTACATTATGTACTTAACTACCCAATGTAAATTGCTAAACAGTCGTGCTGAGAATTTGATGTGTATGTTTTTGATTTTAATCACTTATTTTTTTAAATAAATAAATGGTTAACAAATTTTTTTCGTGCAATCCCAAGCAAGCAATTCAGGAAATATTTTTGCAACATTCATCGCTCAGAATTAGAGAAAGAAAAACAATGTTAACCCTCAGACGGTTGGCCAACTTTATGACCATGCCATGTCAGAACAATTAAATACGCCGCGGCCGTCTTGCGTGTTGTTCGCGGAACATTTCACGCCCACTCTCTATCTGAAGCCCTGCCCTCTCCCTTGCGTAATCTGAGCTCTGTTATTCGTGTCAATGTTAATCGCTAAACGTTCGAACCCAAACACACAAACACAGACATGCACAGCCTGAACTGCAGGAAGCAGTGGACAAAGCCAAGGTGAAGGCTCTGTAGCGCCGGCGGCAGAGCTACTATCGGACTGTCGCTGCTATCAGCGACTTTCGACTCACGGCTGCCATTGTCATTGAGCTGTACTTCAAAGCGCAAAACGCGTAAAATTACGTTCATTGATATGTGCATACATATATGTACATACATATATGTATATGTAACTACGTACATATGTGTATGTCTGTGGGGCACTAAGGCCTGACATTGCACGCAGCTGACCAGACGGCGGTAGCAGCAGTAACAACAACGCAGTCAATCCATCTGCTGATAACATACTGTAAAGTATGTATATAGAGGCGGGCACCGTATACATATACATACATACATATGTACACATTTAGATATGTGTGTATGTTAATTTATGGTCATTCTAGTAAATACTACTTAATATTACATAGAAATATTTGATGGCTGCAGATTTGGAAATTAATTAATAGTAACTACGGCTTTCCGTCTTCCAAGTATGCATTACAGAGTTAAGGTTTATGTGATAAAAAAAGCTACCACATACATACATTTTATCTCCAGGTTTTCAAGGTACGTACCTAGCTCTTCACTGTTTGACAGCTTATTGATTCTTAATGGAATTCAGATGCCCTATTCTATTCCAGAATTATTTATTTTAGATTACTTCCTAATACAACAGCCGCTCTTTTTTGATACAATACGTAAATATTTCGTTCTGACGTATCTGATCCAATTATGAGATCGCATTTTTAGTGCAAGTTCGTCATATGCGAAGCTTTCCTATCTCTATAAGAAACATAAACCGTTGGGGGGAACGTCGGGCATGGACTATGTATGACGTTGATTTGATTGACAGTACAGTCATTTCTGCTCAGTGGTGGAGGCCGCTGTTGTTGTTGTTGTTGTTTCTGTTGGCTTGTTAGTGGGTCAGCAAATTCAATTAACCAACTGAACTTGTGGCGCCGTTGGATTTCTGCATATTGGAGCAGGCAACGTGGTGCGATGTTGTTTCTAAATTGAATTGCAAGTGTTTTTCTGTTTGGTTAACTAACTTATATTTTTCGGCGACTTGGCATATCGATTTATGTGCAAACCGGTTCGGTTCGAGTTCTCCAACCACTCGAACGAGCCTCAAAACAGTTCATTGATGAATTTGGCAGGCCGGTTATGGCAACAATACTAAATGCGAGTAAAGCCAAAAATAGAGCAGGTGGTTGTGAGACAAGGCCGCCAATCAGTAGATTAGCCGTGGTTGTTTGGCAGTAGAGACTGCCTAAAAGGAACTCCTAAAAAGCTGTTCCTGATGTTCAGAAACTGTTTCATTTATGAGTGGAATTGGGCGAATAGTTTTGCGAATTTTGCGAAAACTAATCATTGCATTTAATTACAACAAATTTTATTCAGAGATTATGAAAGTGTGGAACCGTGGAAAATAAAAGTGAATCTCGAAACATCTCTCTTCATTTCAATTTCTTCTGCTTCTTATTATTATTATTAAGGGCCATTGTTTGTGTAGATCTTGAGAAACTAAAGACGATTCAAAAGAATTTGATGAATTCCAACAAGCTTGCATTCAATATCTTTCAATTTGGTTGTCTTTGTAGAAACTGCCCAATGTTGGCTCCTATGTACGCCTGATTGCCGCCGATGGTCGCAGCCTGCGCGACGTCCTGGCCGCCAAGGTGCCTCAGGAGCAGGAGCGCGTGAAGAACTTTAGGAAACAGCATGGATCCACCAAAATGGGTGAGACCACCATCGACATGATGTATGGTGGCATGCGTGGCATTAAGGCTCTCGTCACGGAGACCTCTGTGCTGGATGCTGATGAGGGTATCCGTTTCCGCGGCCTCTCCATTCCCGAATGCCAGAAGGTGCTGCCCGCTGCCGATGGCGGTGCCGAGCCACTGCCCGAGGGCCTCTTCTGGTTGCTTCTGACCGGCGAGGTCCCCACCAAGTCCCAAGTCCAGCAGCTATCCCGCGAGTGGGCTGAGCGCGCCGCCCTGCCCCAGCATGTGGTTACAATGCTGAACAACATGCCCACCACCCTCCATCCCATGTCCCAATTCGCTGCCGCAATCACCGCTCTCAATCACGACAGCAAGTTCGCAAAGGCGTACTCGGATGGTGTCCACAAGTCCAAATACTGGGAGTATGTCTATGAGGACAGCATGGATCTGATTGCCAAGCTGCCAGTGGTCGCGGCCACCATCTACTGCAATACCTACCGCGGTGGCAAGGGATCGCGTGCCATTGACTCGAGTCTGGATTGGTCGGCCAACTTCGTCAAGATGCTGGGATACGACAATGCACAGTTCACCGAGCTGATGCGTCTCTATCTGACCATCCACAGTGATCACGAGGGTGGCAACGTGTCCGCCCACACCGTGCATTTGGTGGGCTCTGCCTTGAGCGATCCCTACCTCTCGTTTGCCGCCGGTATGAATGGCTTGGCTGGTCCTTTGCACGGTCTGGCCAATCAGGAGGTGTTGGTCTGGCTGCGCAAACTGCAGAAGGAGGCCGGCAACAACCCATCGGAGGAGCAGCTGAAGGACTACATCTGGAAGACTCTGAAGTCCGGACAGGTAAGCAACAATTTGATTCTCTTATTTAATTTAACTTAATTCAATTGCCAACAATGAGAACTTCTTTTTCACAAACAAGCTCAGAACAGTATTGCTAACGACTTGCATATTTTCATCTTCTCCATTCTCTCAATCTAGGTGGTGCCCGGCTATGGTCATGCTGTGCTTCGCAAGACCGATCCACGCTACACCTGCCAACGTGAGTTCGCCCTCAAGCATCTGCCCGATGACGAGCTCTTCCAGCTGGTATCCAAGATCTACAAGGTGGTGCCACCAATTCTAACTGAGACCGGCAAGGTGAAGAACCCCTGGCCCAATGTAGATGCCCACTCTGGTGTGCTCCTCCAGTACTATGGAATGAAGGAGATGAATTACTACACGGTGCTCTTCGGTGTGTCGCGTGCGCTCGGTGTTTTGGCATCGCTTGTCTGGGATCGTGCCCTGGGTCTGCCCATCGAGCGTCCCAAGTCCCTGTCCACCGACATGCTCATGAAGATGGTGCAGAAGTAAGCGGGACTTCTATGGCTGGCTGGATGGTTCGATGGATGGATGGATGGATGGATGGAGTCAGTGCGAGGACGCTGGTTTCATGAGCATGTGGAAGTGGAAGTAGAGGGGAGGGGGCGCGTGAAAGGGAAGTTCAACAAAAATGTAGCAAAGCAAAACCACAAGCAACAATGTAGCAGTAGCACTTAATAAATGAGGAAAATGACGACGACATCGTGAACAGAGGAGGAGGAAGAAAGAAGGAAGGAAAGAGGAGATGTTTGATAAATGAAATACGAATAAATGACTTTATTTATGATATTGAGAGTTGAGAGGGAGTTTGGAGTTTTGAAGTTGGACGTTTGGAGTTGAGAGTTGATGGGACGTTGATTGAGTAGAACAACCAAAAAGGGAAAGAACACACAATAATTAACAACAACAGCAACAAACAAGAAACAACCAACAACTGCAACAGCAAAACAATAAGTTGAAATAAGGGAAAACTTATTTTTAGTAGTAAAATAAAACGTAATTAACGAATGAAGGAAATAATTAACAAAATCACTTAATTAATTGTATAAGAGCCTATATATATATATGTATATATACACTATGAGAATATATATATGTATATGTAGCAGTTGAAAATTTCAATTTGTGAAATGCAAAAAACTGTTTGCGCCTATTTCTATATCTTTATGTTCGACAGCATTTTTTCCTCAACTGCCACCTCTAATTGCTATATTGTTTTGTTACTTAACTACACATTAAGCCAAAATTATGTTGAGAGTGCGTTGAAAGGCCGACACTAACCAAAATCCTAAACAACACCCCGCCTAAATAGTAACTTGATTACATTTTATGTTTAGTTTACCTTTATAATTTTTTCTTTTTACTTTAAACAATGGAAACATATTGTGTTATTTTATATAATTTATTGCAAACAAGTAAAGATAAAAACAAAAACTACAATACAAAACAAGTGTAACGAAAAACCTTTAAAAAAATTAATAAAAAAAGAGAACAATAAAAATACACAGACTAGTTTTTTGTATGTCCTCCGCCCACACCCCACCCACTCCACGCTACGATGTGACTACGACAAATATCAGCGGCGATTCGTTTGAATTTGGCTGCAGCGTAACATTGATACAAAATATATGTTCTATAAGCAAGATTAAATGCAAGTGTATTGAAAAGCAAATAAAACTGTCAAGTATTTGAATTTAAAAGCGCATTCATATTTGATGGGTAGCACTAAGTAACAAGCAGTGCACTGCTTGCCAGATTGATCTGTCAAGTGTCAAAGAGCTGAACACATGGTTGCCAGCCGATTTAAAGTTGCCACATTGGTCAGACTCAACTAGGTACATGTTTTTTATAGCTCCAAACTGATGACAAGTACTGCAAGTAAGTATAAATCGCATAAATTTACCTGATTAACAGGTAATTGTTGCTTGGGACTCAGGACTGCAAATATATTAGCGGTAAAAGATTACACAACATTACGCGCGCATGCCAGGTGGCATCGCCGAGCCGCTTCATTGCCTGTGTTTGTGTTTGCAATGCTGAGGAGACGACGAGTAGTTTTCTAAACGCGTTGTTACATCATTTATAGTCAAAATAAATTAGATTTAAACGGAACGTTTTAGAATAGGACAATTTATTGGGTAGCCGGTGTTGGTGATGTGCATGCGATTGGCATTTAGAACGCGTTTCATAAGCAGTTAAACAATTAACAGCAGAAGCAGCATCCGCCGTGTGTGTTTTCTGCTGCCTTGGCACGAAGACGAAATATAAAAACACAAACACACACAGAAAAAGGTATAAAACAAACAGTGGACAATGAGCGAAAGCAATAATCAGGTTAGTTTAACACACATATGTATGTATATACATATGTATATTGTTATTGTAACGGTGGGGGGTGAGGCGGGGCTACGCGAATATTATCAATAAAAGATTCCCAGAGTGTGATTGCGATTAACACACACGCAAATACATACATACACACATGTAGGATATTTGTTATAAAATTTTCGGTATTTGCTAAATAATATTTTCATTCAGGCCGACTTGTCTGCTTGTATTTGTGTGACTGCAACGGCGCAGTTTATTTCAGTATGTAGTATGTCGGTCGATTGCAAGAGTGTGTGTGTGTGTGTGTATGGGTGACGAGTGTGTGTAACAATTTGTTTAACAATATTGGTATTATGATTTAATTTTACTTCGCCTTTAAAGTCATCTTTTATTTCGTTGTGTTGCGTTTCTTTTCAGTTTTGTGCCATTGATTTTTGAGACTCTATTCGGCAAAGCAATTGAACAAGAAAAACCAAGCAATAAACCAAAATTCAACAAATCCTAAATCCCTAACCAGTGCGCACCACCTTCAAGCTTTATAATTTGATAGTTCCTTTTGGTTTAAAGCACAACTATAACAACAGCTACCAGAACAACATCAACAACAACAGCCACCACAACAACAATAATAATACCATCAGCAAAAAGGCAGTGCTGCAAATGCAATTGCTAGCAACAAATTCAAAAACAACTTGCGTTGTCTTTTAGCTGCATACTTTTTGTTTTGTATCAAAATTCTCTTCTCTTCAATAACAACGACAATAACAAAAACCAATAACGAATCCAACCTGCGCTTGCAATCGTAATGGCGGCCTATTTGAATCGCACCATATCGCTGGTTACGGGCAACGCCGGCGGCGGCAACAACGACAATAACACGGACACCGTTGACGATGCGCGCCACAATTTGTCGCTCCAAACGCAATCATCGGCCACATCGTTAACGCCGTCATCGTCGTCATCGACCAACTACAATTCGAATGCATTGCTAACTGAAAACCGCATGTACCAACAAAACGAAAAATCGCCACTGCAGGTATTCGTGCGGGCCAAAAAGAAGATCAACGATATTTACGGCGAGATCGAGGAATATGTCCACGAGACGACGCAGTTCATAAATGGTGAGTGTCGCTCCCATTCCATACAAGTATTTATCTCTTAACTGATTGAAATTGCATTTCTCGCAGCCCTGCATTCCGATGCCGAAATTGTGGACAAGGCAGAGCGTGAGCTCTTCGAGAGCTATGTGTATAAGGTGGCGGCCATACGCGAAGTCCTGCAGCGGGATCACATGAAGGTGGCCTTTTTTGGACGCACCTCCAATGGCAAGAGTTCGGTGATCAACGCGATGTTGCGTGAGAAAATCCTACCCAGTGGCATTGGCCATACGACCAATTGTTTCTGCCAAGTGGAGGGCAACGACGGCGGTGAGGCATATTTGATGAAGGAGGGCTCCGATGAGAAGCTCAACGTTGTGGTAAGCAAACCAATTAAGCAATCAGATCGACTACTATATCTATATCTTGCCTCCTGTAGAACATCAAGCAGCTGGCCAATGCATTGTGTCAGGAGAAGCTGTCAGAGAGCAGTCTGGTGCGCATATTTTGGCCACGCGAGCGTTGCAGCCTGCTACGTGACGATGTCGTCTTTGTGGACTCTCCGGGTGTCGATGTGTCCGCCAATCTGGATGATTGGATTGACAATCATTGCTTGAATGCGGATGTCTTTGTGCTGGTTCTCAATGCGGAGTCCACCATGACGCGCGCTGAGAAGCAATTCTTTCACACTGTGTCCCAAAAGCTGTCCAAGCCCAACATTTTCATACTGAACAATCGCTGGGATGCATCGGCCAATGAGCCAGAGTTTCAAGAGTCGGTAAGTAGTACAATAACATTCCTCTATCCGCCCTGTGTCTCCCCATAGAGCGCTAATTGCGTCATTTTATTACAACCTAACGTAAGGCGGTTAGTCAATATTTGTGCGCGCGTGTATGTGCCTGTGTATAATTATCTCTGTATATTTCACAACTTTGTTTAATCGTTGCTCGACAACTTTCAACAATTCTCCCTACAACGCCAGGAGCTGCTGGCAAAGGTAAAATCCAGAAAACAACGCCAAATAGTCCAAAAACTTCGGCATGCCGAACCATTCATATCCTTGCAACTTAGCTTGGTGGCTATTAGCTGCATAGAATTTAATGAGCTACTCTCTACAATAATATTCATAACACATACTATACTTGTATATTGAAGAAACTAAATCTAGAACTTTATAGAGGGTGGCCCTACGTATTCAAGTTCGATTATACTCAAATGATTTCCATGGAAAGTAGTGCTCATAAGTAACTATCTGAGATTATATGAAATTGTTTCGAATTATTGGCTAAATCTGCAAACACTTCAAAGATAATAATTTAAAATGAATCGCAAAGCCTTATTTAAGAACAAGGTATTACTATTTCTCCTGTTGCTGAAGGGCTGTCAAATGCAGAAAACCATTGGAAGAGTTTACTTTCTCGTTTTAGAAAGTGTTAAGCTCTAAGGGCTAGCAACAGATGCTTCAGCCTTTCAGCTTTAATTAGCTGCCTCGTATAGTATTGCGAGAAAAGGGCACAGAGAAAACAGATTTTATAAATTCAAAATAACAAAATAGTAGAAATATATTAATGACCCCGATTGAAAACGTATGAATTGCAGCTGCAAGGCTATGAAATAGAAACCCACAACAGTTGCCAAACCACCGAGCATTTTTATGTTGTCCCAGCTCTGTTTTAATCCCTTTTGATTTGGCCTTTCCATCGAGCTTTATTGTTACCATGCAATACCCAATAGAAATGCTAAAACAATTGCATTTTTTGCCTAATTTATTATCCCTACTTAATCGGAAATCCCTCTCACTCTCACACTGACATTGGGACACTCGCAGGTAAAATCACAACACACTGAGCGCTGCATCGATTTCCTCACCAAGGAGCTAAAGGTGAGCAATGAGAAGGAGGCTGCGGAGCGTGTATTCTTCGTTTCGGCACGCGAGACCCTACAGGCTCGCCTAGAGGAGGCTAAGGGAAATCCACCGCATTTGGGGGCTATAGCCGACGGCTTCCAAATACGATACTTCGAGTTTCAGGACTTCGAGCGCAAGTTTGAGGAATGCATCTCACAGAGCGCCGTTAAGACCAAGTTCCAACAGCACAGCTCGCGTGGTAAGAGCGTTTCCGGCGACATGCGCTCCATGCTAGACAACATCTATGAGCGCATCACCATCTTTCGCAATCTAAAGCAGGATCAAAAGAATTTGCTCACTGAACGCATCCAAGGCACTGAGACCCAAATGATGCAGGTGACCCGTGAAATGAAAATGAAGATACACAACATGGTCGAGGAGGTTGAGGAGAAGGTCTCCAAGGCCCTCAACGAGGAAATATGGCGTCTGGGCGTGCTTATCGATGAGTTCAACATGCCCTTCCATCCCGAACGTCTGGTGCTCAACATCTACAAAAAGGAATTGAACGCCCATGTCGAGAGCGGTCTCGGCAGCAATTTGCGTGCCCGCCTCTCCATGGCCCTGGCTATGAACGTTGAATCGGCCCAGAACGAGATGACCGATCGCATGCATGCGTTGGTTCCCAACGAACAGTTGCTCGCGAGCAGCACAAAACTGGCCGTTCGCACCCAACCCTTCGAAATGCTCTACTCCCTGAACTGTCAGAACTTGTGTGCCGACTTCCAGGAGGACCTGGAGTTCAAGTTCAGTTGGGGCATTGCGGCCATGATTCAGCGGTTCACGGGCAAAGTGCGCGAGCGCAGCAAAAAGCATGCGCCGGCCGCTTTGCTCAATCGCCAGAGCAGTATTGGGGTGAGTAGCACATCCAGCTCTAAATGAGATTAAGTTTCCTTTTAGCATTAAAAAATGTCATTATAATATTTTAATTTTCCATCAAGAAGAGCTAGGATCTGCACCTGAATTAAAACATAGCTTTAGGGCTTAAAGATCTCCTAAACTATTCCCCCAATGGCTCAAAGTCAAATATTTAGGACACACTTTATAGGTATTCTGTTTGCATTATTAATTTGCTGGTCAGCGTAAGAAGTATAAACTACAGATGTTTTTTGTTCTCAATTTTCTGCTCACATCAGAGGACCATCCATGTTTATTTTGGTCAACTTTAGTATATTCTCCTACAAATATAATAGCATGTATCGTGAATTACACCCATTTGTCCGTCTGTATGATCCCTTAACTCTTTTGAAGCGTAACCAGTAATAGGCGCCAAATTGGCCACAAAGACTCGTCTTATCTATATGCAGATCAAGTTTATTTAAAACCATTTATTATCCCAGTCTGTTATATTGCTTGCCATAGGAACAATCGGTGCTGAACTCACATTTAGTGAAGCTGATTTGCTTATTGAAATATCCTAGAAAAATGTTTATTTATTGTTTATAAGACCTATATATTCATATGGGAGGATGGTTTAGATAGCACTTAAGCATTATAGACTTAGGGGTTATCTACAGAAATAGTGAACCAATTCAATAAAATATATAACGCATGGAGGAGGAAATGAAATATCTATGAAATACGAATATATGTTCCTTGGATCAATCAATGGCGCATTTCTTACTTGGAAACTAATACCTTCATAGTTCACTTTACAGCGGAATTTTGTAGAAGAAGGAGGCTGCGTATCTTTATTGTCCCGGCCCTTTGGCCATCTCTATATATGTATACTTCCATCGATGTGCAAGACATACTTATTCTTCCAATACTATTTCCCTTTGCAGCAACAGAGCGTTACGCCCGCATCGACGCCTGTGAATAATGAGGCGACTCCTGTTTGTTTGCTGTCCACACCGGTGGTTGCAGGCATCACTCCCGAGCACTTGTCGCTGATTTCCCGATTCGCGATGTCCTCGATTGGCTCGCAGGGAACGGTGGGAGGTCTAGTCGTTGCAGGCATTGTAAGTAGTCGAAGATCGCTGACACGCGACGCTGTCTCTGATCCTTACTCAAGTAGGTGCTATTGAATCGCTATGTGCTGAAAACCAAACACTTGCAGATGCTGAAAACCATTGGTTGGCGGGTACTGGTCGGCATTGGGGCCCTCTACGGCTGTATCTATCTGTACGAGCGTCTCTCGTGGACCAATTCGGCCAAGGAGCGCACCTTCAAGCGGCAGTATGTGCATCATGCCACCAAGAAACTGAAGATGATTGTCGATCTTACGTCGGCCAACTGCAGCCACCAGGTGCAGCAGTAAGTAGAGACCTTCCCCATACTAAAATTTGGATAGACTTTCCCATATTTGAACCGTCGTTCATTCACAGGGAGCTCTCCAGCACTTTCGCCCGCCTGTGCCGCACAGTGGACACCGCGACCACCGACATGAACGAGGAACTGAAGACAATCGCGGCCCAGCTGATGGTGCTCGAGTCCAATCAGAAGCAACTGAAGCTCCTCCGCAACAAGGCCAACTATATTCAGAACGAACTGGACATCTTTGAGCATAATTACATAGCGCCTCAGTAGTCGGAGCTGGAGCAATGATTAGGAAGAGAACTAGGAAGCTTTAATTAAGGTGTATAGTTTAAATGACACGACGAATGAATGGAACTGAAGAGAAGAGAATGAAGCTCAGGCTCAAGCACGAAGAAAGCTACACCGGGGAGGAGGTTAAAGGCGGCAGCGAACACGACTACCACAAAGCTGTAACCTGATTGAAATGAAATGAGAAACCAAACAAGCCAACAACAAGAAAACAAAAACAAAACAAAAAACACCTTAAGGGCATGACGTCAATGACAACAACAACAAGCGAAATAATACGAAATCATTTTTGCTGTGGTAACACAAATTTTCAATTTTTTTGATAGACTTTACATATGATTATTTCCGTATTTATTTCCTAAATTAGATTTACAAATTTGACAAATTCTTTTCACAATACGTGCAATTTTTACCAACTTTTAATTTGCATTAAATAATTGTTAAACATTTTGTTTTCCTTTCTTGTTGTTGTTGTTTTCTACACACATATATACATACATATATAAAATGTTATGACTATTGATTTTTTTTTGAAAAATTGTTGCGTTTTTTTTAAATGGCCGGGTGCCATGAAATTAATAATAATACGTATACAAAATATTATTTTTAAAATTAATGCACACAACCTCCCCCCACAAAAAAATCCCGTTATGTTGTTTTCGTTTAGCAATAAACACGATATATTATTACTTTTTATTCCCGCGATAGGATATTTGTAATATATTGAAGAAATGTTAAGGCAGAAGAGTCTGGCAGTTATATCGATTCGTTGTACCAAATAAAAGTTTCAACAATGATTGTCGCATGGCGAGGTTAGACGTGTATTTACGAGTGAATACTGGAAGCGTAAAATGTGTAACGACTAATTGAAAGAAAATTGTAAAATAAAAAGTATTTAAGCGAAGATTGTAACGTTTGATACTCCGGGAAGTTCCATTTGGTTTCAATTTTATCTCGGAATTTGGCGAATTGTTTTTTTCCTATCTAAATGATTGGGTCATGACTCACAAGCTGAAAGAGCGCTGCTTATCGCTGCATTTCGATATTTGGCAGCATGGCAACAAAGATGGAGACCTTTCAATGCTTCTTGGGTTAGCATTTGATTTGGTGATCCGATTTGAAACAAATTGGACAATAAAACTAATACGTCCTTCAAAACAACGGATATTACAAATTTTCCGGCTGGATACAGGTATGGGGAGTTGCCTAAGGTTTTGCAATGACGGACATGAAGACCACGAAAACGATTTCAAAAAAATTATGTAAAATACTTCGAGTCTGAGAAGATTCCCTCAAATCAAAAGCTTTAAGCTTGAGCATTCTATAGTTCAAAACTATTTACACTATGATTTCATCGCATCTATTATAATATAATTAAGATGCTTCCTTCGAGTCGGAAAAATGTATCATTCAGTAATAAATACTTCATCCTTCACCCTACGCATTATTATAACAGTTGTTATCATTTTAGGGGCAATTTCCAAAGCATGACGCATTTGCTATCTTTGTAAATTAAATTAAACAGAAAAGAATAATTAACGCTTATGACAGCCACATATGGATGTGCGAGTGCAAGCGAGAAGGCATTACTCTCTGCCGAATAAACGTACTATATACATACACATACATAAGTATATAATATATTTGCAAGGTATAGGCGGTTGTGGACAAATGCAGATTTGTTTCTTTGATTAAATGCAGCACAGATACTAAACAATAAGTAAAGCGCCAACAGGTACAAGCTACACGCAATAAAACTAAATGAATAACAAATAACATTTTACAGATGTCGTTTCTTATTATTATTGTTTTTAGTTTCTGTTTGTTTGATCGGGAAACTTTGTTTCGTTTTGTGCCACACATCATTGATTTAATTACAAAATGTACAAACTATCATCTCATCGATTCTCACAAATAAATAATAGTACTGATATTGAATAATTAAGGCATGCATAATAGTAATAATGTCTATAGTAAATACAAGGTTCGTTTCTTCATTTTTTTACCGAGCACAAACAACAAAGTTGAACAAATCTTTTTTCTTGTTTTTTTTTGAGCAAATTACAAAAGAAGCTTATTTATAGATATGTATCTGTCTCTGTCTGTCTGTCGGACTGTAAGTTAAAGTTTAACAATCTGTGTGTGTGTTTACATTTATAGGCGAAGCTCCTGAGCATTGTGAGTCCTCATAGCTTGGAATACTTAAGTTTGAGGATTGCCCTCTTGAGCCTCGCATAAATGTTGTTTAAAGTGTAAGCATCTATTGAGGAGGGTGATGGCTTGGTTGGAACGGTTGTTGCTCAGTCGATTGGGGCTCTTCAGTATGAGTTCCAATTGGTTTCTCGGCGCAGTACAGGCACAGGCAGCCAAATCCAAAACCTACCAAATACCTGAAGAATACTACAAACTTAACGTGTTTGCTGGCTTACTGGCTGGCTAGCTAACGTGCTGCCTGCCTGGCTCGCTGGCTGGTTGGCTGGCTGGCTGATCTGAACGATGGATGGAGTTGGATGGCAAATTACAGAAAATACGGTGTCGTATTCTGTTTGGGTATAACGCGCTCCGAATCGGGCACAGCCAGAAACGTTTTAGTCTGCCTTTGTTTCGCAGTGTCGAAGCTGAGTATAGCCGCCACATTTCCGCACCGATAGCAATAGTTGGGCGCTGACCAAACCGTCACCAGTTTGCCATCGAACATGTATTTCATGCCTTCGTTAACCAGCTGGTGGGCACGACATATCAGATCCAGATTATTGATGGTCATAAAATCTTTGGTCACATTATGGCCGAATAGCCAGCCAGCTCCACGTGGACTCTGTCCCCTGCAATATATTGTTTTAATGTACGTTGTCAAACATTTGTTTTATTTCTTCGCTCACCAGTATTCCATATCCTCGGGATCGGACCAGACTAGATCACAGAAGGCACCCTTGTAGGGTATCTCGCCATTGCGTTCGATTGTGCGTATTTGATCTAAAGTAATAATCTCAGGGCTGAGGCCGCCGTGCACGCATAGCACCTCCTCATCAATGATCTATTAGGAGCAAGGTAGTATGTATATACATACATATATATATATAGCTATATGAAAGTGCAAGGCTCTTACTGCAGCAATTGTCAGCAGATCGAAAACTTTACAGCAGTATTTCCAACCATTCGCATTGCCATACTTGCTGAAGCACTCATCGAAGAAGCCGTAGACCTTTGTTATTTGTCTAGACTCGTGGTTGCCGCGCAGCAGCGTGATTCGATTTGGGTAGCGAGCCTTTAGGGTCAGCAGACGGGTGAATGTCTCCAGACTGTAGTAGCCGCGATCCACAAAGTCGCCCATGAATATGTAATTGGTGTCAGGCACCTGACCACCAGTTCGGAACAGTTGCTCCAGATCGTAGAACTGCAAAAAACAGACACGTTCACATGTATATTGAGATAAATGTACATACATACATACATGCACATGTGTATGTAGAGGAGGGTTATTAGGCAATGGTGCTTACCTGCCCGTGTATGTCGCCACAGACGGTGACGGGCGTGCTCACTGGCTGTATGTTTGTTTCCTCCAATAGTATGTCACAGACCATATCACAGAGTTTTTTCAATTCGTTTTCTGGCAAATATTTGCACTCCATCACAATCTCAATCCACTTATCAACATCCCCCATTGTAGTGTTTGGCTTTCAAACTCCTTTCTTTGTTGTAAATATAAATAATTAAATGTATGTGTATTGTTATATTGAACGTGATGTTCAGTATTTATAAACGAAAACTCACTTCGATAACGTGAAGAGCGTGTTTGCTGTGAAATATTAGCAGTGTGAGAAAAGGAAGGAAGCTATCGATAGCGAGCGCCCATTTCGCTTACTTAAAATGACTAGGTGGCAGCACCGAGCGCAAGTTGATTTCAATTTAAATTTACCGCCCACGCACTGCCTTCCAGTCTACAAACTATGAGTGAGGCGCCTGCGTTTGGCCAAAAGCGCGCCTCACTCACAAATTTGTAAGACCGAGATTGGCATTTGAAATGCCAAAAATGTGTTAGATGCCTTTTGATGCCATATTAAATATGTTGCAATTACCTTTTGTTTGGCCAACTAAACTGTCATCATCATCAACGACAACAGCAGCAACCACAACAACAACTAGGCGATAAAGGGCAGCTAACTACAATGAGAACAAGAACAAGAACAAGAACAACAACAACAGGAACAACAGGCCATTATCAAGCGCACACTCTGGCTGGGGCGTTTGTCTTTAGTCCTTAAGCCTTTGTGCACGTCTAGCTTTTGTTATTGTTGAACGTTTTTGAGCATTTGGTTCTGTTTGGTTTGGTTTGTTTTTGTACGTTTGTGTGTGTTTTATGCATGGAAATAATCACACTTTTAAATTTTATTACCGTTATGCGCGACAGCAGACGCGCTTGTTGAGCTCTAGCAATGCCTTTTAGCCAGCCCTCCACTACCCCTTCACCTTCACTGTGACTACACATTTTGGGACAGGGTGTGGCTAAAAGAGGACAAGGGGGTGGGGGGAAGCTGGTATGCCGGTGGGTCCTGAAAACGTGTTGGCATGTGTCTCGCTGCGACGACAAGTGGCCTGTGAAGAGTGGGAAAGGAAGGGAGGGGGGGGGGGGTGTACTGTGTTGGGTGTTGTTTAGAGTCTCATTAGTGAAGAGCGCGCGTGCACGCAGTTTTTTTTCTTCCTTTTCTGCTCTCCTTTTTTCTGCTATTTTTTTATATTTATTTTTTTATTTTTATTCGTTGCAAGTTATTTGTTTTAAGTGGCATGGTGTGGCATAAAATTGTATTTATCAGACTTGTGTTGGACGCGCAGCATTTAAAGGGTTAAGACTGCATGACAGCTGCTGTAAACGCCTCCCCGACTTCTTCTGGAAAAGTTAGACAGCTTAAATATGACAGCTAAAGCGCCAAGTTGCGACTGTACCTTCGCACCCACTGCTGTGGCTCAGAGAAGGGGCTACGGCCAGAGCCAGAGCAAGGTGGTGCACAATTAAGTTCCATTGTCGGCTTGAGCCGAGCAATCGTTAAAAAGAATTGGAGCAATAGCTGCTACATATGTACACGTTTCCATTATTTACTTTTATTATATAAATTGCGAATCATCTTACAATTCTTCCACATGCGCTCGTATTCGTCATAGAGGGGCGTTATTAGAACCTTGTCATAGGTAATGGAGCAGTTGCAGGCCCGGGTCCAATTGAAGGTGCCGACAATGAAGACGCTGCGAAAAGGTTTCCACTTCAATTGGTAGCCGCTTGCGGCCATAATTTCCTCCACGCGCTTCACCCCATCAACGATACAGAATGTGTGCTTCGTTTTGAATGTCAAGAGCGGACCGCGAAAGGGTATGCGAACGTTAACGGGATACCAAGCCTTTGCTTTAACGATATTAATCATGTTGTGGCTGCTGATGATGCGAACAATCACCCCACGGTCCACCGCCCGCTTGAGGGCCTCCATCAGCAACAGAGACGAGATCGAACACATGGTAATGTCGATGCTATATACGGCCAGATCCAATAGCATCGTAATGTATTTCATGCTGCGTATGGGGAGTATCGAGTTGGGGTCTCCAATAGGCGACAGTGATTCGTCGACGGAATCGTCAGCATTGGCATCAGCCTCGCCGGCAACCATATC
Source organism: Scaptodrosophila lebanonensis (assembly GCF_003285725.1). Lineage (NCBI taxonomy): Eukaryota > Metazoa > Arthropoda > Insecta > Diptera > Drosophilidae > Scaptodrosophila > Scaptodrosophila lebanonensis. Next base: position 33,052 of record NW_022060599.1, on the reverse strand, counting down.
ATCACTATCTGAATAGTCCGCCCCAACATCCTCAATCGTGAACTGGTCCTCCTCCACATCTTCGATCTTGATTTTGTCAGCGTCTTTAGCCCCGAACTCGTCTTCAATCTTGATTATGTCGAGCTTTATTTTGTCCCGAAACTCGTCCTCTATATTGAATGGGATTGCATTTTCAAACTCAATCATGTCGTCGTCCTCATCTTCAAACAAATCTTCGATCTTGAAACTGGCCACATTCTCGATCTCGAATTTGTTTGCTTCTCCAATTTCAACAATACCTTCAACCTGTGCCTCGTTCTCATCTTCATTCTCAATATCTGCTTTGTCTTCGGCCGCAGCAACAAAATTGTTGTCAATCATATTCGTAAACTCAAAGTTCAGCGCATGCGCAGCCGCATTCGTATCGTTCTCCTCGAACTTGTCGTCGTCCTCAACCACATCTTCATCAGCGCGCCGCTTACGGTTGCGCACATGATGGAAGGCGCTCCAAATTATTTCTGAGGCGAGCACCGTGCAGACCCCAATTGTGAACGCCGCCAATAATGGATGGCGCTCAAATAGTGCGAACATTTCTAGTCCGGTCAATGCAAAGGACAGTAAAAAAGCAAAAATCTGTTGAAAATGTGTTTAGAAAGAAGATGTTCTATGAACAGAAGTTTTATGACCATACTTACTCAGCAGATTTTCCAAGAGAAAAGAGAGTTGCAAAACGGGTTATTGGCCTGACCAGTGTTGCTAAGCGGCTATTAAGCGACAGCTTTGGGGATGCCAATTCAAGAAACGCGCCCCCAGTATTGTTATCGTAGGTATTTAAATGACATTTCACGAGTGTGTGACTTAAGAAAACACCAGCAATAAGCAATTAATTCAATGCTCGAGTCAAATTTAAAAAGATCTGTGAAAAATGAAGATTTTTCAAACAAACTTTGGAGCGTGTGCCCCAAAAATTTGTTTACAAGAAATCCCCCATAGTTCAGGCCAGAAAAATTTCAAAACGCAAGTATGCAGTTTTTTTTTTTTGAATTTTTTACAGTAAACAATCTAATACAGAATTTTTATACAAACTTTGGAGTCTGTTTTCCCCCCTATGGAGCACGAATTTTCAAAAATTTCAGCTTCCAAGCTTTAATCGTTTGGGCTGTGCGTTGATCACCAATCACCAGTCACTCAGTCAGGACAAACTGTTGCAGATTAGACTCTCGTTTTCCCACCTTCGCAATAGTGTCGGATTTGGTAAGCTTTTTGTAAATGTAAAGTCGAAAGTTTTTACAGGATAGACTTGTCAGGTCCATGGCTCTATGAACGCGTTTGTAAAGAAGCCACGTAATACTCATGGTTATATCCAGTGGGTGCACTACATTTTTTCTCTTTCCTGCATTTCAGATTGATTTGAACTAGATTGAAGAGAACTGAAGATTTAATGTAATATGTACATAAATATATATTTATATGTGTATGAATGTACATATGTATTTATTTATTACATATACATACTTGTACATATATTTTATTTGGCACTCTCAGCTTTTTGTTTTGTTCCTGCCGTGAATTCTGGGCATGGGTCTGGCTTTGATGGTCTCTTGCGCTCCATCATTAGTACTGTTACTTTATGCTTCCGTTGTCGCTTCCAACTTCTTTTCGCCACTTTCATGCGTCTTTTTACTGTCTGCTTCGCTTCCGCTCGCGATGCTCGATTCTCGCTGTTCGCCGTTCGCTGCCTCACAATGTTGACAATTAAGTTAAACTTGTTTTTTTTTCTTTTTTTTTTTTTGCTCATTTCATGACCGTACTGTTTTATTTTTACTTCGTTTCGTTTCGTTTCGCCAATTTTGCCACTCTATGCGGCTTTATGACAGCTCCATTGCTCTTCCGCCAGCCCCGCCAGCTCCTTCTGTGGCTCCTTTTGGCGCTCGAATGCGTGTGCTGATTATCAAAAGCGTCTGCGTCTGCATCCTTGTCTGTCTGTGATGTGGTTGATAATTATGTGACCACCATTCACTCGCCTTTCCATTCCTTGTCATTCTCTTTTTACTTTTTTCTGTTCACTCTTGCATTGTCCTGCCACTGACCGCGGCCATTTAGCTGCCTACTTTTCTTCCTCGCACTTTCTCATGCCTTTTTCCTCCGTCCATCTTCTTTTTTGGTTTTTGGCCTTTTTTGTTTTTGTTGCTGCCGCCGCAGCTGTATTGTTGTCGTTTTGTTAACTTGTTTTTTCCTGTGACACTGACGCGCACTTTGGCTTTAGTTTCCCTTCATTCTGTACTTGGCTTTGGCATGTCGCCCCCCCTCCGCCCCCTTCCATCCACCTTTCCTAGATGCTGATGCTGATGCCTTTGGCAGCCCTTGTTGTTGCTGTTGTTGTGTTGTTGTCGCTTTTATTGTCGTCGAAAATTAAATAAAATTAATTACCGCGTGTGTTTGTATACACACACTTACTCGCACACACACACACACACTCACATACAGTAGTAACACACATGCGACAACATTAACACAGTCTGTCGTTGTCTGCTGTTCCTGCCTTCCTGCCATTCCACAATCCTGTCCTCATTCCTGAGAAGCCACGGCACGCGCGTGTGCGTAAACGGCGACGGGAATTGGGACTGGCACGACAGCGATGGCACATGTGGAACAGGGGAACCGTGGCATGAAATCCAGCAGAATGGAACACGACTCCATCCAAGAGGCTTTTGGCTTGACCTCAGCCAGCAGCAGAGGGAAAGGGCACATCCTTTGAAAGCAGATATCCTAAATGCAGCAGGAATTTTAAAATTTTATTTTTTCAAAGATTTTTCTTAAGAGCCTCCCCCCTGAGAAACACCGGGAAGAGCGCACTAAAGTGAATTATTTTTAAAATTCAATTGTAGCTCAAGCCAAGTTTTTAAGAAATTTGAGATGTCGCTTAAATGCTTGTTATTGCAAAAATATACATAAATATATTGAGCTAAGATTGGAATACAAATTAATATTTCGAATGCACATCTTAATATATTTTTGACAACTCGTTATGGCTGCTTGATGGTTCTTTTTATTCAAGCTTTATTTGCTTTCTGCTTTTGTGAACAATCTACCCACCATTATCAGCCTCTGTCGTAATCTTGGATCCTAAACTTGATCAACCATTGGTCATTTCTTCGTTATGAAGTTAGGATTTAGATTGCTACCATTTTTCGTTTCAACTAATCGTGCTCATCTTCGAGAAGAATACTTAACATACTTACATTTTAAGCCTATACTTGTACAGTATTTCTAAAAAAATTAAGTTTAAATTTAGCTGTCGCAGCTTAAAAGGTAGATTTGCATTTAGATGATTTAATTATGAGGGTCTATTGTTTATGTAGAATTTCTAGTTTCACGAAGTGCGGCGAAAAAAAAGAAACATAATCAGGCCTGCTTCCGTTTGCGTCTTGGGCATCGATTTGGCATACGTGTCGGTTGTATACAAAAAATTGTTTCGAAATCATTTCACTCCAGTGTGCTTAGGTATGGTGGAATTTTACTTGTACAACATGGGAGCTGGAATTGTTTCCATAAATTCACGCAATTTGTGAAATAGGGAACTTTTTATTAAATCGATTTCGTCAAATTTGAATTTGGGAACGCGAGATGCTCATGTTTTCAAAGTGTTTTTGTAGAAATGTAAAATGAAATCTAGTTGGGTTAAGTCAGCAAGATTTTGATTAATAATTCTTTTTTACAACAGAGTGGGCAATTCCTCAAATGCCTAGATAGGCCTGATTTCCGAGCACGTTTTTGAACATGCCTGGCTCCGATTTCACGAATCAATCCGCCACCTGCTTCCTTAGAGAAGCACAGAATAGCCCTTCTCAAGGATAGTTAAACGAATACCCATTACTGGAGAGTTGTCTTGCTTTTTTTTAAATTTTTATTGAGCGCCACGATTCGTGCTGTTGAACCACTGTGCCCCATAGTGTGTGTCACTGTGCCTTAGTGTTTGCTTTGCGGCAGCATCTTCATCATCATTATCAACAGTTACCACGCGGCTGGGAAAGGCAGTGGCGATGTCCTTCTCAGTCTCGAATGTGCTGTTGTTTTCTGTTGTTACTGAGAGTAGAGCGGCAAGAGAGAGAGAGAGAGAGAGAGGGAGAGACGGAGAACGAGAGGGAGTGCGGGAAGGAGGGAGGGGGGGGGGGGGCGAAGATGCGACGATAGCGATGACGGTGTTGCTTCAAATTATATGTTGATGCTGTTTAATGCTGGTTGTTGACTAGCCGCCGCCTGCTCCCCGCTCCTCCCTTCTCGCTGTCACACACTTCAAATTGACGCCTCCTCCACTCCCCTCCCCCCTCACCGGCATCTGCCATCTTGCAGGAGGGGGAGGAGGAGGAGTGCGCTTTGGCAGAGCGTGTGCTGTTTGTCCTTTATGGGCGTTTCATTTTGTTTGGCCACGTGGGCTGGCGTGGCATGGGCGTGGCAGTACCGCTACTCCCTCCTGTATGTGTGTGTGTGTGTGTGTCGTTTTATGCCTTTGTGCCTTGTTTTGTTTATTTATTGTGCGCTTTTAACTATACGTACTCGCCCACGCCCCGTTCGAAGTATTACGCCCCTTTCCACACAGCCAGCAGCTCTTTTGTTTTTGCTTTTTTGGACGTCATTACTAATACTTGTTGTTGTTGTTGGTGTGTGTGGCCTTTTGACTGTTTACGGCTCTGCCATTTGACTTTTAGTTGTTGTTGCCGCTTCGAAGCGAGCAAACGAGTCGAAAAGCGAGCTTAAAAGAAAGGAAATAGCAATGCCAATGCCGACGTCGACGTCGACGTCAACATTGACGCCAGCGTCGGTGGAAAATCGCTGTAGTTTGTAACTAACGAAAACGAAAATAGAAACAGAGATAAAATTAAATAGTGACGTGGCGGGCAGGTGCCTTATGGACGCATGGAGGGACGGGGGAAGGTAGGGACGAAGGAACGCTGGGAGAGGGGTTGTGGGGGGTATGGGGCGTGGCCACGTACAAAAACTAATCGTTCAATTAAGTTAGGAATGTGCGCGGAGGTTGGGAGATGGGGCGTACGGTGTACAACATGTTCAAAACAAGCAGAGCAAAAAGTTAATGAAAAAAAGTATCCAAAAAATAGAAAAAAAGAAGAGTAAATAGTAGCGGTAGCAAATGAGCGTACAAATAGAGTGGCAAAGAGGGCGGACGCACTGCTTGGCATCTATTTATGTATAAATGTATGTGTGTGTGTGTGTGTGTGTGTGTGAGTGGATGAGTGTGTGGGTGCGTGTGTGCTCGTGGGTATGGGTATGGGTGTATATGTGTGTGATTGTGATTGTGGTTAGAGGTGAATGCTTGGCTGAATGTCGATGTAGTCGTCGTCGTCGTCGCTGTCGTTCTCGTCGTTGTTGTTTTACATTGCCAGCGTAATGACGCGTGCATCCATGTCTATGTGTATGTGTGTGTGTGTGTGTGTTTGTGTGTGTGTGGGCGCCTGAGTTGCGTTCGTACTTGTTTAATTTCTTTTGAGCACAAAACAATTATCAATTAATGTAGCGTTATGGGTCCGCGTGTGTGCGTTTCTCTCCATCTCCCTCCTTTCCGACCCCTTGGTTTTCAATTTTCCGAACTATGTATGTAGTATGTGTTTCCACTTAACTATTTACTTTAAATTAAGGAACTAGTTACTGTAGCTACTGGGGCGGTAAATTGACGCTCTACTCCCACTCCCACCCCATCCCATCCCATGTCTAATGCTCTATCTATCTCTATCTGTTTCCCTGCTCTCCAGTCTGATGGTATGAACGCGTACATCTCGAAAGTTATAAGAGTTAGGAAAACCAAATTTGGCCTCTGGATATGTCTGGTCTATTTGAATATAATGTATTACTGCCTCTCCTGTTGTCCCCTTTCTAGGGTACTAGTTTGGCACATAGAGGGGGTTTCAGCCCGCAGTTCTAGCTGCTTTAAATACAGCAGTGATTTAACACAAGCAGACTAGATCTGTGGATACGTCTAATTCATTTATAGATCAAGAATGCCTGGCATCCTGAAAATTGATCAACATTTCTGTATATTTCTTTCTGTTCCGTGTGTAGGTTTTTCAATTCTACCGCTCCATCTGGCTGTCTGTTCTTCTGTGTGTTGTACATAGTTCTGCGTAGTTCTTAAAAGGCATAGGATAATTTAAAGGGCAATCATCCCCAAGATGTCTTCAGGGGCTTTAGGCAAAGCATTATTTATATATAAGGGCGTAAGCGATTTAACCTTGAGCATCTTCAATTGGTTTAGTTAGCGGAAATGTTGGAATCGAATAGTCAATTGTCATCGATTGCTGTTTGCGGTCAATTGGACTTTCTAAAATAAATTCAGTTGGGTTTATTTTAATCGCTATAGAATAGAAGCTACATATATTAACAAACTGTGACTACACCATTTCCCAATTTCAGTTAAAATGCTAGTTCATGGAAATCGAAATTGTCTCTAGCACCAGAAAGTCTGCCAGCTTATAGCTTAAAATCTGCAAGGACTCATCAAACATACTTGTAGATCGTGATGTTATTGAGTTACAATTAATTCAAGTTTGATTCAACTTGGTGTGGATATAGTATTTATAGTATTTATAGCTAGGCACATGTAATAACCACAAATATGTACTTCATTAGAACGAAAACAATGTTGAAATGAAGTTCCTCAACACTTGACAATAAGGAAACAACAATTTCTATGATTTCAACCCAGTCGACTGAGCTTTATTTCATTGCCAGAAAAGCTATGAAATATCTGCCTTATTACTCACATACATACGAGAAATGCTTACATTCAAGCATTTCTCGAGCCAGAAAATGTATAGTCCAGTCGCTTGGAAGTAAATTTGTGAGTTGTAAGCAAATTTGAAATTCTTCTCCCCACTTTATTCCTTTGGCCTTCTGTTCAACGCACTGCCACCATGGCTTGGATCATTTTCGAAGTACGTCCGACTGAAGTGCTTCACAGGTAAAAAGTCTTTCGCATTGGGAGCGATGTCAATGACAAGCACTTGGACTGCTGCCTGACGGATGCGGTAAGTTGGCGGCGAAATCCGGCGACAAAAATCCGAACTACTATGTAATGCCGACTAATTCCGCAGTCCGTAGACAAGCTGCACGCAAATGTAACTTGTTCGGCCATTTGCATCTACTTGGTGAACGAGAGCCGGAATGGGGACGTATCCGTCAATGGGCAGCAAGTGGGAAAGATGGCGGTCCTCACCTATAGCGATGCGGTTGATGGAATTATTAAGCTGAGCTTCGGCAATGTGGAGGCCCAGTTGTGTGTCTTGCCAGGCTTGATGGGCTAGCAACAAGCTAGCTATCTAGTAGGAAATGATAGCTGGACGGAGCAGGTGGAAACTAAGTCATCTAGAAATTTAAACGATCTCTCACACTTAAGGGGCCTACATATAGTGTAATTGAAACGTTTTAATATTTAATTTTGAAAAATGGGAGTGTTATTTGTTGTGCTGAAAATGTGGGGTTTTCAAACCAGCAACAATTTTTTTTTAAATACATGCTAATTTATAAATTTGCATATATGCAATTCCAGTTTTTTCATCGAATAAAAAAAATGTAATGCTGTCAGGAGCCCCAATGTTTGAACGTTTCGCAACACTGATTTGGCTAATTACGCCCTCCCCTTTTGCTATTGTAAAATATGCAAGGAATTTTTAATTTCTGCATTAACGCATTATCGAGGTGGGCAGGAAAAATGAATGCGTCGAAAGATGATTGCAAGAAATTTGAAAAGAAGTGTCTACATATATATTTCTAGGACTACGAGGAAGTCATCCACAGGGAGACACAAGTTAGGGAGTTCCACATGTATCCCCATTTAAAATAAAGAGCTATCGTTTCTACCGATTAGTTCTAACCGCAGCGACACATCTCTAGCACTTTTGCCTAATTTGAAAATTTTGGGCTGCTCTGTGCAAATGAATTTGTTGGAGCTTAGATTGTCAAGTATGAATGAATGTACAATTGCATTCAAGTGTGTACATATATACTTGTATGTATATATGTTTGTGGGCGTGTGGGTAATGGAGTTTGTGCTTTGGGGCTTTGCCGTTCTTGTATGTGACGCCCAAATCAAGTTTATTTATTTGGGCTGCAAAATGTAAATATTTATTATGTTAAATGTAAAACGTTGCCGCGTCACGCCATTTAGTCGATGGCATTGTTGCCGTTCTAACCGTTGTTTGAACGCAAATACATGCATATGTATGTATGTATGTATGTATGTATGTATGTATGTATGTATGTATGTATTACATATGTACATATTTAAAGCTATGCAAATGCAAAACGCTTCAGATTCGTACGTGTTGTGCCGCATTGAGTGAACATTTTAATGGCACGATTGTAAAAAAAACAGAAGCACAAATTCCTAAACGGGCGCATAATTGTATTTATTGACGCAGACAGCCCTTCGTATAGGGTATACATACTATATATAATTGTGTTCTTATGTATATAAAATTAAATGGACATACGAAGTGCACAAAGATTAGTTATGCAAATAAGAAAGCCATAATCTATCTATTAGAAGGCCATTTAGTTAAGTATTTTCTCTTTAGTTAACATTTGAGCTTAAGTTATGTTTTGCCTGAACGCTGGCTATATAGAATATTAATAAAATAATCAATAAGTAATGTTTCGTTAATGACAAAATATACATACATACATACATACATACGTATGTATAGTTTTTGCACAGAATTGGCGCTAGTTGTTAGAAGCTGTACACATTTATATTTTGCAATAAATAACAGTGCCTTTTCGATTCTTAGAAATACGTATGCCATAATAAACATGTATAATGAAGTTAGTTTAAGTTTGGTTGGAATTATTCAAATTTAAAAGAGGCACTACTACATATCTCTATAACATTTTCTAACAACGTGAAAAACATGAAAGAGATTTCTTCGAGTTTATATTGCTTACATTCTAGGATTTCTAAAAAGGTATCAGTTGCCCGATTTGAATGACTGGAAGTGTCTCGAAAAGAGTTTTGAAAGCGGCGCCACTATTTCATTGAACACAAGTGTAAATAGTTACAAAAATATTCAGCTTTTCAAAAGACTCTTATATTCAGAACAAATAAGCATATTCGCTTGTACCTCTGTACTAAATTTTTATTGTTAGAAATATTTTATAATTCCTAGTGCGTATAACGAAGTTGCCTTTAATTGTAATAATACAAATAAAAATCAAAATTCTCTAACTAGTTCAGCTCTAAAAGCCAATATGGAACACACTATTCCTAATTGTTTGAAAATGTGTTGAAAAATCGAATCTCCATGCTTGCAGAGTTCTTCACAATTTTCCATATTTATGGCCATAAAATTGTCAAATTTTCCACAATTTCTTTATTTGTTCGTGTTTTGTTTAAACTTAAAGTTCTGTATAGATGCCTCGTGAAAAAACACCCGTTAATATTGTTTCCGTTTCGTTGCAGCGTCTGCCACCTGCCACCTGTCGCTCAGCTCGTCTACATATGTATGTATGTATGTATGTATGTATGTATGTATGTATGTATGGGCTAACCTACACAAATACATGCATGCCATTGGGAGAAAAAAAGAGCTGCTGTGATGGCTGTGGCATGGCGAGCGCCGCCATTCTTACGAGTATTCTCATTCGCAATCGGAGTCGCATTCAGAATCGAATTCAGAATCACATTCGCATTCACATTCACATTCGTATTCACATTCGCATTGGCCATTCATTATTTGCGCAGCTGCTCTCAGCGTGCGCTGTTCAATTAACTCATTAGTTTGTTGCCTATTATCATGCCACCAGACCACGAGAACACCACACCCCACCCCCCGCAGCTATCCTTGCTGCCATTGTGCCCCTGACCCACGCATCAAGGCGATTCTCATTGTGCTCGCCAACCATTCAGTTTTATATATGATTTGATTTGGTTCGGTTCGGTTCGGTTCGGTTTTATTGGCACCATAGGCAGGCAAACTGTGGTTAGATGGTGGGAGGGGGGGTGGTGGGCAGGAACAGTTCAAACAGTGTTGTGTTTGTGTACGTGGAATGTTTTATTGCAGTTTATTTTATACGTTTTTGGTAGTTTTTGTTGTTGTTGCTGTTGTGCTTTTAACTTTATTGCTGTTTTTTCTGTCCGTTATTGCTGTGCATTTCTCAATGTTCCGCAATTTTGTTGTGCATTTTATTTGATTATGCGTGTTTTTTAACTATGTACGAGTATGTGTGTAGTGTGTGTGTGTGCGTGTGTGTATTTATTTATGTTTGTTTAATTTAATTTTATTTGCACGGTTTTGTGTGTGTAAATGATTATTATTTTGCTGACATTATTATTGTTGCTCTTTTGTTATTGGTTCGGTTTATTTAATATTCTTTTGGCAGTACGAGTACAACTGCCATATTTTATTATTGTTTCATCCTTTTTTTTTCTTTTTTTTTCTTTCTTTGTTACTTTATCAAGCTCCAAGCACAATGGCAGCAACTGAAAAATTCTAATTTGGAAAGGCAAAATCTAATATGCTCCAACAACCTGAGTAACATTCCACATTTCTAGGAACAAGCGTGTGGGTGTTTGTCTGTGTGTGTGTGGGAGTGTGCCTGTGTAAATTGTAAAACTGTTTTAACACACACACACACATAAATATTTGAAAACCCATTTTGTCTACACGCGCAATTATCTTCACTTTGAAATGAACATTGCTTGATAAGTCAGTTGTAGTTGTCAGTAGAAGCCATTCAAAGTTCTTTTTTTTTTATTATTTTGCATTCTTACACTCAACAGAAAATTGTGGTTTAATCTTCAATCCGTACTAACTAACTCTGTCTTCAATTTTAATTGCAATTTCAAGTAATGGAACATCACCAAAAGTTTCATTCTGATTTCTTCAATTGCACTTAACATGAAGTAAAATGAAGCTCAAGACTTTAACATAAAAGTTATGATCTTGAATAACGAAAGAGGCAACAACTGAGGACGAGGCCATGCCTTATAGTTCTCACATTACGATTCTAATAATACGAACTGTAAGCCCTTGATTTGTGTGCGCAGTATGGACTATATAGCTCTATGCCTAGGTGTGATGAAGAAAAAGAGAAGAAATTATTAACAAATTTAAATTGTTAATTTAATGCTAAAGTCGTACAGCCTTTCAACTAAAGTGCACTTTGTTGTGTACCAATTGTGATACAAAGCTTGTAAAAATGCAAAATATGTCTATATCTATTACCTTCGTCAAGGCAATCATATACCTATAAAATGGGGTCTGTCCGCGCTTCGTTCCGCCTGTTACATACAGTTAACGATTAGACTCCAGTATACCTTTGAACTTTCGAGTGCAGGTGATAAAAACGTACTTAAAAGATGACGTTCTATACTTAATTTAACAGCTAATCGGCTTTATGTTAATATTATTGTTAAACAAGTTTTCAAAATATAGAAATATTAAATGTAAGGACTTAAATGTAACCGACACTCCACTGTATTTTAAAAGTTTGTTATCCTAATATCAAAACTAATTATTTACATATTTATCCATATAATGAGGTCAAGCTTTTTATAATATCCTGTTGTCGTTTATACTGGGGGGAAACAAAAAAATAAAATTCTTATTCCTAGTAAGTCCTGTGAGTTCCCCAAAGTATTTACTATACTACTTATATACTATACAGACAAAGCCAAGCCGCATGAAATGCAATGGCCGACTCCCATATTAGGACATATGTATACTGTACACAGATGCTAGTACGTTGGCAGAGGAATCAACACATGTACATAATTATAGGGACATATTATAATTTGTGCATTGTATAATAGGCGCAAGCCTCTTATAAAACGACCGCAAGTACAAAACGGAAGAATCCCAACATGATCATATTTCTCAGTGTCTACCACTATGAAGCTGTTATTTTCTCCGAATTTGTGTTGCTTTTTGACTTCAATTTCAATTTGAACACATTTTTTTTTTGCCAGAGCGTAAATAAATGCTTTGTAGGCTTTTCGAGCTAATTTGTACTTTGGAGGTTGTGCCAGAGCATGCATGTAAAATGAATTCCCCGAAGCAGGCTCGGAAAGGCCCACCTGCACAGATACAAGCAAACACACAGCGGCAAGCCAAGGCAGTGGCCAGGGGAGCGTCTGTTCCGGGCGCTCACTTCTGATGGGTACGTCAATGCAACAGTGTGCTGTCGGTTCGGGGTACTATAATATATTTGATATTATATTATAATATATTGTAGTATAACAATAAAGATAGTTAGATATTATGTTATAACTTCAGTTTAAAAAATAAGAAAAATATATGTAAATACTTCCAATATGTTGGGGGAATTTCATTTGCAATTTATAGAACTAATATACTAAAAAAAAAATACATAGAGTAGATAACTTAATTCAACTTAAAAGCTAATTAGTAAAAAGCAGAAGAGGAAAATGTCCAACTCGGTGGGAGAAAATTTGATTGCAAGTCCTACATAGTCTCTTGTAGGAGATGACCGAGGGATAACTATTTCTTAGGGAAGCCTAAAAAGAAATCTTAGAGACATTCTTTTTATAGAGTATAGATAAAATTCATAGATGTTTGCATATCAGAATAAAGCCCCAGCACATCCAAAACATATTTACAAAACTGCTTCTCACTTGTCTTGAAGTACAAGTATTTGAATTAGATAAAAAAAGAGCCCTGACTTTGAAAGGGCTTATACTATTAAAGTATATAATATATATATATCTTTGTAACTACTCCAGCATGAATTCCATTATCGAGTGCAGGCGACACTAACGTTCTATCTTTCTTGCATTCTCATTAAATATTACCGTTCGACCATCATCCTGACGTGGCCAATTTTGTTATTATAAATTAGCGGACTTCCACAGTGAGCAGTTTTTGTTTGCCCCGGGCGCACACTTCTGCCCAGAAACGGTCCTGCTTAAACACATACTCAGCCACAGTCACACGCACACATAAATAGAGAGACACAGAAAAACACACACCTCCTTACTCCTACATATACACACACACACAGATCTAGACACAGAGTTGCTAAAAGACTAAAGTAAAACTTAGCAAAATGTTAATTAAATTCTAACAACGAATCAAGTAATTTACAACGACCAAGTAGAAAACCCCAAAGCACCGGCAGGCAGGCAGACAGACAGACAGACAGACAGACAGACAGGCAGCAAATCCTTACCACCGGTCCCTCCTCCACACATCTGAGTTGGTATAGTTACACACAAACACACACACATACACAAATACATTCGCACGCACAGCAATGGACAGTGGACTGGCATGACAGTAAAATACGGGAAATGCTTAAAGCTAACTGTATTTTCGTGTGCTGCCACCATCCTCCCTAGACCCTACCCCCTACGCCCTACACCCCCTCTGTAGGGACATCGGCTGTCTGTTTTGGTTCCGATCCACCCGACAAAGTTAATGGCCAGAAATCGGGCTGTGGTTAGAGCAAAGGTCCAAGGAAGTAAGTGCGGCACAAGTGGGAGATAGAAAAGTCCTTGATATTGTGGGCTTGAGAGCGGAGCAGCCTTAGATAATGAGATAAGTGGAGTACTATTGGGCATGAGATGGGCATCTGCGTAGTAACTGCGTAGGAAAAATGGCAAATGGCAAAATGAGGTGCCAAATATGGGAAAATATACTTATGGGTTTAGGAAAACGAAATTAGTAAAATTATTGAAGGGATCGCCTGAAGAAGGAGAGCGAAGAAGAGCACCGAAGATACACGTTGCGAAAAATTGAGAGAGCGAAGAAATAGATGAGACTAAGGAGGCATTTAAATGGAGCAGGATAGACCAGATAAAATACTGAGAGTAAAAAGAATGCAAATGGCAAAAGAAGAAAAAGAGATAGAGAGAGATAATAGAAAGAAAACGAAATACGAACAATTGAGAGAACGAAAAGGAAGAAATAGATGATTTGAATGGAGCAGGATAGACCAAGTAAAATATGGAGAATAAGAACTAAGACGAGAAGAAGAGATTGAGAGGGATAATAGTAAGTAAAAGGGTGTGTACAACAGTAAAAGAATAGAAAGCTAAAGCACTTTGAAGAAGAGGTAAACAGTTTTAGATTTCCAGTAATAAAAACTTTAGTTATGAAAAGAAAATCATAGATGAAGATAGAGAAAGACAAAATAGAGCTAGAGGGAATGAAAGAGAAAATGCAATGGAGAGGCGGTAAAGGTACTTATAAGTGTATATAAAGTGAGAAAAGAATCAATATACGCAAGTAGAGAAACGAAAACACAAATTGAATAAAACAAACAGACACCGGACTGACGAAACTGAGGAAGTACGTGCCACAACAAACAACGAAAACATAAGCCGAATGGAATAAATGAGAGCGGGAGGCTTTGGATAATGAAAAACACTGAACAAATGTAGGCGTACGAAGGGGAAAAAGGAGAAAAATTAAACAAAAGATAAACTCAAGCAAATACGCATATCATACTCGCACATAAACACGTATACTAGATATGAAAATTTATTTACGCACAAATATTTTAAAGAGACTAGCCGTTAGCCTGGCCTTGTCGGGTGGCTCATCACGCTCGCCAATGTTCCGTAGCTGTGTGTGTGTGTGTGTGTGTGTGTGTGTGAACGGCTTGTTTGTTTGCGTTCGCGAAATGAGTGCAAAAAGTCGCCTCAAGTAGTACCGTTATGGGTTTTATGCTCCATTCCCGCCCGGGGAGAAAACTTAAAAAAGAACACAACTCCGCTGAAGAGCTGGGCTGAGCTGAGCTGAGCTGAGAAGAGTAGAGAAAAGCGTACGCAAGACTTCCCACACTCTTCACTCCACACTCCACACGTCGCCGACGGCTGCTCGTTGCTTTTTTATGTTGTCGCTAATGAGGCAACAGAGTCGTCGCCTCCCTCGTCATCGCGGAGTTTAGAACTGGAACCAGTTGTTGTTGTTGCTGGTTGTTCTAAAAGAAATAATGTGAAAACAGAAAATGCGGAAAACAAAAAATGGAAGTTGGGCCGACGCGCGACGTCGCGAAGTGTTTTGTTTAAATGCTCGAGGGTTGGCAGCGGGCAAAAGTAATTGGTGGTCTGTTCTTCCCCTTCCCCTTCCCCTTCATCCCCTGCTCGCGCCTCCTTGCGATATGTGTGTGTGTGGGTGTGTGTGTGGGTGTGCTGGCTCAAATAAAATACAAGTTAGTTAATCCCACAACGTGTTGAATTTAATCAGTGACCAATTTTTCACTTCCCGCCCAACAGCTGCAAAATTGTCGCACCTTGTCAGGTGCCCAGCGGCGCCATCACTGAATATACGTATGTGTGTGTGTGCGTGTGTGTGTTTCTGTGTGTTTGTGTGTATGTGTGTATTAGTGAGTGTCCTGTCCCATTGTGTGGGAGCTGGGGGCGCAGATCCAGCTGAATGACTTCAAAAGTTAACTCGCACATATTTGCAGGCACTTGCTCAGCGGTTCTTCTTATTGTTGTTGCCATTGCCGCCCTTTGTGGTGGTGTTGTTGTTGTTGTTGTTGTTGTTGCTATTGTTGCTGCTGTTGATAGGCCTTTAGCGCAGTGCTGCTTCGCTTTGTTGTCAATAATTGCATTGATGATGGCGCCGAGTGGAGGCTTAATTGGGCGTTAGGCGAAGCTTAATTGGTAATCGGCTGTCAGGCACGGCCGATTGGGGTATAGTGTGGATGGACAGGTTGAATCACTGAATAGAGTGGACTGCACTGGACTGGACTGGACTAGGCTAGACTAAGCCGACTAGACGACTGACAGATGTGAGAAGCCGGATGACCAAAGGGTAGAAATCAAGAGTTCAAGTAATTGTCGCAAAGAGATGTAAGGAAGCAGAGCGAAAGAAAAAGCGTCTGTGTGAACAGGTTGAACGAAGAATTTAAATTGCTCAGAACGATGAGCAAAGCGAAAATCTGGAATAATTAAAGTGTAATTGAACCCATTGACAAAAGTCGATTAGTGAAATAGCATAAGTTGCGAATTAAAGTCACAAAAAAAAATTAAAATAAAAAAAACCAAAGAGACAGTAAATCAAATTAAAAATCAATTGAAAATAATTATATATTATTTACGAGAACTAAGAATGTATTCAAAATAAAATTTGAAAGCTCAAAGCAGTAAAGGTGGATGTCGAGAAAGCCGCAACCTGCACGCCTTTATTAGAGAAATAAGTTGGCAGAATAAAGGAAACAAAACACCATCACTAATCAAAGCAATCCGTTATGTACGAGCATGCTGTAAGGGGAAACCTAATTGAGAAATTAATGCTTTATTTGTGGGGAAAAAGCGAAAGTGAAGCGAGCGAAAATGTTGACTAAGCGCACTGGGCAGCCACATAACCTTAACCCAATTAACAATCAGACTCAAAAGCTCACCCAATGCACACATGGACAACTTTGTATGAACAAGTTAGAGATGAACGTGATACGCAATCACAAAAACGAAATCACAAGAAATTCTGTTAAGCAATACATATGAGGAAAAATATGAGGAAAGAATGTTGAGAACAATTAATTGGAAGTTGGAAAATTGAATTGTTATAAAAAATCATGTCTAACGTAATTCTTATTGACAGAAATGTATCTTGCTGTTACTGCTGTTACTTTGGAAAAATATGGAAATGGAAAATGGATTTCACGACCAATCTGAACAAAATTGCTGTTGATACAAATGTTAAGCAATATAAGCAAAAATAGTCTTTAGTCATAAATTAAATCGTTTTACTGCCTGATTTGAATAGAGGGTCATGTTCAGGAAAATTACTGCTCGAAAACGAATGTTGTTAGAACATCGAAGCCAGGCCGTAGCTAATGAGAGCTTTGTTAGTCTATATAATTGCAGAAGAATACTAATTTGGAAGTTGGAAAATTGGATTGTTCTGAAAATCATAAATAACGTAATTCCTCATTAGGTGTTTCGTGCGAGTTATTGTGTTATTTGGCAGCTGTTGATACTTTAGAAAAATGATTTTTTTTTTTTTTTACAAAACGGAATTGAATTTCACGACGACTATAATGCCAGTTTTTGGGAGTTGTAGTAAGTGTCTGGTAAAAAATGCCTGTTGATTACAAATTCCGAGAGTTCTTGCATGAATCACGACTTGCGTCCATCCATGGCGAATGTTTTTACGTACATTGGCCGTATGCTGGCCGCAGCCATTTTGTGTGACCACAACACCAACATGTGCGCAAAGCATCCGTTTTAAACTGCAACCCTTACCCTTTACCCGGATCGTCCTTCGCTGGGTGCTTTACTCATCGCTGACCCACTCTTCGCTACTCCCAACGCTGCCGGCGCACACAACTCACTGGTGTTGGCTTCTAACGTTGGTCGGTTGCGTCGTTTGCGTCGTTTGCTGCTTTTGTTGTTGCCGTTGTTGTTGTTTATGGTTTTACAATTTCGCTGATTGCCAATGGCCAGCGGTGCAAGCCAGGCGACTGGCCGCTAGCTTAGTCTGTTTGTCAGTCAGCCATACACACACACACCCACGCATATCCACATGAAGAGAGCGGCAGACGAGTTGGGGCAAGGGGGGCGGCGCAGACAGGCTCCCCTGGCGTGGCCTACGCACACAGGTTATGCGAGAAATTAGTACAGTAATCTTTTGTTAAGACTGACAATTAGATAATGCGGCTTGGATTAGGCAGCTTGTCTTGTTGCTCTTTTAATTTGGCGCCGACGTCGACGTCGTCGTCGGCTCATGGGGGCCTGCCGCATGTACGTGCCCAGGATTTTGTTGTTTGGCCATTGTTGCTGTTGCTGGTGTTGTTGTTTATGTTGTTGGTATTTCGGCAGCGTTTATTGTTGGCGCTTAATGAGCCATGGAACTTAATAAGCAAGCACTTGTAATGACTTTTTTCGGTGCTTTGGCCTTCAGAGTGTGCGACAGAGGCGTTGGATGCGTGTGTGTTTGTCTTCGTGTGTGTGTGGAATCCATGGAAATCGCCACACTTCCACTTAGAAAAACTAGTTTGATGGAAGAGGAAGGGGGGGATAGGGAGTTAGCCGGATTGTAGGGGTGACTAGGTGTAGGCTTTTAGCCATAAAGTCTGATTCGTTGAGCAAACGTTGAGCATGTGCCGGGCTGGGTCGGGTCATAAAGCGCGCATAGTAAATTGAATTTTGTAGCCTTTTGCGGCGCATTGAAGTACCGACTCCCCACCGTCAAGTTTATCGTCGTAAATACACACAGAGAGCTGTAGCTCGAGCTGGAGCTAGAGCTGCTCGTTGGCCTCCTCCTGGCTAGTTGAGCTTGATATATGAAAAGGTGTATTAGAGCGCTGAGCCGTGATGCTAGAGTGTCGACGGAGTGTGAGGAATGTGGAGGCGATAAGGGAGCAGGTGCCTTGCAGTTGTTACTTGGATTTTATGATTATACTCTGAGGTTATGCGGACTAGAAGCCAGGCAACACTTTAGCCATCAACTGGTTGGCTTAAATTTCACTTTCGCTATTTGAAATATGTGTATCTCCAAATAACTTTCTCGAGCACATACACATATATACATATATACATATATACATATATTTAGATTTCAAATTTAATTCAGATGTTGTCTTTTGTCAACCCACATGGTAAGCTGCAAGATCTTTAACTTCAAAATTATTGCGTAAGATAAAGAGCTACCAGATTAATCCTTTTTTGAAGTTGTGAAACAGAAACTTTAAAGAATTGACTGCCATTCAGCGTTTTCTCCAACACAAGTTACTTATTTGGAAAATTATATTTATCTTCAATCCATTTATTTAAGAAACTATCGTATCAAAAAATTCAGTGGCTATGTCTTATAATATGTAATATTTCAAATAAATATATAAATATTATATAATTAATTTTAATTACTCCATTCTTCTGTGACTCAATTAGAACTAAATTAAGCGACCATTAAGCATAGTGTGCGATAAATAAGTCAACCCCTGCATATAAGTTACTTCTAGAACTAATTATAAAGTATTATTTGAATCATTCGAGCTACCACAAAACAGATATATTGCTCATAAAGTTGGTCAATCAGATCTCAATTAAGCGACAATTAAGGCATTAAGGATAAGTCAAAAGAGTGGGCATCATATTGCTATCACATGAGCGATAATTTAGCGACAAATAATTCAACCCTTATACCCATAACCTACTTCTGAGACTAGTTATGAACTTAATTATAAAGTTCGTATCGTGTTTTTGTCATTTAAGCGACCATTAAGCGGATAAGTTGATTTGCAACGAAATTAGGCAGCACTTTATCAGAAGTGTCATCTTCTAGGCGACAATCCCGCCGTAGAAACCTGTTTGTTGTGGCTGCTCCTTTTCTGCATTACGTGCCATGCAAATGCCGTACAATTGTTCACGGTCAAGGCTCAGTACTCATCTGGCCGACGTCATTCTCAGCTTCAGTTTCAGCTCCATTTTCATCGTCACTGGTGGTCGGTCGGTCGGTGGGTCGGTCGCCTGTATAGCAGACACCATCAGCTTTATAGAGGCAGCAAGCAGCAAGCTGAAACCCAATCAGCGACATACGCTCGAGAAATTTCAATAACAAGCAGCCACAACAACTGCGAAGAGGAGAAGAAGCAGCAGCGGCAACAACAGCAGCCAAGAGTCAGAAACAGTCAACGGCATTGTGTGATAGACCTATATGTTTGATTGTATTGGCGTTGCTCCTTTGCACACAGCCTTTGGCATGCCATTGGCCTTGTCGCGACTCTCATGAGTCTGTGGCTTCCAACAAATCAGGTAGGCAGGCAGGCAGGAGGGCAGGCAGACAGGTGGGTGTGGAGTGGAGTCGGTCTACCCACCTGTTTGTCAGAAACACAAGCCAACAGAAACAATAACAAAGAGTGCAGAAGAATGACAAGGCAACGTGGTGGGAATGATATTCCATGCGTTTGAATTGGTTGCAGTACGAGTACGATGTATGTATGTATATATGTATTTATGTATGTATGTATATATGTATGCTGGCAATATTATTGTTGCTGGCATTGATGTTTCTTTGAATATTGTTGCTGCAGTTCGATGACAATGGCATCGGCATTGGAATCGGCGTCGTCCTCCTCTCTTTGTTGTGTTCAGCCAAATTATTGCTTTTTACAATTACAATAGTAATTGAGATTTTTACTGGATACTTTTGTGCGTCAGCGTCGCCAGTTTGTGTGCAAAGGAAATCTCACACACATGCCCCCCCACAATCGGCGATACAATATTTGATCTAGAGGTGTGCATTCATTTAAATATCGATGTAAGATTATCGTCGCAAAAAATGGAAGAGTCTCAAATTCTACTAGAAGAGCTCACGATCCAATTCTTAAATCTGCTGTTACTGATGTACAAAAGAAAAAATGAGTATGTAAGAGAAAAATATTTAAAAATATGTGCGTCATACTTTCGGTTATCGAGCTAGTAAACCTAAAGAAAATGGCTTAAAAAACCACCAGCTGGAAAACCCACTAGAAAATGGCTGGAACTGTAGCTAGAGTAAAGGTAAAAACTCCGGGAAAAATACGCCAGAAAATGTTTAGAAGTCCCACTAAAAATATAAAAGATTATAAAAAATATTCTAAATAAATAAGCTGAAGGCAATCAATTGCTTGTTTATTTTAATGTACCATCATGCAGTAATTTCATTTTAGGTTGTACCGTTAGGTTTCTGCGCGCATCTTCATACCACAGCTGATTTTTGTTTACATTGATAATTTCAATTTCGCCAGCTGTTTTACTTGCTATTCCTTTATGTGTGCCTGTTGCCGTGTTTTTAGTTTCCTTACGGAAGTTTCACTTCAAAAATGCCTCGCAAAAAACATCAAACAAAGTTGAAATGAAGGCACTGTCTTGTGCTATAGAAATGATAATAGAAGTTTAACAAGTGAAAAACAATAATAGCTAGAAAACACCGAATTAATAAAGGGTACGCCATCTTTTATGTCGGTATGTAGATATTGAATAACTTTGTCATTAGTGAACCGATTGACTTGAGTAGACCAGTGTTGAAAACCTCAGTTCAAGAGGTTGTACAGAACCAAATTAAATAAAAATATCTCATACTTGAAAATCGGTTGTTTATTTTCAAAGATATTCAATGTTTACATACCGACATAAAAGATGGCGCACCCTGTATTGTGTACACTGCTTACAATCAGAAAATTTGGGAAATTGATGTTCTGCATGATTCTGAAGACTTGCTGGACATTGGAGAACAACTATCAATTATCTTTGTTTTTATTTGTTCGCCCTCTCCCTTGCCATCCAAGTTTTTGTATCACCAATATTTTTTATATTTTGTATTCGGTGTTGAGTGGAATCTGCTCAGCATATAGTTTTATTGATGGTTATTTGTTTTAAGAAACTATACAAAATAGTAGATATATGGGCTTTCGTTTTTTGTGATGGGCTTCTCTTCTTCTTTAGTATACACTTTTCATAAATAAAATGCAGATGCTACAAATTATATATGTATATATATTTAACTGTTCGCCAATTCGTGGCGGATTGATTTCGGTGCATATCGATAATATTTTTACTCCCCAATTTAGCATTCGTTATGGAACATCGAATGCGGCGGCAGCAGTGACAACAAAAACAGCAACAATAACGGCGACAACGAGTATTGTACAACAGCTAAATACAACAATGTGAAAGCCATGAAAAGCAAATGGCGTCTTTTGTTGTTGTTGTTGCCGTTGCTGCTGCTGCTGCTGCCGCCATTGCCATCGCCATCGCATTCGCCTTTGTTATTGTTTTGCTGTCGTTTGCGTTGCCATCAAAAACTCGCGTCCATATGTCGTCGTTCGATTGTACGACTATATATACGACTATATCTGTATGTATGGCAAACCATTGTATATATATATGTTTGTGTATATGTGTCTGTTTCGGCGCAGTTGGTTGTAAAAATGCAACGCAGTCAGTCGTTTGCTTGCCCGGTTTTTGTAAATTTTTCGTATTTTGTTTTTGCTTTTGTTGGGTCGGCAACATCGGCGACGGCTCTCCGCTCTGGGCATTAACTGTGCTAACGATTGGGGCATGCTGCACATCGTTGCTGCGGCTGTCATCGTTGGGCGTCAGTTGACTTTATGATCGCATTGGATTGTTTTCCCATTGCAGCGCTAGCAGCAGCCAGGTCGCTGCCGTTTGTCGTTGATCTTGTTAAGACTTTTTATTTTTATTTCTGTTTGCCATTAGAGACCAAATGGACAGTGTGGCAAGTGGCAGTGAGTGGGGCATAGAGTGGGAGAAGAGGGCTTGGCCTAAGTTAGTCGTTACTTTGAATCTGGACTGATACCTGAAAAGTGTCTCAAGATGGTCGCTTTACAGCTTTGACAGCCCCATTTGTCCTCAATAGACCCCCGCGGTTCCGTTTCTGTGTTGAATCCAATTAAAGAATTAACAATTAATTTAAAAATATCCTCAGTTACAACTTATATATCACAATGACAAAAAATTCGCCCAAAAGCTGAATAAGTATCCCTTCTTGTAACCCAAACTTCTATCAGTAAGTTCAGTAATTAATGTGAAGGTTTTGATAATATTACATTGAAACGGACCAGAAAATTAAACACTTGTTAATTAAGTTATTTATAAATTTTATTATGTTTTTCAAACATGTAAGCCATTAATGGGTAAACTATTTGGAAATGTTATAAAGCAATTATCGTTCAAGTGTGCTTTTTTTTCCACTGATATATCTTTAATTATTCCACATTCCTCTTTAGGTGTTGAAAAAAGTAAATTGGCTTTTCTATATATCATTGAGATATCATAATTATAGATTCTATGGAAATATCATGAGCCCAAAGAGATGCTTCGAAATATCTCTGTTACGGATAAAGTACAAATTAAATAAAGAGGAATTAAAAGAAAGATTTGAATAAACAGAGCAGGACTAACTTAAATATATACTTCAAGGACTCGAAAATAAAACACATTTAGAAGGACTATTTTTTGTTTGATTCTAACATTGCATTTTCAGAAGAACTCAACATTTTCCTAATGAGAATTTAACCTGCAATGGAAAAGCAGAAGTACTATTCTAAATTATTCTTTTAAATTTAAAAATCCATATTTTTTCAGTGCATGGTTGAAGCCAAGTCCCTTCACAATAAAGCAATCTTTTCATAGGAACTGAGACAATAGAGCCATATACATAATGGATTCATAAAATTAGATAGTTTTCCTAAAAACGCGAGGGCATACATCACTCATACGCACCGTTGGGCACGTAGGAAGCATTTGAGAGCGTGATCAAAATATAAGTTGTATATATTTTATGCACACACACACTTTTGGGCCATGTTGTGTGTGTGTGTGTGTTTGTGCTTATGGCGGGGTGCTAGACAAATACTCATACAATACATTTGAAAAGTTCACTTGCCATTTGGCGATGTGTGGCAACTTTCATTAAAGTCATAAAAAATAAATAAAAAACTCGAACAAAACAAGCGGCATGGTAGGCTCTAAAATTAGCAACAGACACACGCACACCAACACCATCACCATCACCCACACCCACACCTACACACTCACACACAGTTATGCTCAATGATACAATAAGTAGCGTCAGTTTTTGGAGCTCAGCCGCAGCCTCAGTTTCGTTCGCGTTCGCGTTCTTGTTCTTGTTCTTGTTTGTGTTCGCGCTGCTGCTACCATTTGCCATTGCCATTGCCATTTTCATTTCCATCATCATCTGCGCCTCTCATCATAATCAACATGAAAATCAAATTTGAATTTATGAAGCACCAGCCAGACAGACAGTCAGTAAGGCAGACGGACGCACAGACAGACAGACAGACAGACAGAAAGACAGACGGAGAGATACAAATACAGGCAAGCAGTCGGCCATAGCCATCATCAACTTATATTTGCTCATTTTCATTTGTATGTGTGTATGTATGCGTGTGTATGTGTGTGTATGTGTGTGTGTGTGTGTGCATGTTTGTTTGCCAGCTCCTTTTCTCAGTCACTCATTTATGCGCGTATTCCCTTTTCCTGTGTCGAGTTTTTCTGTGAGGGGCCTGCTTTCCTCAAGTGTGGAAAATATGCATGTACACTTCCAAAAAAAACAAGGAACAGTATATTTTGTAAAGAGTTCAAATAAATATGTTTATTATGAATCAGTTATATTTTGCAGAATATTTTTATTTTATACGTTTTCTGAAAAGGCAAATAAATAATAAGCACAAATAAATCTTTTTACAGATTAGTCTTGAATAGTACAAGCAGCTAAACTTTTGCACGCATTGAAAACATACCCATCCACCATAATCTATGTTGTTGCTGGCTTATGAAATTATTAGTAAATGCCGATTCCACAGATCGCAGATTATCCGAAAAATAAGTACGATAATAAGAAAGCTTTATAATACAATAAAAAAAGGTAGTAGAATACAATAAAAAGAGGTAGTAGTTTGAAATGAAAACAGGAAAGCTTTCAGCAATAAGAGTGATTCGAGTATAAAATCAATTTTGATAATACTGGCAGCTTTATTTCAAAGTGCGCAGATTTTGATGAAATTTTAGAAAGTTGTAAATATCAGATTTGTTACGAGATTTGTTTGTTGGAATTCGCCATGTCTTCTTCTGTTTGTCACATACATTTTGATTTAGGTAGGAATTGATGTTAAGACTAGGCAACTATCAATTGCAAAACAAGCAAATTGTTGTCTGTTCACTCTTTTACGCCTCATTAGCTGTTATACTTAAATGACATTAGCCAGATGGTTTCTCAAAACAATAACGATTTCATGAAAACAAAAAACTCTTTTGTTCGAGCACAACAAATCCAGGACTGTTGTCGCTTTTACATGAATATACAAACACATTAGCTTTCGTTAAGTGAACCACTAATATTTTGGGAAAAAAATTGTATAAAAAGGCAAAATCCGTAGAAAAAAGTAAACAGGGGAGTGATTACCGAACATCATAAGGAGTGTGGGCCTTGCCAACAGTTTTTTATTCAGATTTAGATGACGAAAATAATAATAACAATTTTTGATATATGTATATAAATGTGTAAGCTGAATAATACATATATGGTACTTAAATCATAGAGATACGAAAAAGAATGACCAATGAACTCAACTACCAATTATCTGATCATTTATTTAATTAGTTATGCTCTTTACACATAATTTCATTAAATATATTTCATATTGAATTTAAAAATACAAGTATAGTGAATACAGTATTGTACATAGCTGACATATTGGTAGAAGAGCACTGGCTTAATAAATTGAAAATAAATTCTTTACATAAAAGAGTAAAGTTATGCTCTTGAAATTGAATTGCGCTGAACTTTTGCAACATCTGGATTGGCCAATTATACAAGTACTATAAAGCAGTTCTTTGAACGTCGATTTAGAAGTGATGACTTGGAGAAATACATTTAAAGTAAAGTAATAATTTTGTTAAGAGAAAAGTGATATTATAGATTAATTTGTTCAGTGCAAGCATATGCGGCTAGGCCTATAAATTTTTGCTGCAGCCTCTGAAGTTGCCGCGCCGTTTCCATTTAGTTGTCATCGTCGATTTTACTTCATGCGCCTCTTGCAGTTTGGCTTGGCTTATTGCTCAACAAAAACAGCAACAATAACAACAACAACAACAACAATACTCGTTTAAGCCGTGTTGTTGTTGGTTTGTCGGGCAATAAGCGTCGAAACTTACACTGTTTCTTTCATTTGGTGGAGCAATGACGTTGACGCTGACGTCGATGTCGACTTCGTCGTCATTACAGACGTCTGAACGCCGGCGCCGGTGGCTTCGTCCGCTCCATTCATTCATTCATTCATTCATTTGGCGCTATTACATTCGTTTCTTCATTTGGTAGTCGGAGCAACAGCAACAGCAGCAATGCCAACAACTCCAACAACGGCAAATGAAAAACACAAAAGTGCGTCGCCCGGTGTCGCGTGTACGCCAGAAAAATAATTTAGCATAGTTTTGGGCGCACATGTTGTTTGGGCCATAAAGCGTGTGTGTGTGTGTGTGTGAGCACTGTGGTGTGCCGGTCATTGGCCCATAAATGGGCAGCATGTTGTTTGAATATGACAAGGAGGAAGAAAGCTATATCGAGCAACAATGGCAGAGAAAAAATGTAACGAAATAAACTAATTGAAATTAAGTGAGAAAGCAGATGAATGGTAGAGTAGATAGAAGAAATCCTCAAAAGGATTTGGAGAATTAATAGATCAAGTAAAATGAAAGTAAGAGAGAAATTATCAAAGCCAGATAGAAAGTCTGTAAGGAAGGACGAAACTTTAAGCGAAACGAGACAAAATAAACGACTAAGAAAACGAAAAGTTGTTTGCCGATCGTTCCTGTAGTTGGTATATAAAAATAATGACGATATAATTGATAAGTTTGCATTGCATTTCAAACTGTTTTTAATTATCAGACAGACGAACAGATTTATATTGATGTTGAGCGAAAACAACTTCTATATATTTATCAGGTGAGAAAACAGATGGCGCATTGATAAAGAACTAGAATCACAAATAAAACGAAAATTCTAGATGCCAGATAGCCTTAGAGAAAATGTAGAAAAAAGGGCAGGACAGGTGCCAAAGAGTTGAGCGCAACACAACAATTCAAAGAGTGCAACATTAGGGAAGGTTATGAACATGTAAAAGTAGCCTGCAGGAAATGAACTTTATTTTTTAGAATAAAAAAGCAATCAATATGATGCAGAAAATAATGGGATTAACTAACCGTAAAATGGGGGAAGAGATTACGGAAAGACAATGATTTGGCAGCTTAGAGTCACAAACACATTAAAGAGGAGGGCGAGAAAAGTTCTTTGTGGTGCTAGTGTTTTCGAATTGACATTGTTCGCGTTATTTTGTTTTTTTTTTTTGTCTTTTTTTCGCAACAGGTTACTATGGTCGCAGATAAAGGAAAGCTCGTGAGAGTGTTGTCCACCTGTTTTGATTTCTTTCTGATTTTATTTTCGTATTGTGTTTTTGTTTGTGCTATATATATATATATACAACTAAGCTTTCAATTGTGCGCTGGCAGCGCGTGGGCCATTCATTTGACCACAGTTGGCCAGCATTCGCGTTGCTTTTACTTTTCTAATCCTTTCGACTGTGCTGTGCTATTGCCATATAAAACACATTACCAAGCCTTTGATTGCAACTTTGCTTTGTCTGCAGCTTAAGACCACTGTGCAGTCAGTGTTGCTGTCACAATGGCAATGGAACTGGAGCAGGAGCAGTGTACAGGAGGAGCAGGAGCAGGAGCAGTCGGCAGCAGCCACCCCGACTGGCAGATAAGTATCAACTAAGCAGTTGGAATCTGCTGTTATAGCTAAAGCTTCTGCTGATACAAATGCGCTACACATTGTCTCGTTTGTTGTGGCCTGCTTTTGTTGTGTGTTATGCATATGTGTGTGTGCATGTGTGTGTGTGTGCGTGTGTGTGTGTTAGCGCTTGACATTTGAAGTTCCACTGTTTGTGTATTGTGCGTATTTTGTCGTCTGCTTTTTTTCTCTTTCCTCATTCTCTAGTTAAGTTTATCTCGCAGTGCACTTGTCTTGTCCTGACTGCTCTGGCCTGGTCTGGTTTTGTCTCTTGTCTTCAGCCTCCTGTCTTTCGGCTTGTCTTGGTCTGCCATGCTCAAGCATGGTCTTGGGTCCTGTCTGCTCCTTAGTATAGTTTAGTTGAGTTCCCTTCCTCCCTACGCCCATCGTTCATTTCTTTAAGCAACTTAAAGCTTTGCTCCTGTTTACTATAAATGCTTGTTGTTGTTGTATTTGCTCGCATTGTTGTTGCTGTTGTTGTTGTTGTTACTGCTGTTGTGTGAATTATTTATTTGAACCGAAGGGTTCGATACCGTTCTTTGCTGCTGCTCTCTGTCAAGGCCGTTTCTCATCGCTCACACTTAAAATGGCCGCATTTATTGGCTCGTAAATTTTTTTATTATCAGTTTAAATTTAATTTATCTCAAAGACGCAGCGACGACGCATTGATGCCAGCAGCAACAACAGAAGCAGCAACAATGGCTGTTGGAGTGGTCGCCGCGTCGCCTGGTACGAGATATGTGTTTGTTTTGGGGAGGGTGCGGGAAGGGGAAGGGAGATATGTGTAGGCATATATGTGGGATAGAGCTCAGTGTAAATGAACACATCAAAATCAAAGTGCGCCCCAAAGTATGCAACACAAAAGGGCGTGATACGGAATGTCTGTCAGACATCAACATGCGTGTATTAGGGTTTGGGTGTTTGTGTGTGGGTGTGTGCATGTGGTGGCCTTGCCAAAGCAAAATTACAACAACAGCCACCGCATTTGGCTCACTGCTTTTTGTTTATTGTGCCACATCGTCGACGTCGACATCGACATCCTCGTCTTCGTCATCTTCATCTTCAGCCTCATCTACATTCACATCGACATCTTCTGTTTGGGCTGTGCGTGTGGCTCACACACACACACACACACACACACATGCATATGTATATACATACATATATACTTACACAAAGGCGGCCTTTGCCTTTGGTTTTTGTGGTAGTTTTTCCACTTTTGGTGTAACTTTTGAACTCATTTTATTGTCAAGACTGTCGGCGGTCGTGGGCCATTTGAATTTCGCTTTTTTTTATGGGTTCGCATTGGTTGTGCACACGCTCCCATATCCCTTTGTGTGTGTGTGTGTGTTTGCAACGAGCCACCTCAGCTTATATGTGTGTGTCTGTATGTGAGACCCTTTGGAGACCTATTAACAAAAGGCCGTGTTTAAGCGCTGATCCCTCAAGCCCAGCACGCCCCACGCATACTTATTAGACTCTAATCAGTTGTGACCACAAAATAACACCCGTGCTTGCAGTGCAGCACATATCCCAATCCCCCCATATACGAGTATCTACAGTAAGTATTGCTTCAGAGATATATAGATGAGGCAAACGGAAATAGGTGATAGTTGCTTGAGTCAGGGAATGTCTCTCCTGCACATAGAGCAATACTCTTATTTAATACTCTTTTATGAAAAAACTTGCTACCCAGCTGTGATGAAAATTGCATTGCTTAGTTGTCATTTTTGTTGTACATTGTTGTATTTATTATTCTTCAAAGTGAGTTCAAGTGTGTAAATAATTACCGACGCTTTGTTTTTTTTTATTGCTTTTGAGCTATAAAGATGACAAGAATGAAAAAACTTTTACAATATTACACTTCAACCATAAACTAAGTAAACAAAAAGCGTAATTGAACAAAGAGTGGCTCAATAATTGATTATTGATTTGTTTTTATCTTAAAGCATTCGAAAAGCCAATCAGTTCTTTGAAAAGACTCTACATTTTTCAGTGTAAATAATTTGATCTATTGATCCCGTTTTAGATCTGTTATAAGGTATTTACCTATATGTAAGCAACTAATACTCTTAAAACTTGTACACAAAAGTTACATTTTATGGGCAAATTTTATATTCCCCTGCCTAGTTAATTCCTTATGTTGTCTACTGTACATATTTGTACACATTCTGAATATCAAGGTATACATATTTGGATATGTGAGTATATACCCGCATATGCGTATGTGCATAAGTGGAGGGGGTAAGTGCGAGCGGAGTGGGAGAGGGAGGGGGAGGGGTGGGAGTGGGGTGGAGTGGAGTGGAGCGGTAACAATGCGTAGCAACTGGTGGTATCGGTTAAACTGCTCGTTTTGTGCCTCAATCAAAATGTTTCGGTCATGATTGAGGCATTTCTATAAAAATCCATGGCATACTTTCGGGCGCTTATCGCATGCTTATCACATTTGTCCTGCGGCTTCTGTTGCTCATGCCCCAACTCCTACTCCTGCTTCTGCTTCTCCTCCTGTTCCTGCTTCTACGCTCCTGTTCTCACTCCTGAACACACACACACACTCCCGCTCAGGCTTCCACTGCTGTTGTCGATGACCATCAAATTGTATGAAAATTGCATTGGCCATTTGCTGCTTGCTGTAGTTTTGCCTGCTAAGCGAAAACAAAAACAACATCAACAGCAACAAGAACAACAGCAATAACAACAAGAACAAGACCTAACGGAAAGCAAAACGTGGGACTTGATAATGGCAGGAGGTACAGTCCAACCAGCGGCTGTAGCTCGGGCTATAGCTCGGGCTATAGCTCGGGCTGTTGGCAGCATTTTGTGCGTGCCCGTTCAACTGTACAACTGCAGCAGTTTCCGCACTTGAATTGATTTTGATGCTTGTCGTATAAAACCAGCCGGGGCACTACCTCCCCCTCCGACCACCCCCTTTCGCAGCTCACCCACCCCCCACCAACGCCCATGCGAAACTGTGCATCGAACATTAAATTGCTGAACTAGATCTCTTGTAGCCATGTGTTTGTTAACCAAAGCAATAAAATTAATTGATTAATTGGATGTGAGGAGAATCAATCAATTGTTAAAAAAACATCATAACTGTTTGGCAGGAACCAAAATGTTGTAGTGGTAAGCAATTATCTACTTGTACTATTTATCTGCAATATTTTATATTAATGCCAAGATCAGTTTTTGAGGTCGCTTAAGTTACCTGAAAAACAATCTTGGAATTGATTTTCATAATCAAAAGGGAAGTTTTTCCCGTCAGCAATATAGCTTTTAGAAACAAAGGAACAAAGAAGAGAGATGTGAGACGGAGGAAAATTTAGCTAAGCTCTGAGTTATACTTACTATTCCAAAAATGTCGATGATCAGTACAGAAGATGCTCTTCCAAAAATGTCAATGAACGCGATACAAACTAGGATCAATCCTTTCTGAGCAATACTGATATTTTCTCTGCTGCTGTGAATTGAAAAATGGACACAAATCTAAAAGTTTTGGAGAAATAAAATGAAATTTGAGAATTTATTTATTTATTTTAATCCCTTTAATGTCATCAAAAAACAACTATGAATAAACTTTAATAACTATTCTTATTTTAAAAGGTTTCTTGACCATTGAAACATTTCAAATTCAGTTTTGAATAAGGCTAGCTATTTGGTTAGAAATAAAAAGAATGCTTAAGTTATCTTTCTTCATTAATTGATCTGCCATATTAGTTTGTTTATGAAGAACTCTAGAAGCACAAAGTATTTTCTTACCTTTTTTTAATTAAATGCAAATGCAAAATTTAATAAAAAAGACACTTCAAAAGCAAATCAATGGACCGTATTATAATGTTTTTGATTAATAAAAAAATTAAATTAATATAAAATTATAGTTATTAGTGGCCTGAGATACGTTAGAAAGTCAGGAAATTAAAGGCTGTGTAAATACAAAATGGATGTAAAAATATCTTGGCTCTTGAAAGTTAAAGTTTTGACTTAAGGCCCTGAACTAGTTTGTTTTGGATTGGGGTGGCTGGTATTTTTATGGTAAACGGCAGTGTCTGCGGCAGGGTTTTCATTGTTGTCGCTGTTACTTGTTGATGTTGTTGCTGTTGTTGTTGGCTGTTGTCATTGTGCAATTGAAAGTCAAGCCATTATATTTTTTTTTGTAGTTTGGCGTTGTTTTGTATTCGTCGTCACCAGCTGCTTAACAAGCAAAATAATGCAGACAGAGTTTGCCACTCGGTCCCACTCATCCTGAATTCCCCAAGCTTGCCGCTGGTCGCCCCCTGTACACTACACACTTCGCCATACCAAGTTATTGGCACAAGCAACAAACAGCAATAGCCACAGCGACAGCAACAGCAAGAACAACGACACTTGGTTGTTCATAGTTGTTTATAAAATTGGCAAGGAATTTCAGCGATTTCATTGAAAAGAGCGCGAGAGTGCAGGACAGAGCAGAACAGAACAGAACAGAGGCAGCGAACAGTGAACATTGAAAAGCGAGCAAACGGCAAACGGCAAACGCGAAACGGCAAGTGGCAAACAGTAAATGCACGCTATGGTGGTAGGGTTAGGGAACAGGACAATTCGCGTTGTCCGCTGCTTACGTGCAGTGTTGTGTGCTCTTTGCCTGTGGAGATGGCAGGGATAATAATAGCAACAACAACAAGAATAACAACATCGTCCGCGGCAAATGTCAAGCAACAGCACAATAAACAACATGAAAAGCAATGGAAGGGCAAAAGAAAAATAAAGCCTGGCGAGGGGAGGTGAGGCGAGGTGAGGTAAGGCAAGGCAAGGCATAGTATGTCGAGAATATAAAGCCAAGATGGATAGAGAGGAGAGGATATAGCCACCGACGCGTCGCGCCGACAACGTGGCTGTTATTGTCGTTGTCGGAAGCTGTGTTAAGGCCATGCCAAGTATGATAGCCAAGCACAAAAGCAACCGGTCGAGATTATTAGGTTAATACGTTGCATAATAGCTTGGCGACCGAAAGAGGATTGACGGAGGGTGCCTCGCAACAGCCGCGAAGGATGAGCGCAAAGAGTTTAAAATACAATACAAGCACTGCCAGGAGGCAGCTCATTGTTACGTATGTAGGTCTGTCTGCGTCTCTTTGTGTCTGTCTGTCTGTCTGTCTATGTGTCTGTGTGTGGGCGAAAAAGTTCCTTTCTGCGGATTGATAAGGAAGCGTGGAAATTAAAGTGGGCGCAACAAGATGGACATAAACGTGGAAAGATGTGAGAGTGCAAGCCAAAAAAAAAAATAAATAAATAAAAAATAAAATTAAAATTGTGGAAGCCACTTGAAGCATGAAATAAAGAGCTGTCTGGTGCCAAGGACGAAGGTTGTGTGACAATAGAATGATTTGTGGGGAATAAATAACAACAAAACGAACAGCTGGATAGCAAATGCAACGGATTAATTGAAAGGCAAGAAACACGTATTTGCAGAGCTGATAAAATGAACGATAAAGAGGGTTTAGGTTGTCTGTGCCTTTTTGCCTAATTGTTCATAGAAAAACATATGGAGCTTAATGTAAGGAGGCACTTGGCTTGCATAGATAATAATTATAAAAGCTTGCTGGGCGAAGCAGCTCAATTCCAAGCAATTGTGTCAACGATGTCCTGAATTGCACATAAAATGGTTGTAGCTCAGCAGGTCAACGCACATCTCATTCGTCACTTGAAGCTCTTAGCTAAGCATTTACTCGTAACATTGGATTATTTCGTACAAGTATTTAGTGGCAATTATCTGAGCAAGTCTACGGGCCACTCAAAAATATA